>NC_091473.1:26420332-26731026 GCF_036971445.1 Narcine bancroftii | reverse complement strand
ACCAGATGAGTAAATGATTTACAAATGATGAACGAATCAGGAAAGTGCTGGAGAAGTAGAACTGGACAGCAGCACAGCAAATGTTGAAAAAATACTGTGTTTTACATTATATCACCAGGGAAGAGCACAAAGCTGCAAAATTGGACAAAGCCAAGAACATCACTTGGTCCTGATGATATGCATCCAAGGGTTCTGAAGGAAATGGCAGAAGTTATAGTTGATGTATTGGTGGTCATATCCCAAAATTGCTTGGATTCTGGGCAGGTCCTGGCAGACAGCAAATGTCACGCCACTTTTAAGAAGGAATGTAGGCAGAAGACTGGAAATTATCGGCCAATTAGCTTGACGTCTGTAGTTGGAAAAATGCTTGAAGCCGTCATTAAAGATGAAATAGTGAAACTTTTGGAACGCAAGGGTTCACTCAGGCAGATGCAGCATGGTTTTAGAAAGGGAAGATCTTGTTTGACAAACTTGTTAGGATTCTTTGAGGATATAATGGGTGCAGTGGATAGAGGGGAACAGGTTGATGTTGTATATTTGGATTTCCAGAAAGCGTTTGATAAGGTGCCGCACAAGAGACTTATCAGTAAGTTACAGGAAAGTGGAGTCCGGGGAAGTATATTTGCCTGGATTGAAAATTGGTTGTCTGACAGGAGGCAAAGAGTCGGGATAAATGGGAGTTTTTCAGGTTGGCAGAGAGTGGTAAGTGGGGTGCCACAGGGGTCAGTGTTAGGCCCACAACTGTTTATCATTTCCATTGATGACTTGGAGGAGGGGACAAAATGTGGTGTAGCCAAGTTTGCGGATGACACCAAATTGAGTGGAAGAGCAAATTGTAGAGCAGATGTGGAGAGTCTGCAGAGGGATATAGTTAAGCTGGATGAATGGGCAAAGGTCTGGCAGATGGAGTACAATGTTAGCAAGTGTGAGGTTATCCACTTTGGCAAGAAAAATAAAAGCTGAATATTATTTAAAGGGTGAAAAACTACAGCATGCTGTTGTGCAGAGGGACTTGGGAGTGCTTGTGCATGAATTGCAAAAAGTTAGGTTGCAGGTGCAGCAGGTTATTAAGAAGGCGAATGGAACGTTGGCCTTCATCGCTAGAGGAATTGAATTCAGGAGTAGGGAGGTAACGTTGCAACTGTACAAGGTACTGGTGAGACCGCACCTGGAGTGCTGTGTCCAGTTCTGGTCTCCATATTTGAGGAAGGATATACTGGCTTTGGAAACAGTCCAGAGGAGGTTTACTAGGTTGATCCCTGGGATGAAGGGGTTGACTTATGATGAAAGATTAAATAGTCTAGGATTGTATTCGCTCGAGTTCAGAAGAATGAGAGGAGATCTTATAGAAACATATAGGATTATGAAGGGTTTGGATAGGATAGATGTAGGAAGGTTTTCTGAGCTGGCCGGGGAAACTAAAATGAAAGGACACAGTCTCAAGATTCGGGGGAGTAGATTTAGGACAGAGATGAGGAAAAATAGTTTTTCCCAGAGAGTAGTGAATGTTTGGAATTCTCTAACCAGGGAAGTGGTTGAGGCTGCCTCATTAAACATATTTAAAATTTGGTTAGATAAATTTTTACATGATATAGGAATTAGGGGATATGGGGAGAAGGCAGGTAGGTGGAGTTAGGTCATAAATTAGATCAGCCATGATCGTATTGAATGGCGGAGCAGGCTCGATGGGCCATTTTTGGCCTACTCCTGTTCCTACTGTGAGAGACGAGAAAACTGATCTAAAATTATGAACATGAAGGAAACTAAAATTCATACATTAGTAAATGAATGTAACCAGTACAAACAGGATGAGCTTGGGAATTAGGATGCAGGAAAGCAGAGTCAGCACATTTAAGATAAGAATCTTCTAGTCTTTGTGACATGATCAATGAACCCACCATATGAATAAGATAAGGAGCGGTAAGGAACAATAGAGTGGAAGTTGAGGTAGTCTGGATGAGATAAGGGTCTCCTAGCCCTAGACAGAAGTACCAAGTTCTACATATCTAATTAGTTAACCTTACATAGATTTACAAAGTTATACATATTAAATTAGTTAAACCTAGACAGGATTAGCAAACTCTGCATATCAAGAGACTGTAGCTCCGAGAATCAGGAAGGTGTGAATAAGGACAATAACATGAAGGGACACCGACAGGATACCCCCTGGTCCACCAAGTGCACAGAAACAGCACGTAGGCAGGATTGCCTAATGCCAAACCTCTCCAGCAGGAAGCAGAAGAATGCAAGGGGGGGGGGTTATTCCTATACTGAGATAAACTGTATAAAAGTTGGGTGAGCTCCAGTGTATGTGTGTATTCCCAGGGTAAGGGGAAGCACCCAACTTTGCATTGCTGTATAATAAATGTTCTTTGTTCTCAATTTTTGTCTCGAGCAATTTCCTTTTTTTTGAAATTTATTTATAGTATCTCCATACATTCATTTCAAATTGACTTAGTATAATATTACATAATAGATACTAAATAATTTTCAAATTTTCACCCCCCCCCCCCCACCCCCTTAGGAAATCACCTTGTGGTGGTTAATTCCCAAAAACCCAAATGGGCCACAAGTGGCATATGACTTTCGGGAGCAGAAGTACCACTCCCCCCCCGCCCCCCGGCAGACAAAATACACGTATAAACTGAAAAATCATCATTTCTTATATCCATAAAACCCCAGTCCATCAATTTAACCAATCTTATTCATAATCCAAACATGATATTAAATTTTGCGCCCTTTCCACCCTCCTAACACTGAGTTAAACATTGTTTACAATCAATAAAAGCTTTTTTTTACAATTTTTTTTCAAGTCTTCCTGAATTTCATTCACTGAATTAAAACACCTCTGAACATCCCAGTTCAACACCGAATCTTCCATTCTTCTCAGTCTCAAGTTGAATTTGTAGCTTACTTTCAAAAAAAGTTTTTCAAATCTTTTAAAATTTTCTTCAACATAATTCCTTTGGTCTTGATCTTCTAAAGCATCAATGTTATTCATAAGTTCTTTCTTCTATGTTTCCCAATTTAATATCAAATTTTCCACTTTGTCAATCTTCTCAATGTTAAGTTGAAATTATTGTTTATTTTCAAGAAAAACTTATTCAAAATTTTTATCTCTTCTTGGACATTGCTCCTTCGACTTAAATTTTATAAATCATCAATCTTGTTCATAGTTTCTTTCTACTGAATTTCCAAATTTAATAAAGTTTCCGTTTTTTCCAATTTTCTCAATATTAAACTGAGCTTGTTGTTTAGTTTAAAAAAAACCTTTTCAAAACTATTAAAATCTGTTTGCAATGTATGCATACTCACAGATAATAAATTCACTCTTCCAATATTCCATCCAAAAAAAAAATCAATGATAAACCTTATTGCAGGTCAAGGAGTTCCATATATATGTTTTTCTTCAGAAAATATTTCAAATCAACATTCGTCGCCATCTTTCAAAAAGGAGTCCGAAATCAACTTTAATAAGTTCTGTTCTTGAGAAAATTCCAGCACCAACTCCGGCTCTGTCTGGGCAAATAGGTCAAATTTCTTCCAAAGTCAAAGAATGTAATTTTGTTCTGTATTTATAGATAATAAGTTCATCCTTCCGATATTCCATCCAAAAAAAAAATCACTAATAAACTTTAACGTTATCTGGATTTTTAAAATTCATGGGCAACCAATGCCAATTTCTGCAATTTATCTTCATAAAACATTTCAAATCAATATTCATCACCATCTTTCAGAGGGGTGTCCAAGGCCAGCTTATCCGACAGTCCAATTAATGAGCTCCGTTCTTAAGAAGATTCCAGCCTTGACTCCGTGGTTCTGTCTGGGCAAATAGGCCGAGTTTCTTCCAAAGTCAGAGAGTGTAGTTTTGTTCTGTATTTGAACTCTATTTTCCTTAATCTTTGTTGCCATTTTAAACTAAAAACAATTGATAAACAAAACAAAGACTTTTAACAGAAAAGAAATATTCTTAAAACGGGTATTTATATAACTGCCTGGGGGAGACCAGGAAGGCACGTCCACTCCCTACGCCATCTTGTCACGCCCCCCCCCCCCGAGCAATTTCTTTAAAGGTACTTCTATTTCTAACACTACTTCCTATGTTCCTATATCCTGGAAGCAACCAAATATGACATTCCAGATATAATAGGAGGCATGGTCAGTAATTCTCTGATAACAATTAGTGGAACTCATTGTGTGTTGTCTAATGGAGATGATCAAAAGAGGCATTGGAGACTGATACTGTGGCCAGCAGCACCAATGGCTACAAATAGTTCAAGGAGGAATTGAAAAGCATTGTAACTAATGCAAGGGGTAAGATTGGAAACGTTGATGTAGTATTCTGCAGAGGCAGAAATATGATGAGGAATTCTAATAGAGTATTTCAGGAAAGGCTGATTAATTAAAAGGCTTTAGTTCTGAATGAGATTTTGAAGACAGGGTGCAAGATTCCAAGTATGAATCCTTGAAGAAGGGCTCAGGCCCAAAACTCCTATGTACCCTGTAAGACCTGCTGAGTTCCTCCAGCAATTCTGTAATTTCATGCATCTTGAATGGCTCCACTAACGACAACTAGAGCGTGTCAGATTGGACAGTTATTATAATTCAGTCAACATCAGTTCCATCAGGCTGTTTATTTATCATCATAATGAAAGCTAATTATTAATGTACTGATCACCATAAATTTACCTTGCTGTATTGATGCAATCATTTTAAATTGTCTCAGACAATAAATTGATTACAATAAGCATCATATCACAAACTGTGAATTCCAATTACAACTGAAAGTATGGTACAAATAACTATTAATTTGACTTTTATGTAAATAGTTAAGTTTGTATTCAGTTCTTTATTGCTGGTTGTGTTTACATGTTTACACTGAGTTTTTTGACAACTCAAAATAATAGAGGCTGAGGCCCAAATAAAGGAAGCACTGAGAATATATTTACTTACTGGCTGTCTTATGCTTTTCTCTTCAATCCAAAGAAAAGCAATTCAGAATCACTTCACAATCACCCTAGTAACATATTAGCATATCAACAGAGAGCACAGTGTATTTCAGTACACATTGAGCAATAAGCCCATGGGAACTCGGCTTTGATTTAAATATATACTACCAGCATTTCCTATGGAATGCTGTTCAAGAGAGATTGCCACAGAAAATAAACATAGCACCAATACATTTTTGTTGTTAGGTTCATCTTTTCTCAATTTAAAATCTCCTCACATTGCACAAGGGCATTTTGAGAAATTTATTTCTTTTGTCCATTTTTAAAAAAACATTTAGTTCTCTTCCCAGGATGAGATACAGTTCCAGTGATCATCCAAGGGAACTTCATGGGGTCACTTGAGATGTGAAGTATCATGAAAGCTGTTCAAAGTTAAAAGCAACAGGACTTCAGTATGAGCTCCCACAAGGTGGTGTTTTTCCTCAAAAATCAGTGATCAACTTGACCATTTAGAAATAAAAAATGAGCACATTTTATAAAGTAGCAGTTATCAGCCTTGTCTGGAAAGAACCTTGACTAATTGGTACAAATATTTTCACTGCCTTCTTGTCAAATTCAGATTTAAATTTTACTAAGCAACAGTGGTTTTGGAACAATTAATGGAATTGGAAGATTTACTGTACAAAAATTGTTTCATTGAGAAAACAAAGGCAAGATGTGCTGCATTTTATTAAAGAACTCAGCTGAATGAATGGGTTAATATAATTATTTTCAACTAACTGAAACAGTGAGATTGTAGAACAACGCAACTTTAAGCTGTATTTCAGTGATCATTCAGAAGGACACAGGAACGAATCCCTCATTTTGTCTCATTTCATTGGCTGTTATCAGATCAAATACTATTTATTGTCATGTAATAAAACAAATGTAATATTACATGAAATTGCCTTCAGAAAGATATCAAGGGCTATTCCAATGTTTATTCAGTTGCTTGTCAAATTATATATTTTTGATTTGCATAACTATAGGTGATAATTCTCCCATTAAATGTGGTTCATTAATGATATAGTTCCTTCAAACAAAAACTTTTGATCTTGAAATCTGCCCTTGAGTTTTTAAAAAGCTTAATTGAGACAATTTAAATGAACATTTTTTTTAAATCATGTAATCAAGTTCAAAGATATAATACAATGTTTTCTCTGCCTCTGAAAAAATCTAACTTGAATTTTAATGCTGATCTTAAAAGAAAAATTAACTCCTCTTTAATTAATTGTGCCCCTTTAAACATTTAACCTGAAGCTTTCCTTTGATTAAATAATTATGTGATGCAGGTTCTATCTCAACACATTTCAGTGCAGCACACACCAATCCAATGTACAGATTCAACTTTTGCACATGATACTCCACTATAATGGAGGATGGTCTAACTCGTATCAAGGCCTGTAACAAAATATTGCAATTTTAATTTACCTCCACAATTGGACAGAATCTGAACATCACTATATGAACATATCACAACAAATCCATTTGAATAAGCAATGAAATATTGTGCATTATGTCAGGAAAGATAATGTGACCAAATATTTACAGAATATGTCAATGATGTCAGGAGTCAGATGGATACAAGAGTTTAATTACAAAAATCAAAGGAATAGGAGATTTAGGTTTATGAAAAACAATGCTCAATTTGATTGACATACAAGATTGACATGCAAACTTTCCATCGAATTTTGTTCTGAGCTCCATATTGTCGAAAAATTGTACAGAAACTCCAGCAATGGAGCAGACTTAATAGTCAGTAAAATCCCAGTCATCCAGTATTCTTGACCCTTTGGCAGTGCAGACGAACCGATTTTCTGGACCATTGGAAGGGTTTCTGTTCATACTCAAAACACTCTTCTGTCACTTTTTAAAACCCTTACACATACCATTTAATTTAAAGGGGAGGGGGAAAATATACCCAGACGAGTTTCATCTTGCAAGTTTCAGCTTGTCGAAATAAGCCAATATCTACAAGCACTCCAGACACCAGCTCTGGCCACAAACCTCCCAACATGTCCGACTCCACTGATCACAACCCTAACCTGGGTTTCTGATGCGCAACCCAAGTCTGGATGTTGGCCCCATCTGCAGGTTGTGTCCCTGACTCAAATCACACACTACTTACACTGCAGACAAATGATCTGAATGCCAAACCTTCAGGATTTCTGAACAATCAGTTTTTCATTTTATGGTAATTTTACCATATTTGAATGTTACCAGAACTGAAAGATCACACTTATTATAAAGGTCAGGACCATGTTCATTATTAATGAGAAGACAGAAGGGCGACCTAACGGAGGCATAAATTAGAAATACTCAATGGTATAAATAGCTCATCTAAACAAAAAAAAAAATCAGAAAGGCAGTTATTTCACTTATGGGAAGATTTGAATCAGGTCCCATAAATAGAAACAGTTTCCAATTACATTTCCAAATAAACACAGACTAAACTCTATACTCAAAAAAACAGCCAGTACATGGGTCTTCGGACCACAGCAAGTGAATGAGATGAAGATCAAAAGTGCATTTCGTGAGAAGCTTGTTAAATACAAGAGGAACAAATACAATTCTGTTAGATGTATTCAAAAAATGTCACTAAAGGTCATTAATTTTGGAAATGAAAAATAGGAGCTCAGACTATTATTTGAAAGATTGCAATGGCAAATCTTGTACAAGAATCATAAAAAAATTATTTTCAGGTTCAACAGGTAACGTAGGCAAATGGAATGTTGGCCTTCATTGTGAGAGGAATTGAATTTAAGAGCAGGGAGGTTCTACTGGTGATGTTACACCTGGAGAAATGTATGTAGTTCTCTTCTCAAACATTGCCATTCCATTAACTATATATAGATATATATGTCTATATATAGTGAGAAAGAAGCCCCCCTTGTTAAAATGTACAATTAATATTTGTATAAAATAAATTATTAGGTCAGAACAAAAGGATGTCCATCTCCTAAAACGTCTGATTCAAAACAGGGAAATGAAATTTTAGAGATGGTCTCATAAAGGGATCAGCTATATTGAGGATTGCAATGAGCAGGGGCAACTTGAGTCATTTGAACAATTAAAAAATATAAATATGGAATCCTTAACTATTTTCAATTAGGAGCATACTCAAGGGAAAAATTAGGACAAACAGTGTTTTTTTTAATCAAAGTGATTCGAAAGGGAAACAAAGAAATTCACTTCAGCAATCTATTTCTTACTTCAAACAGGAGCCCCTCAACAGGGAGTTCACAAGTCAAGAGAGATGAAAATCAGACTTAAATGCAAGTAATGGTGAGCAAAACAGGTCTGATTTATGCAAGGACAATATGATAAATACAAATGCAAGGTATAGATTTGTACAATACGATTTTTTTTGCATCAATTACATCTCACGCCACAGAAATTAAATAAGTTAAAGTCAGACTCATCAGATTAATGTTTTTGATGTGGAGTGGAGATAGGAACTTCATAACACTCAGCTTGGTCATGTTTCAAAGTGAGACCTTTTTGGGTTGAATTAGGAAATGTTTAGAACAGACAATTGGAATTCCATTTCCATACAGCTAGGAAATATAATGGGGAAAAGAGAAATTATCTAAATATCCAGTTGAATTTGTTGAAATTGTGTTGGTAGTGGCCAGAAACAGCATTTCAGTTACTTGGAAGTCCGACTCCCATCTCTGAATGGCACTTTGGAATGCAATAGACAATAGGTGCTGGAGTAGGCCAATTGGCCCTTAGAACCAGCACCACCACCATTTAACGGATTATGACTGATCTTTCCCTTTTAATAACCAATCCCGGCCTTATCCCCATAACCCTCAACTCCCCTGCCCACAAGGGCCTTATCCAACTCTCTCTTAAATCTATCCAATCAATCCACCCCCACCACCCTCCATTGCAATATATTCTACAGACCCACAACTCTCCAGGTTAAAAAAAATTCTCCTAATTTCTGTCTTTAATAGACTTCCCTGTATTCTTAAACTATGCCCTCTAGTCCTAGTCTCACCCATCATAGGGAACATGTGCTCTGATTTCACCCTGTCACCCCTTTGATAATCTTAAATACCTCAATCATGTCTCCCCTCGTCCTTTTAAACTCAATCACATATAATCCAAGTCTTTCTAACCTATTCGCGCAATCCTCCCATCCCAGGAACAAACCTTGTAAAGCTGCAATGCATTCCCTCTATAGCAAGTATATTCTTTCTTAAATATGGGGACGAGAACTGGATGCAATACTCCAGGTGAGGTCTCACTAGGGCCCTGTACAACTGCAGGAGGGCTTTTCTACTCCTATACTCCAATCCCTTCTTTATGAAAGCCAACATACCGTTCGCCTTCTTCACCACTTGCTGAACCTGCTTGCTAGTTTTCAATGACCGGTGAACAAGAACACCCAGATCCCTTTGCATTACCCCACTCCCTAGCTTAACACCATTTAAATAAAATTCTGCTTTCTTGTTTCTGTCTCCAAATTGGATAATCTTGCATTTACTCACATTAAACTTCATCTGCCATCTTTCCGGCCACTCCCCTAAACTGTCCAAGTCCCCTTGCAATTTCCTGACATCCTCCTCACTCTTTACACTACCACCCAGTTTAGTGTCATTTGTGAATTTGCATATGTAGTTATTTATCCCCTCATCCAAATCATTTACATAAATAAACAACTGAGGGCCCAACACCGACCCTGCAGGATTCACTCGTCACATCCTGCCATCCAGAAAATGACCCGTTTATCCCAACCCTTTGTTTCCTATTTCTCAACCAATTATCTATCCATGACAGCACCCTACCCCCGATGCCATGCTCCTTGATTTTGCAAACTAACCTCCTGTGCGGGATTTTATCCAAAGCTTTCTGAAAGTCCAAGTACACCACATCCACTGGCTCTCCCGAATCCACCCTTCTTATTACATCCTCAAAAAATTCCAGGAGATTAGTCAAGCAAGATTTTCATTTAAGGAACCCATGCTGACCAGGACCGATACTATTCTTCCTTCCCAAGTGTTCTACTATTTCTCCTTTAATGATGGATTCCAATATCTTCCCCACCACCAACATCGGGCTGACCGATCTATAATTTCCTGTTTTCTCTCTCTCTCCCTTCTTAAAAAGTGGAACAACATCAGCCACTCTCCAGTCTGCAGGCACTTCCCTGGAATCTATAGAACTTTGGAAAATGTCAACTATTGCTTGCACAATTTCTAGAACAACCTCCCTAAGCACCCTAGGATGCAGCCCATCAGGCCCAGGGGACTTATCAGGCCTCAGTTCTAACAATTTGCTCACAACCACCTGCTTCTGGATCTGAATATCCATCAAATTCTCTGTTTCCTTCTGTAATTTCACCAAGTCCATAGATACTGCTTGACCCCTACCCTTATTTTGATCATAATCCATATCCTCCTTGGTGAAAACAGATGCAAAGTTATTGTTAAATTCCTCAACCATCTCCATGTCCCCAAAGATAATTTCACCTTTCTCCATTTTCAAGGGGCCAATTTTGGCCCTAACCAATTTCTTCCTTTTAACATTTTCTTCAGATAAGCAGCTTTTGCTATCCCATTTTATATTACTTGCCAATTTGCCCTCATACTTCATTGGAGGCCAGTGACCGTGGAGTGCCTTAGGGCCCATTGTTGTTTGTCATGTATTAATAACCTGATTGATATGGTGCTCAATTGAATAAATATGGAGATGATAATAAGATTGGTAGTGCTGTGGACAGTGAGAGAGATTTTCAAAGCTTGCAGAGGGATATAGACCCGTTAGAAGAGTGGGTTGAAAGATGGCAGATGGAGTTTAATACTGACATTTTGGTAGGACTCATCAGCAAAGGTCATCCATTGTTAAATGGTGGACAATGAGGAGTGCAGTAGAATAAAGGGATTTAGGAATTCTGGTACACAATTCCTTGAAAGTGGAGTCAAATGTAGATAGGGTGGTGAAGAAAGTTTTTGGTATGTTGACCTTTATCAATCAGACTATTGAGTACAGGATTCTGGAAGTAATATTGAATTTGTACAAGGACAATTTGTAAGGACAAATATGAAATAATGTTTGCAGTTTTGGTCACTGCATTATTGGAAGGATGACAACAAAATAGAAAGTGCAGAAAATATTTATAAGAAAGTTAACCTGGGTGGCAGGGTTTGATTACAGGGAAATGTAAAACAGGCTAGGACTGATTTTCCTAGAGCATAGAAGATTAAAGGGTGATTTGATAGAAATGTAAAATTATGAGAGTAATAGAGTCAATGTGGATGGGCTTTTTCAATTGAGAGTGGGGGAAGAGGACATGGATTTAGATTGAAGAGGGAAAGGTTTAGGGAAAACATGAGAGGGAATTTCTTCACCCCGAGGGTGGAGGGAGTGTGGAATGAGCTTCAGTTGAAGTGGTAGATGCTGGCTCAATTTTAATATTCAGCATGGACCAGAAGGGCTGAACTGACCCATTTCTGTGCTGTAATTGTTATATCATTGCACTGTTCTCCCCAAGAGCGCTGAAACACTTACAATCTACGATGACATGTATCTGATCCAGCTCCTCACATATCAATAATCCATTTCTCCCATGACAGATTTTTCCTCCAGAGTTCATGCTAGATCCCCCTCAGCCAAGCATGATATTCCATGCATCCTTTCCATCCAATCATGACGTGTTTTCACACATTTTGCATTGCTTCTTCAAATTTATCATTTTATCTTCCGCTCCCCCCCCCCAGAGAAAATATATTTGACTCTTTGCCCATCCTCCAACTACTATCATTAACCTGATTAGATACCCCAGAGGCAGGTGGAGAAGCTAAACACAATGGGAATTAACACCCCTCTCTGAAACTGGATTATGGACTTCCAAATGGAAAGATCACATTCTGTCTTGTCAGTAGCAGAACATCAAATACCATTATGCTGAAAGCTAGCCCACTTCAGGGCTGTGTGCTCAGTCCACTCCTGTTCATGTTAGTGACCCATGACTGCATTGCTAGATCTAACATTGAAATTGTTTACAGATAACAGTAGTTGGGCTTGCTCCCACCACAACGGTGAAAAATCTCGTGTTATGGTGTGAGAGTAACAACCAGAGACTCAACAGGGACAAAATAAAGAAAATGGATACCACCCTCCATGAATCATCAACACCTCTATAGAGGAGAGAGTGGAGAGCACCATGTTCTGTGGAGTTCAATTCACTCATGATTTATCATGAGCACTTCCTCACTTGTCAGGAAGGCCCAGCAATGAGAAGACTAAAGTGGGCAAGGCTACTAGCCACTATTATTTCAACTTTCTACAGGAGCTCTATCGAGAGCGTCCTGGATGGCATCATAGTGTGGTACAGTTGCTGCAGAGAACTGCATTGAGGTCAATCCACAGAATCACAAGAGCAGCAGAGAGGATCACTGGAGTCTCCCTTGCTCCCATTAATGTGATCTACTGGGATCGATGTGTGAAGAGGGCATGCAAAATCATAGAGGAACCCTTCTATCCTGCACACAATATTTTTCAGCTGCTCCCACTGGGAAAGAGATACAGGAGTATCAGAGCCAGCACCACCAGGCTGAGGAACAGCTTCTTCCCACAAGCAATGAGAATGCAGAACAACCAAAGGAACTGCTCACAATGTTTAATAAATGAGTCTTGGATGGTCAATGTTCATTTATATCTTTGAATACTTGTCCTGCATATGTATTCAGTATGTATGTGTTGTGTGTCATTGAGGTCTGGAGAATGCAGTTTCGTCAGATTGTACTTGTGCGATCAGGTGACAAACTTGACTTGGTACACAGTGAGTGCATGCCAAAAATGTGCCTCACTTTCTCAAATGATATCATCTCCACCAGCTTCGACAATTTGTAGCCTCTTATTGTGGAAACTGTCATACTAGGTCATTTTGAAAATACAATCAGAGGCCAGATAAAGGAAGATAAGATATCATAAGATAAAGGAACAGAAATAGGCCATTTGGCCCATCAAGTCTGTTCCACAACTTTATCCCAAGCTGAACTATACTCACAGCTCGTTCCAATTTCTATCCTTTTCCTCATATCCTGATGCCCCAACCAATTAGATATTTATCAATCACCTGCTTAAACTCTCCCAGTGATCAGGTCTCCACCACTGCATGCAGCAATGAGTTCCACAAATCCATGACCCTCTGACTAAAGTAGTTTTCTCATCAGTTTTAAATGGACAACTAATTTTAAGACTATGCCTGCTTATCCTTAATTCACCCAGCAAGGGAAACATCAACATCAACTCTGTCAAAACATATTTCTTCTATTCTCCAATGAATACAATCCAAGAGCTGCCAAATGTTCCTCAAAAAATCTTTGTATTCCAGGAATCATTCCAGTAAACCTCCTCTGCACTCTCTCCAATAACATCACATCCTTTATAAGATAGGGGGCCCAAAACTGCACACAGTACTGATTCAACTGATTCAACTATTAACTTAACCTAATTTAACCCCATTCTAATTCTAAGTGCACATCTATGTCATATGTACAAGTTCAGAAAAGTTATTTGATTCACAGACGAAGTTCACCAGTATCAGGCAATTCTTAGACTACTATATGTACAGAATTTAACATTTATGAAGTTTACCAGGCTTTGGTGCTTGAAAGATAAATAGTTACTGCTCAGGAAGATTCTTGTCAGTTTTCAGAGAGAGATTTATTGCTCATTCAACACAAACCAATTCCTTCTGATCAGCCACTTCTGTGTCTTGCTGACAAAACTTGCCCTCGCAGGGTTTTCCCAGATGATAACCTCACTTCAGGTCACCAAATTCATTTTTGTTTCCTTTATTTCAAGTGAAACACTATCCAGCCAGCTATCTCCTCCTGTATGGACCACAAGGGCTTTGAAAAGGCAGAACTAAGAACTCACAACCAGTTTTCAAAATGAGTTTTTTTCCCCCCACCCACAAGCTTGTCATGGTCCGGTCCAAGCTGCTGAACTGTAGCACCGAATTCTCATTCATATTCTCCATCTCGAAAACCACATGACCCTCTTGGAACAGCAAACTGTGGCACCAGACCCAATCTTCCAAGTCCAGTCACCTGATGCTTTCAAAAATAATCCATTACTCCACACTATGTCCAATTAACACCGACTTGTCAAGTCTCTATAGGCATTCTTCAAAGTTTTTGCAAACCCACTCAGAGGCTGGACTGTCTGGGTTGAGCAGAGCTCTCTGTTGTGAAGTGTTTGTTTGTGACCTACACTAGAAACCCATCACCACTTATCTCCTTTAAAATACGATATGCAATAATAAAATACAACAATCTGTCAGTTGGTCTGGTAGGATCTCCCCTTCAAAACAACCATGCTGACTTGGACCTATCCTGTCAAGCATCTCGAGGCCTATATTTTTCCTTTTTCTGTTTTCCACCTTTCTTAAACAGCAGAACCACATTTGCAACCTTCCAATCTTCTGGAATCATGCCAGAAGATATTGACTTCCAGAAAATCATCACCAATGAATTCACAAACTCAAAAGCCTCTTCTTTTAGAACCCGTGGATGCATCTCATCTGGTCCAGGAGGTATCTCAATCTTTAATCCATTCACCTTGCCTAGCACTATTTCTCTCGTAATCCTAATTGCATCCTATTCTACTCCCTGAAAGTTGTCCCGTAATTTATTGCTAATGAATGTCATAAATTATTCAGTTCCTCATTATAATTTCCCCCAGCATCACTTCCAATCGGTCCTATGTCTACTCATGTCTCTTTTACTATTTATACATTTAAAAACTCAGTAACTTTTTTTGTTTGCCAATCTCCTTTCATAATTTATCTTTCTTTCTTCATGGCTTTATTTGCCTTCAAGTTTCTAAAAGATCCTCAGTCCTGTTTTCCAACTAAATTTAGCTTCCTGGTTTGCCCTCCCCTTTGCTTTCATCTTCGCCTTCACCTCTTTTGTTAGCCGCATTGGTACCATCTTTCCATTGACAAATTTCCTTTCCCTTTGAATATATCTATCCTGCATATTTTTATTACTTGTAGAAATAGCTTCCAATTCTGCTCGGCTGTCCCTCCAACAGTTTCCCCTTTTCAGTCAACTTAAGGCAGTTCCTTTCTCATGCCACTGTAATTTCCTTTCTTCCACTGAAAAAATTGATACAACTGATAACATCTTTTCCTTTTCATATTTGAAACTAAATTCAACCATGTTATGATCACCACTTCCTAGAGGCTCTAATACCTTCAATTCCCAAATGACCTCAGGTTAATTGCACATCACCCAATCCAGAACTGGTGGGCTTGTCAACAAGCTGGGTTTTTTTTTCAAAGCCATCCCTAAAGCTTTCTAAAAACTCTCTTCTCTCCACCCCCCCCCCCCCCCCACCCAACCAGGATCCACTAATTTCCTGCCCTTCCCAATCCCTTGTCATGTTAAAATCCCCTATAATAATTTTGACATTATCCTTGTGACACACTATTTCCAGCTGCAACTCAGTCCACTTCCCAGCTGCTGTTTAGGAACCTGTATATAACTGCTCATATACTCTTTTTTACCCTTGTCATTTCTTAATTCAATCCATAATGGTTCTACCACTGCTGACCCCACATCCCTTCTTTCTATTGATTTAATGTCATTACTTACCATCAGAGTTACATCTTCATCTCATTGATCTAGGGATCTGAAGACATGCCCCAACTCTTCAATCACACATTCATCAACCATAACTTACTATTTGTACCTTCTAGCCCACGGCACAGGCAGCAGCCCCAAGATTACCACCCTTGAGGTCCTACCTATTAACTTCCTTCCTAACTCCCAAATTTTCAAGGACCTCATCTCTACTCCTATCAACATAATTGGTCCCCACTTGGGCTACATCCAGCTGATTCCCCCTCCCTTTGCAGAATGCTGTGGAGTTGATCAGAGACATCCCTGACCGTGGCACCTGGGAGGCAACAAACCAACCAGGAGAGTCGATACATTTCAACAAGCTTCCTGTCTGCTTTCCTAACCAATGAGTCCCCTATTACAAAGGCTTTCCTCCTCTCTGCCCTTCCCTTTTGAGCCAAGGTGCCAGGCTCTGCGCCAGAGACTCCAGCTGTCCTTGGTAGATTGTTCCCACAAACAGTATACCTATTGTCAGTGGGGATATCCACAGGAGTACTCTGCACTACCTGTGTCTTCCTTTTTCCCTCCCAGTTATCTGTATCCTGTCTATTTGGGGTGACTACCTCCTGTAACACTTCTCCATTACTGCCTCAGCCCAACTCCATTTGCCAAATGCAGTCAATAAGTAGCTGGAGCTGAATGCAATTTCCACAGGTGTGGTTGCCTGGGACAAGTATACCATCCCAATCTCTCACATTTGGACCAATCTACAGTCCTTCATGATGCCATTAATATACAATAAACTTCCTTATGTTGTCTTACCTCCACAGTTTCAAGCAAGTAAATCTCCTCAATCATTACTTGACAAAGGCACTGAGAGAAATTAAAGCACAACTTAAATGTTCCACTCTAATCCTAAGCCACTCTGGCTGTCACTAGGACTGCTTCTCCTTTTATGTAACTTTAAGCCTCTCAACACAACTACGGTGCAGCCCTAGACAATTGTCATCATTTCTCACACCTGTGTTCAACTATCCAATCACAGCCTCAGCACTTAACAGCAATAAATCAATGAACTGTTGAACTCTTAATGGTTCCAAAACCAGCTGAAAAGAGGGTAAGATGCTCTGCCTTTCTAAATCTGCCACCCTACTGACTGACGTCGTGCACATGTGCCATAGTCCCCTACCCTACCTTAACCTTTACAATTTAAAATAAAAATTCAAAAACACTTCATGACTTACAGTTTTCCCAGGGACTGTCCTCTCACTCTCCTGGCTCCACACCAACCAATGGACCCTCTTGCCTTTTCTATAATGTGCTCTTCAGCCTTCATGCATTTAATATCCATGGAACCCATTTACCAGACAGGCCTGGTCCATGCAGTGTCCATGTGACTCAGCCTTAACAAAGACGATGCCAGCCTATTCCATGATTACACCTTTGTATCATACCCTTTTTAAACTCTCCTTTTCTGTAGCATTGTCTCCAAACTATGATTATCCTGCATGCTTCCTTAACTATTCCCCACGTTAAACCATTTCATGAATTCCATCAACTTTTGACCACTTTGAATTGAAATATCCCTTCAGAGTCTGTGCTGTATGCTCTGTCGCTGATGTGTGCTTAAGTCACCTGCGGGCTTCGAGTGAATAGGAAAGGCAGAGGGTGTGGCTAGAGTGGATTCAAGGAAGTTGGTGCTGAAAAATGGAATATTGACAGTTTTTCTGCTGAAGGCAAATGAGTGTGTCCTTTTAATTGTTTATGTAGTGTCTATCCAGTAGCCACAACATATGGTGACCTCACTCATTCACAGCACCTTCTAAATAAGAATGGAATTACCTGATGCTAATAACCTTATGGGGGCAGTCGGGGAGACCCCTACATTTTTACAAATAACACACAAGCATGGATTTTGATCGTTGAAGCACATTTCTCCTCACTAATTTTGATGAATCAGAAGATGAAGTT
Source organism: Narcine bancroftii (assembly GCF_036971445.1). Lineage (NCBI taxonomy): Eukaryota > Metazoa > Chordata > Chondrichthyes > Torpediniformes > Narcinidae > Narcine > Narcine bancroftii. The sequence goes on along the minus strand of NC_091473.1, from coordinate 26,713,484 downwards.
CAGTGTGCTCGCAGGACACCTCCCAGAACAGATTGCTGCCAAGTGGGATATGTGCTAGTTAATTCAAAAAGCAACCTTCTTCAGGTTGGTATTGTGGAACAAACGTAGCCAATGCAGGAACAACAGCCATCACGAATTAGCAAGACATGCCGACCTAATTATGGCTATGAACTCAGCAGTGCAGTACAGCGAGAGATACTCGTAGCTCTCCCCAGTCAGCAAGAGAAAATTGAGATGGGGCAACAAGTGGCAGCACTCAGTGTGCAAGTCGAGGCTTTAACTATGCAATGGAATTACCCCGTGTCCGGTCCAGCTGGAATCATGAGGGTCGAAATGGAGCAGAAGCAGCAAATGCATATTTATTGGAAGGAGCAGAAATCTGGAACTGCAGCCTGGTCATTGCAACTTCTACAAACAGCACCTTGCACACAACGAGGTCTGGCAGTCGACTCAATTGCTGCCCATGGGCAATTCAGCCACCCTCTTTTCCTCAATGACCATCCTGGTAATTAATTTCTTATCGACTCCCATGCAGAAATTTCAGTAATCCCTCTAATTCCTCAGTTCTAGCCATTACAAATGATATTCTAATATTCAGACATATGGCCAGAGGTCACTTACACTTGATTTTGGTCTCAGGAAGCCGTTTCAGTGGGTTTCATGGTTGCGAATTTTGGGTATCCCATCGTTGGACTGGATTTTCTGTCACACTTTTCCTTGTTGATGGACTTGAAAAATTGCTGTGCAGTGGACTGCTGCACTTGATATGCAAGTGAGCTACATTCATCATCCCTCAAGTGTCGTCACTTACTTGACTCGTCTCCAACCTAGTACTTACCCATTCTGGGGTTTACTCAAATGGTTCTCTCACCTGGTATCCCCTTCATATCGGTATGGTGACACATGAAGGAACAGGGGGTAGTTTGTAGATTTGATAGCTGTTGGGAATCACCACTATATATGATCCCAAAGAAGTCTCCAGGGGATTGGTGGCAATGAGGTGATTACCAGGGACTAAACAATGTGCGATGGATACATTTCAAATTTACAGGATTTCTCAGCAAACCTTCATGACAAACGGATATTCGTAAAAGTTGACTTGGTGCATGCCTACTATCAGATTCCGGTGGAACCTGCTGATGTTTCCAAGACACCAGCAATTACCACTTTAGGCACCTTTGAGTTTCTATGAATGCCATTTGGTTTGAAAAACACAGCTCAAACATTCCAGCAATTTATGAATCACATTCTCTCCATCCTCAGATTTGTTTATACTTACATTGATGAATTCTGGTGGCAAGTGCTGACAAAGAGAAGCACATAAACCGTCCAATAGACTTTTTTTGTGTTGAAGATAAATGCATGTGTCCTTTTAATTGTTTACATAGCATCTATCTAGCAACCACAATAGCTGTCCGGATTGGTTTTAGTCATAACCAGTCATTTTTGCTGTCAATTGGTTCACCAGTGTTTCATGTCTTCCCCTAACTGCCAATAACATTATTACTTTTCATTCCTTGTGTATCATGCTCTTCCATTTATTTCTTTCTCCCAGGAGCTTATTTACCACAAGGAACAAGTTCAAATGTTTCAGATGAGGGATTATAAATGAATTGGCTCATGCTTGAGCTCTTCAACAGAGCCCTCACTATTACTGTACTTCACAGAAATTTTTTTTTTTCACGAGACTGGTGTCCTGTTTCTCTCACCAGCAAGAACATCCAAAATCCCAATTCAAGATATATTCCACCTTATTTTATGTTGGTGCTGCATAAACACATTTCTAAGAGAAAGGTATTTTTGAAGCCAGTAGTTCTCATCTGTATTGTTTGGGGTCAATTATGTGCCAATGCTTACAGCATGGTACAAACCAGCTGCTAAAGCTAATCTGTACATGACATACAACATTCAACTCATCATAATCTACAGTGGTGTGTTCTTAAAAAAAAGTCTGAAGGAAATGCACAGTTTTTGATTCAAATTTTAAGGCATCCCTTCTTGAATCTTTTTCATATTCTAATGCTTATAGCACGGTTACCATGGCAGTTAGCGCAACATGGGTGCACATCTGGCAAGGTCTGGAAGGAATTTTTACATACTCTCTGTTTCTGTGTGCGATTCCTCTGGATGCTCAGGTTTCCTACCACCCTTCAAAATGTATGAGAATTGTAGGTTAATTGGAGTATTTGGATGGCACAGGAAATAAATTAAACATTCATTCTTTGTTTCATGACTCCAGAAAGTGCTTTGAATGGCTTGGACATTTAATTTATCTTCAATTTATTTTTAGAGCTTACATGGTTGTCATATCAACTCATGGTTGAAATATTCAGCAGACCAATGACCCAGATTAGTTGTTCTTCCTCAAGCAGAGTGGATGGACTTTGCATTGCAGAACAGTGGTCAAAGAACACCAAATCTGTCTATGAATACTGTCCTTACTGCTCACGTTATTTCCTGGGTTTTTTTCAGTGGCTTATCCAACAGAACACTTCCATAGGTAATAATGTTCCATGCAATAAAGCACTGAGAATCCAGTCTTCCTTTCATCAGACATGATTGGAAGAGAATCTGCTGCTCTCAGTGTTTGGACAATCGCTTAATTTGAGATCATTGCAACAAAGCATCGTGATGAATGAATAAACAATCTAAAAAAACCTGGCTGAGCACTTTGAACAATTATACAGCAATTCTCTTGTATGAAAGACAGCAGTGCAAAGTAGGAAATGGATCAGATGTCAGGCAGTTAATAAAATGGGACAGAAACAAAAATAGTTATCTCAATCATCATGAATATAATTTTGGAATTATTGTTGGATATTGTACAACATTAAACAACAGAATATTTTGTTCATGAGAAAGCTAGGCAATATCTGGCAAAAAGAAACCAATCTGAAGTTGCAGTGAGATGACCCTTAATCAGAACTGAAAGCTTCCGTCAGCACTTGAAGCATTAGCCCCTTTACCATTGGCATCCTAGTTAATTGGCTGTGCAGTGTCCCAGGATAGAAAGCACTTTGTGCCATTTCCACTGGGCCTTAACTGGGACACAATTCATCCCTGGGGATTGGAGTGTTCTTCCTTCAACTGGAAATGAGTGACCTTCTGCGGTGCCTTTTCCACTGGTTTTTATCAGCATGCCGGCTTCAGCTGACGCCGGGAATATGAGTAAGGGGAGAAGTGGTTAATCCCAGACATGAAATGACATCATTTGATGCTAACTTGCTGCTAGTTTTCTTTTTCCACTGGACCCTTTCCAAGTTAATTCCCTGGGAAAGGTGCCATCGGAAAAGGGGCTATTGATTATGTTTATCTCTTCACAAATTCTGCCTGATCTACTGAGTATCCCCAGCAGTTTTTTTTCAAACTTCCAGCTAAAGTGTTTATTTCGTTTCCATAACAACAAACAAAGTCCCCATGGACCTTCTCCATGGACCTCACAAATAATAATGGGAATCAGCTCTGCTCAGATAGTGGACCAGCTGAGGAATTGGCCCTTCAGTCTATGAGTGTGTGCCAAGCATGCTTCGCAAGTTAAATTGAAACTCTGCTGCTTGAACATAATATGCTGTACCCTGCATATTGATGTGTTTATCAACATATTGCAAAGTTCCATAGAATCAAATGTTTTCCATAACTGGAAAAGTGGTGATCAATTTACTTGAAAACAGTCATTAAGAAACTGATGGAATCTGTTTTTGAGGCTGAACTAACCGAATTCTTTGAAAATAAGCAGAGAATAGGAAGAGTGATCATGGATTTTTAATGTGAAATCTTGTTTGAAAAATCCTTTGAGAGATTCTGTCATGGATAGCAAAGTTGATATTATGCTTTGGAATTTAACAAGTCTTTTGACAAGGTGTCATCAGAGAGATTACTAAAGAAATTTGGAGTGCACAGTATTTAAGGTGATATTCTGATCCTGGCTTCAGAATTGTTAATGGGCAGGAAATAATGAGCAGAAATAAAGTGTATATTTTAAAATTGTAAGAATCAGGGATTGGTGTTGCAGACTCAGCTGTTTTAAGCCCCAATCAATGATTGTCATGAGGGGAACAGCGTAACAGGTTTAGTAAGGCAGTGAAGAGATGCGGGGAGTAGAATGAAGGCAGATGAAGCGAATGTGTGAAAAAATCCAGCAGATGAAAATAAAGGAACTCACAATTCTATCAAAACATGGAAATGCAGAGTATTTTTAAATAGTAAGGGATGGAAAAAAGTTGAGTTTCAGAGAGACATAGATATCTTTGTACCTGTACAAGAATCACTGAAAAGAGATGCAGATACAACAAGCAATTGGGAAAACTATCATATATACGCATGTAATAGTCAAATTATGTGGACTAATTTTTAGGGTAAAATTTATGGGGTCAACTATTACATACATAGTACATTTGACCACCATTTGAGGAGTTGGAAACTCGGTTGGACAGGCAGGTAGCCGAGTGATAAGTCTGGGCTTGGGGTGTCAGGAGCTCAGATGGGAGGGCAGCCTGGGTCTAGGCAAGATTCCGCAGTCTAGGCATCAGGAGCTCCACTCAACAGGCAACCTACGGGAGAGTCTGTGGTCAAGGCATTGGGAGCTCCAATGGGTGGTCAGCCAGGACTATGGTGAGAGTCCGTGGACGGGCTATCGGAAGGTCTGATGACTGGGGCCAAAAATAGGGGGGGAGGGTCAACTTTTACACACAATATATGAAAAATACCAGATTTTTGGGTAACTTTTGCATGGTGTTGACTATTACAGACGTATAAATGGTAATAGGCTTCTTGCCTTTATTGCAGGAGGATTTAAGTACAAGAGCACAGATATCTTGTCAATTATACAGGATCCTTGGTGAGAATGCATCTGGAAAATTAAGTAAAGGTCTGCCTACCGATAGAGAAAAACAAATCTATATGATCAAGAGTGTGTTACAAAGGCACACAGGATTGATTCCTGTAATTGTGGGTTTGTCATATGAAGAGGCACTAAACAACACATAGGTTCACCTTAGAATTCTCATTTTAGAAAGCATCAGTCACTGGGTGTTCTAAGATGGATATATTTTTGGATATTATGGGAATTAAGCGAAATATAATTTGGGACCTTAAAATAGAAGATGCAGTATCCCATCTATTCACTCATAGCTGATCTTTTACCCAAGTAGCAGTTTTCTACACTAACTCCTTAAATTCAGCACTGGCTTATCTGTGTTTCTTTACCAAGGCAACCAGAAATTCCTTTCATTTCTGAGACTTTACCTCATTGCAGAACCAGTTGATGTTGACGAGAATATTGTCAAGGCCAATGGGTAAAATTTTCCCAACTTGTCTGTGAAATAGTTGCACAGTATCATTTTACATTCATTGTGTAGGTGAGGCTGAGCAAAATGAAGGGAACTGGTCACCTCCTCCGCTCCAAATTAAATGATAGACCCACTGTTAGATAACTATTACATCATTCTGCTTATTCTCTAGATTGTGGGTGGAGCTTATCTGTATTTATAATTATTTTGATTATATTTTAAAAATTATTTGAAGCTCTTTAAATCACTTTTAAAATGCTCTGAACTTCAGAAATCCATAAAGCTGTTGACAGCAAGTCTCCACCCATAGCCAAGGGGTGGAAATTTGCCTCCTGTCATGGTGATGTGGTCATGAGCTTTGTCAGTACATTGCCAGGAGCCTTCATGGTGCCTTTGCATCATTCGGCTTTATCAGATGCCTTTCATTTGCAAGAAGGTCAGCTCATTCTGCCCTCCTGCTGAGATACATCCAAGTGATTGGAGGTGGCATTTGGGAAGCAAAAGCCAGTCTATATGGCCAACGTCTTGATGGGATCACCAACAGTGCAGCACTCACATAATACTGCATTGATGAGCCAGCCAGGATTTGTGCATTCAAGTCTCAGATGTGTGGCTTTAATCCAGAATTTTCTGACACAAAGGAATTTTTTTCTTTTTTAAGACCTTGAATGAGTTCTCCTTTAATAGCATGTGACCAATGCAGATGTCAACACATTGGTGTGATGTATTACATACGTTATTTTGATTCATTTTAAGAAACAGCCAGATGCAATGTAAATGAAGACAGCAGTAAGCCATTTAATTTTATACTGCACATTTATTCACCAGCTCTGCATCAGGTGTAATTGTCAGCCTATTTTACTTGTCAAAAGGCCATATGTTGCCTAGGAAATGTGATCTGTCGGCAAGCAGATAGGACTAATATTCTGTTTTGTCTGCCACATGATTCTGACCTTTTATAGATGCAGAAATATTATTCAGCTTCTTTTTATTAAAATGACCATTATTTTAAATTATATTTTGAGTTGATTGAATCATTTACTTTCATCCTAACTGAAGAAATATTTGGAATAATGATCCTTTAAATGGGCTTTGTAATATTTCATTTGCTGTTGAATGTATTTCCAGATTCTTTGTTCATTAATCATATAAATAAAAAAAAATTACTTCACATTTTTATGCATGTCTTCCTTTAAATTTACTCATTTTGTATTTCATTTTGCTATCACTAACAGTGTGAGTGAAAACATAATTTTAGAGGCAGAGCTAAGACATGGCAAAGTGCATCCAAGAATGATCAAATAAAAGGTAATTGTTTCTACTGTAACTGTGATTTATTGGAATAAATGTGTATTTTTTTAAACACTCGAAATTTTAATACTTGGAAATTAACTTCAGCACAACTAGTTAAAAATAGAACAGTAACAAATTCAAGTGCTCATGGTTTGTTGTTTTTACAGCTGCAAAAATCTAAATGGCAGTGGCAAAGCCAACAATTCAATATTCTGAAAATGTCAAATAGCTACCATCCAACATTCAGCATAGGTAAGCATATTAGAGGTCTCCCTTTCCTTCTGGGGGATGTTCTCAACATGAGAATTAAAAAATTACAAAACTTGGTTCTTTGTTTTTTAGTGTTCTCCTGCCAAATTCTGACCAGTTGTTATTTTGCTATTCTCTCATTATTTTTAACCTCTGAAGAAACTTGCAACACTCTGTTGAATTTCCCAACAATGTGAGTTAGGTTGCTGTAAAGATTTTATTCTCCACTATATTCTCATCAACCAATTAAGAAAGCATGTCAGTGTTTTAGCTTCCTCAGGAGTTTATGGAGGTTTGGTATGACACCAGAATCCCTGGTACATTTTGACATGTGTGGTAGAAAGTGTGCTGACCGGCTACATCATGGTATGGCATTGGGACACAAATAGCCCGGAATGTAAAGCCCTCCAAAAGGTAGATGTCACACCATCACAGGCAAAACCCTTCCCACTATCAAGAATATTTACAGGGAACACTGCCAACAGAGAGTAGCAGCAATTATCAATGATCCACATTACCCAAGCACATGCTCTGTTCTCATTGGTGTTATCAGAAAAGAAGTATAGGTGCCACAAGACTGGCACAACCAGGTTCAGGAACAGCTGCTAACCCTCCACCATCAGACTCCTCAATGACAAACTCAATGAGGGACTCATTTAAGGACTCTTAACATGTGCACTTTATTGATTTTTTAAATTCTGTCTGTATTATACTGTCAATTTGTTTACATTCATTATCTGTTTACAGTTCTTTATTTCTTTACATGCAACTGTGTGCAGTTTTTTTTGCTCGACCAATTAGTGGTAATTTTGCTTTTCCCACAGGAAAAAAAAAAGAATTTCAGGGTTGTATGTGATGTTATTTATCTACTCTGACAATAAATCTGAAATCTGAACTTTGGTTCAAATCTACATGATCACACAATGATGGAAAAAAAGTCAAAGTATTTTTTTTTCATTTCAAATATCTGATTTCTGGATATGTTGGCTTCATCAAAAATGTACAGCAGTAAGCTCAAAGTTCAAGCTTATTATAAGTACAAACTTGATAAAAATAAGGTTAATGCCACAATTTCTTTACAACAGAATTCTAAAACGATCCCTCAAATTCCCCCAGAATTGATGTTGATATTGCAGTGACAGAGACTTGACATTATGCAACGTTTACACTTATACTTGCCCACAGATCATTGGAGTGATTTTTTTTTGGTGGAATTTGAATTAAGTAGAAATTTGTTTAAGCATGTTGGAATTGGGCATCTCTGTGAATTGGGCTAGCAAATATCCATTTCCATAACTTGCCTGATTGTTTTTCTCATCTAAAAATCTTCAGATACCAGGAAAAATGTTTGGTTTTGTGAAATGTGTGAAACATGGAAGTCTGCAGATGCTCTGATTGTAGTAAAACATACAGAAATGTTGGAGAAACTCAGCTGGTCTTGCAGCTTCCATAGGAGGTAAAGATATATTACTGAAGTTTCAAGCCTGAGCCCTTCTTCAAGGGATAAACAAAAAACAACCAGGTATCTATATAAACACTGAGGAGAGAAAGGGGGAATAATGGGAGGGGGAAAAGTCCAGACAAACAGAAAAAAAGGTGTGAATTGGAAAGGAGGAAAGGTGAGAATTTATTTTGTCTCTGTGAAAGGAAACAGAGGGAAGATAGAGAGATCACTATAGGAAAGAATACAGTGAGTCAAAGATGTGGGGGGGGGGGGGGGGTTAAAGGAAACCAGAAAAGTCAATGTTAATGATATTGGAGGGTGTAGGTTTGCAGCATGGATTGCTCCACTTAGCCAACAAAAGGCAGGCATAGCTTGGGCCCATTTGAGTACCCATGGCATCTTTGACTTGAAAAATGTGAGAAGAGTAAGTAGAGGTCATTTGAAAACAATTAAGATTGGTATTGAAACTTCATAATCCAATCTGAACATGAATTGGGATTATGAACTGTCTAACTGTTGAACGTTTTAAAATATTGGAATAATACACCATGTGGAAAAAGAGAGTATCACTGAAGCCAAATTTTAAAATTCAATATTTTCACCATGGATATGCAGGCACCAGAAGTTTCTGTTTGTCCAATCCAGTTCCATCAATGATCCCTGACAGATCTGTCCTTATTAATTGTGCAAAATTTAAACTGGCATGTCTCGGGAACAAAGGTTTGGCTGAGATACAAGCGATGTTAAACTTTCAGAAGCAGCCGAGCAAGTCAAATATCAGCTACCGGATGAGCGTGATTAATTGTGTTCAATTTATTCTTTCAGCTCAAGGAACATGGAAGTGAAACTAGATATTATTGTTAAAAGAGAAATGTGGACTATTATTTTAAAATTTAGACCACAGATTTATCCTCTCTCTTCAAAGTTATCATACTTGATTTTGATTCTACTCACACATGGTTGTGTTAGTATGAAACGATTTCAGTTTCAGGGCATGTAAACAATGGAAGAAATGTTCACAGTAAGTTTATGAACTGAGATTGAAACTTTGGCAGAGCTTTGCTGCTTAATAATATTTTGAATGTCAGCAAGAATGATCATCTGAGATGACAATCATGTGGGGGCCACTCTTGATTAATTTGCCTTTGAAGGAAAATGTTGAAAGGTTGACAAAAAAAAAATCAGACACCTCTGCCTAGCACAAACATCAGTAATTTAATGTTGGCAGGCATAAGTGTCACAAAAAGGATTCTTCCAGTTGGATTTGAATGAAATCCTTGCACACTGTTAATCCCATGGAATGAACTGAATTCACCAGATCAAAATACATATTCTCATCTTCAAATTTTGAATACATCACTTGTACCCCAATCATTTATATGCATCAAAATCAACATGGTCCTTGCAATGAAAATTGATGAACTGAAATGTATAACTCCAAAAAAGGCATTAGTCATCTGTATCTTCTTTCCCTTCGTCAAATTTATATTCATGCTGATACACCACCATTTAGCCTTCAGTTTCATGACCTGGCCTAAAATACTCCACTTCCTGAAAAGTCCATGCACCAAACAAACACACAGTCTTCATCTGCTCTCTATATTACTGAAAAGATCAATGGTCTTTTCAAATAAGAATTGCCTTTGCAAATCTGTACTTACCTTGGTCCAACTGTCAATTATCCATGTGTTTAAAATAAATGTTTGTTTTCTGAGCAATCCCATACATAGTACAGCAAGTAAGAAAATACAGATGTTTATCCAAATATTTAAATGTCTCCTTTGCTTTCAAATTATTGTCATTTCAGACATCAGCTAAGTCCTCTTTTTCAGCCCTATGACCCAAACTGTTCCCTTTAACTCTGAATTACTTACCATTTTTCTCAATAACACTGGAGGTAATTTTTAACTGCATTCTTTGCTACTTAAGAACAGAAGTAGACCATGTGTCCATTGAACCAAAAGGCATTTGACAACATTATTATTGTTTATTTCAACTCCATTTTCCTGTTCACAGTGAAAGTCCAAAAAATGATGTTTATTGGACTCACTGGTCTTCAACATTTTTCATGTGTGTGTGTGTGTGTGTGTGTGTGTGTGTGTGAGTGTGAGTGTGTGTGTGTGTGTGTGTGTGTGTGTGTGTGGATACATGCTGTTAGTCTCTCAACTTAAGAAAATATATTTTGGGGCAAAGCATTAACTGTTAAAACCACAAAAATATGATATGACCCAAACAGTGAACACTGGAACAGAATATTTGCCCAAAATATATTATAACTATAGTACAACAAATCTTTGACAGTGTCAATTTAACTTTTCAATTCTTATATATATTTCTTTTGAATAATAGTTCATATTTGTGATTTCAATAAAAATCTTTGGTATTTTACCTCAGTTTCTCATCTCAGGATTTTTCTTGTCATCATGTCAATTGCTTTTTTTTAAACTCTGTCTCTGTGAATCTCTATGGATTTTTGAAACTGTTTGTATGAAGGGGTGCTCTGTTGTTTAACATTTTCACACATGTAACAGATCCCCTGTTAATGACTGCTGCAGATGTTCACTAAACCCAGCTCAATAACTGTGCACTTGTTTGTGTTATGAATGTAGAAGATTGTTCATCTCCACCAAGCATAGAATTCAGTCCAACACCAACCTTCTCCATCTTGTATGCAATGTGGTTACAAAGGACAACTTGCACCTTTTTCTCTGGTGCATTGGAGACTAGGGGCAACTTGACAGAGATCATAAAATGAAAAGTGGCATAGATCGGGTTAATGGCATATTTTTGGCAAGATGGAAATGCCAAACACCAGGGAGCAAAATGGAGTGAAAGTTTGAAAGATATTTACGATTAAAGTCTTTTTACTCATAGTTGATGCTTTTAATGCTCTGCTTGGGAGATAGTGGAAACAAATAGAACACCAACATTTATGAGACATTTAGACAGGCGAGGATTGGAGTGACAAAGAAGGACAGAAGCTTCTGCTCCTGTGATGATTTGTTCTACATTCTACAAGCACAAACTCAAAAGACTGTACAACAGGCTTTATTCCAGTAAAAGTCTGAACACCAGTTCAGGCCTTGGTGGCTCCTTGTGTGACTGGCTCAGGTTTTTTATTCAGGTCGGCTGATTGACAGCTGGCCAGGTGGAGTCAGCTCCTTAGGTGGTCTTCCTGCAGGTACAGAGATCGCCGCCTGCAGTAGGCTGGTGGTCATATCACCACAATAATTCAATGGAGTTATTGTAACAAATGACCTTGCTTTGTCAATAACTTCCTTTCTACTTCAGCAACCACTTAGAGACAAGTCATCCAGCTTGACACAGTACATATTGTTACAATCTCTATTTTTTAATAAATATTCCTAAATTTCTAATGAAACAAAACTTCGACATGTCACACACCACATGAAATGCCATGTTTCAAAGTCACTTTATGATATTTTTCGGGGTACTGGATGCAAAACAAACACATTCTTGTCAGCATCACTGACAAAACCATTTAATAGTAAAAAAAATACTCTGGAAGCAGCAAGAGAAAGATTTTACTTCTGAATTGGCATAATTTGACACAGAAAAAATATTAATTCTTTCCTTCTCCATGATTTGGCAGCCCAAATAGTCACAGAAACAAAATATCATAGGTTAAACAAAAATAGATTAATTTTGTTCGGCCTGCAAAACTAACTGCTTTCAACAACATTGTGTACAAAGCTTGTTCTTACAGGTTGGCTGACTGAAAATATTGAGAAATGGTTACCATTGTCAGCTTTCAGCAGGACATCTAATTTTTCTGTGGATGTGTTCACCCGATTGATTGTAAAAACCAATTACTAACCATCTTCTTTCCTTGTGTCTATCCATCAAAATTATATTTCTTTCCAATGACAAGTACAATTTAACACTTGCATGTCAGCTTTGTCAAAATGCTGTATCATACAGGCAGTTCATTAGCAATGGGTGGAACAAAATGAGATTGCAAAATCTGCCTCCCACCAGAGTCGCAAATCACAATAGGGGCACAATCAACCAGAATTAAGAGTGATGCATATTTATTAGTTCTTTGTGATCCACTATTCAATTAGCAACATGAGGTTTTGTACGGATTACAGGTAAACCCCACTTTACGAATACTTGCTTACACGAAGAAACTCGTATTTGCTTTTCTTTCTTTGGCTTGGCTTCGCGGACGAAGATTTATGGAGGGGGTAAAAGTCCACGTCAGCTGCAGGTTCGATTGTGGCTGACAAGTCCGATGCGGGACAGGCAGACACGGTTGCAGGGGAAAATTGGTGGGTTGGGGTTGGGTGTTGGGTTTTTCCCTCCTTTGTCTTTTGTCAGTGAGGTGGGCTTTTACCAAGAAGTTATAAAGGGTTTTAAATTGGTTTTCGCTTTTATGAAATTGCCTCCAATCGTCGTCAATGGGTCTACGCTTTACACATTTTCGGTTCGTGAACGGCTTCTCAGGAATGCTCTACCTTTGTAAAGCGGGGTAGACTTGTACATGTAGTTGCGATGTTCAGAATTCTGGATATCTGCTTGTTGAGCACCAATGGAAAACTTATTCGCTGACAGAAAGTCTGGCAGGAAAAAAAAACAATCCAATTCATGTGAAATGATGGGCCAACAACCTTTTTATCATTGCGCTCTATTATTTCTCCCTTTTTATAATACTTGTTCAAGTCAGAGTGTTTTGTTAAAGATGGATACATATTAATAACTATTCTCTGGATTACAATAATGTTCTCTGAAAGATCCAGAGTCAGGTTGTGAAGAACATTGCTTCTTTTTATGTCTGAGTGATTATTAAAGGAACGTGTTTGCTCTGGAAGAGATTGTTGTGGCCTCTGCATGAACAATTCACTTGTCTTCAGCAAAACTGTTGACATTTTATTTTTCAGCATCAATCTTCTTTTTCCCCAGAATCCTCTCTAGCCACAACCCCTGCCTTTCCCATTCACTCTAAGCCTGCAGCTGATATAAGTATGCAGCCATGACAGCCCCGTCAACTCAGCCTCTGAGTCATGCGAGGAGGCAACTGCTTGGATCTGACCCGCTACATAACGGTTCAGTGGACTGATATTCTGGCCCTCTCTAGTACAGTACTGCAAGCTGAGCAATAGATGATCTTTGGTGTTGGCAGTGACAAAGAAAGTGGATCCTCAATATATGCTGTATATCAGTAGAAACAGTGTTAGCCTTTCAGATCACAAACCTTTTCGGGTGGCATTGTATGACCTTAGACTGAAGTGGCCAGCGAATGGCATCCTGTTGTGAAAATATGTGTGCAGTTTTACTGCAGTTGTCACACGTCATGTTGGTCCAAGCGATTTCATGCTCTCTCATAGTTGGTTGACATAATTGGATGGTTCATACAGCATAGTTACAGTAATTGGTTCAACAGATTCACCAGGCAGAGTCAGTGTGGTACCATATACCAGCTGTGCAGCTGAATAGCATTAGACCGCTTTTATGGCAGTGTGCACATTAAGGAGGACCGTGGGCAAACATTTGCACCATAGAGATGCATTGCCTTCTGCTGTCAATGCTGATTACAATTGGTCGTGGAATTACTCAACAAGGCCATTGGCCTGTGGATGATAAACTATAGTCCAAATGCAGTTGGTGCCCAAAAGATCAGTGAGAACTCAGAATAGGGCAGACTCAAACTGAGGCCCGCAGTCAATGGTAATGGTGCCTGGGACACCAAAAGCCAGAATCCAACAGTCAACAAAGGCCCGAGCGACAGTCTCCGCAGAGGTACAGATGACAGGGATGGCCTCCTGTCATCTTGCAGCTCAGAACTCAAACATGGCTAAATAAGTGTATCCTCTTGATGGTGGGAGCTGACTGACCAAGTCCAGATGGACATGATGGAAATGAGAATCTGCAACAGGAAAATCTCCAATCTGGATTTTATGTGTCTGGAGAATTTAAAACGCTGACTCGGCAAACAGGTCTTTGCCCATTACCCAACATCCTGCTTAACGTGAGGCCAGGTAAACTTCTCTGTAATAGCCTGACCAACACTTTCCAGCCTGGATGAGATAGGTTGAGGAAAGCACTGAAAACCTCCCGGTATGTTGTCACAGGTACAAAGGGCCTCAATAAGGTTAAACAGACTGGATCTATAGCCTGTTCTATTTAATTGACTGAATAGTGATTCCAGAGAAACATACAATATTCTTGGCAGAGTAGTCACCTTAATAATGTTTCCCCTGGAGAATGAAGGGATGCTATCTCAAAAGTTCTTCACCAAGAAAGGAGCTTTGAAATTCTGTCCCAAAGAAGTTGATGAAGCCACATATGCTCAAAATATTCAAAATGCAAACTGATTGAATTATGGGATTAAAGCAATAAAGTGATACGAGTTTAAAGCAGGAAACTCAATGAAATGAAATATCTTATTGAATAATGGAAAAGACACAAGGGGCTGAATGATCTCTTCCACTACAATTTCTCACATTCTCTCACTGCATCATATACTGCTTTTCCAGATGCAACCTGTTGGAATCTAGGGGTTAAAACAGTATGAAATAAATGATAAATTAATAAGTGTATATTTACTGCATGGAATCTAGGGGTTAAAACAGTATGAAATAAATGATTAATCAATAAGTTTATTTGGACTGCATGAGTCAGGGAAAGAGGAATGTGGCTAAGTGGCTGTCACAGCATGGAGCAAAGTTGGCTGAACAAAATTGGCTGCTCCCAAGATACAGGGAGAGGATATGCATAAAACGATTTAGGAGGAATGCTCAACTGAAGGAGGTGGGAAGTAGCACAGGAGACACAGGCCAGATCAGAACAAAGAATGGCCCGCAAGAATCAAAGGGAATGGAAAACCAGTCTAGGAGGAAGATTAAGGCAGGAGGAGGTGTTAAAGAGAACAGCAGAAATTGGCAGGACAAGAACAGAATGGTGATTAGAGATATCTGGGGATGAAGTAATTTCTGATCAACACAACGGGATAGTCTGGCCAGGAGGATTAACATGGGAGTGCTACACCCCAGATATCTGCAAAACAGGAGATGACTTGTGATAACCCTTATGCAAAAAGATCTAGCAAAGGAAGACAACTTTTGTTCTGTATGATAATGAAATCTAGCAAAGGAAGCCAACTTTTGTTCTGTATGATAAGGTTGACCTATATAAACTGAACCAACTGGACAATAGGGGTCAGTCTCGGGGAGTAGCTCACTGGCAGGTGACCTATGAACTAACAGACTGACCCAGAGCTCTGTTAAGTTTTATTCTTGTGCTGTGTAATAAATTGACTGTTGAACCGAATACCTTCTCCTATCACTTCATTCAAAGAACGCGCTGGACTCAGACTACACATAGACTAAAATTAAGAGTAAGTTAAAGCCAGAGTCCAACAATTTGGTGACCCCGACGTGATGAAGATGGAGAAGTGACGGAAGAAAAAGATACGAAACACCGGTCGATTGTGGTGTGGTGATAACAACAAGTGACCATCCTACAAAGGGAGGTAAGCAGACGCCTGTTTTAACGAAGTTCTGCTATTGGCAAAGATAAATTGTGTGTTGTCACTACTCTGCAAAAGCCCTCGTTAAAGCCAAAGAATAAAACAAAAAGGGGGTTGGAGTCCCCCTAGTAGAACGGGGTTGGAGTCCCCTGTAGTAAAAGGGGGTTGGAGTCCCCCTAGTAGAACGGGGTTGGAGTCCCCTGTAGTAAAAGGGGGTTGGAGTCCCCCTAGTAGAACGGGGTTGGAGTCCCCTGTAGTAGAAGGGGGTTGGAGTCCCCCTAGTAGAACGGGGTTGGAGTCCCCTGTAGTAGAAGGAGGTTGGAATCCCTCTACGGAGGTTGAGGTCCCTCGAAGAAAAGGAGGTTGGAATCCCTCTACGGAGGTTGAGGTCCCTCGAAGAAAAGGAGGTTGGAATCCCTCTACGGAGGTTGAGGTCCCTCGAAGAAAAGGAGGTTGGAATCCCTCTACGGAGGTTGAGGTCCCTCGAAGAAAAGGAGGTTGGAATCCCTCTACGGAGGTTGAGGTCCCTCTAGGAAAAGGTTGGAATCCCTCTAAGGAGGTTGAGGTCCGGTTGGAATCCCTCTAAGGAGGTTGAGGTCCCTCTAGGAAAAGGAGGTTGGAATCCCTCTACGGAGGTTGAGGTCCCTCTAGGAAAAGGTTGGAATCCCTCTAAGGAGGTTGAGGTCCGGTTGGAATCCCTCTAAGGAGGTTGAGGTCCATCTAGTAGAACGGGGTTGGAGCCCCTTGTAGCAATCTCGAGAGGTAGATTTAGACACTTGGCCAAGTAGTATAAGGTGTATTGTGTTATAGTTATTTGTTTCTATAGTGTGTAATAAGTATTTGTTTAAGAATCGTGTACCATAGTAGTGTATAATAAGTATTTGTTTAAGAATCGTGTACCATAGTAGTGTATAATAAGTATTTGTTTAAGAATCGTGTACCATAGTAGTGTATAATAAGTATTTGTTTAAGAATCGTGTACCATAATAGTAATAAGTATCTGTATAAGGTGTTCGGCAGTTAACTGTTTTTTCATGCACGCTGGTATTGTTGCTGTGTATATCACTGTATTACTCACGATGTTTTAAGTACTTCTGAAAAAGGGGGTAGCAGAGGTTACAGATTGTACTGTTTTACAGGGTAGAGAGGGCATAGAGGCAAGGTATTTAGAATACGGATCAGGGAAACACAGTGGGGATAGGCAGTCACACAGTGAGGCATCAGTGTACACAGACTAACCGCAAAACAAACAATAGACACTTCACACAACCACGAGACACATAATCCCCCAGCTGGCTCTCTCTCTGATCATCCCTGAAGGGGAACACCTGTTTTCAGGGAGCTGCTGGTCATCTAGTGGTTATACAACGTGGGAAGGGACGAAGTAGAGTGCAGGGTGGCAGAATCACGAAGTCTAAAGGGTTAAAGATCAGAACGGAGATGGAAGGAGTAAATAGGGATGTAGGGCAAGAGCTCGGGGGAGACAGAGGGGTTCCCCTATCTGTAAACCGACAGTGGGAGAAAACAAGGGATCAATTACTGGGAGGAGTACCGAAGGGAGAGGAGGTACAGGCTATGGCACGATACGAACAGATATGGAGAGAGCTGCAGAATCAGGGGAAGGTGCCACAAGGATTTGAAAAAATCCGACTGGTACGGTACTTAGGAGAAGCAGAGAGGGAAGCAGCCAAGGAGGTGCAGGAACATGAGGCAAAAGGACAAGGATCTGATGTGTAAAGTGGCTGGATCAGCCAGTTGAAGGGGGAGTGTGCATGTCCCTTTAAGTGCACTGTGGCACTTGAAATTGAGGCTTCAGGCTCTTGTCTTGCAGTTAGAGGTATGGAGCCCTATCAACACATTTAATACATTTCTTCTACACATTCAGCAGTCAAGGTCCGTGATTTTAAAGATCACCCACCTCTGGAGAATAAAGATACCTCTGGGGATTCCTATAAGTTTAATCATTCATTTCTCTGGTGCATTTTCCTCTGGAGTGAAATTAATGCCTCAGCACAATTTCTCTGTATTGCCGCTGTTATTTAATTCATGATAACTTTCCCCCATTCATCAGGTTTATATTTAAATCCGGTAGTGCGGAAGTTACATTGTAAATAATCACGGAGGTAAACCCTGCGCAACTGGATTCAGCTTAATGGAGAAATAGACCTGCGAACTGGTCTATGGTGCTGTGTAAGTACTGCAATAGGTGGAATATGATTTAAATTGGTGGCATAGTTCAGAACAATTGGGTGCATAAGAATAATAATATCATTAAGAACTCACAGATCTTGTACCAGATGCTATTCAGTACATCTTGACTTAAGGACTGGAGAAATTGGCATGTTAGAATGAGATTGGCATGGCACCAATATTTCTTGATTCAATAATGACTCCACAAGCTCCAGGATTCATGCAGCAGAACTTTTAAGTGGAATATTATAGAAACTAGCCTGTACTTAAATTATTGTGTGTGCAATCTTCATAAGAACATCTTTTAACTTTTTTTTGGTGCCTGTTTTACAGACTGTTTTAAATAAGGCCAGCTCCTGTGAGCTGTGGCACAAGGCATTTTACTTAAGGCAGAACTAAAGGTTGAATATGTTTCAAGTTCTCTTGCAGGGGCTCTTGTGCTGCAATGTCTGTTATGTACTCAATCTAACAAATTGGAGGGTTGTGCCCCATACAGACAAGCAGCTCCAACTGCATTTTAATAAGGTCTAACATATTCAAAACCCATGCAAATATGGTTTGTGTTTCATTTTACAATTTTTACACTAACACAAAGGAAAGTCAGATTGTTACAAAGTGCCGTAATTTAACATTTTTTTCGTTTCTTTAATGGCTTATTCAGTTATTGTTGTATTTTACTTGTCTTTTGATTATTCAGTTATTATTGTATTTTATTGCAGTTTTCAATGAGCTTTACATTTATTGTGTTTTATTCAGTTCTTATTGTATTTTATTGCAGGTTTCAATGAGCTTTACATTTATTGTGTTTTATTCAGTTCTTATTGTATTTTATTGCAGTTTTCAATGAGCTTTACATTTATTGTGCTTTATTCAGTTCTTATTGTATTTTAATGCTGTTTTTAATGAGCTTTACATGTATTGTTCATTGTTGTTTACTAATTTCTTTGGAATATTGTTCGTTAATGTTTTAAGCCCCCCTGGAATAGGGGCAGCAGAGGTTACAATTCAGCTCCTTTAGAATGTAGACAGGGCATAGATTTAATGTATAGTCATAATGGGATATAAGGGATCCCAATACGGACCAGGGGAATTAAACAGCTTTAGTGGAGTACATCTAATTTGTATCTTAGCCTACACAGGTATTAAAGACAGGAGTTTTGAAGCGATAGCACAAAGGACATGGTGGGACAAAGACAGACAGAATGGTAGTCAGGATTGTACATGTAACAGAGAGAGAGAGAGTTAATACATATGCTAATGTACACAGACAGGCTGCAACTCACAAGTTCAATGATACATATGCTAATGTTAGCAGACAAGCTGCAACACACAGTTAAATCACAAGAAACAGTAGTGAGCAATGGGAAAAACATTTGACCCATCACATGAAACGTTACAGGGCTAAGCAAAAGGAGGACAAACATACTATGGAGTCGGCACAAGTGCAACTCCTTAAGCTTCAATTGGCAGAGGCTAGGCAAAAGGCAAACGAGGTAAAAAAAGATTTCCTCAAAGGGTGCAAACCAGATGATTCAGCAGCCAACGCAGCCACCACAAGGGAATAATATGAGTTGGCACCCGGCCCCATATTGGGCACCGGGTCCCACCTATGTGGCCAGAATGGGAGGTCCAATGGGGGGATTCCGAGTAAGAGGGAGAGTTCGGAGTGCTCCACGAATGCAGCCAGCCGTATGTTTTGTATGCGGTCAGCCAGGACACTGGAAGAGAGACTGCCCCCTGGCTTGGGATCCTCGGGACACTGGGGGAAGGGGATATGGACCACCACAAAATGAGCATTGGGTCCAGTCCCAGAGATCGTCAGTGCCACCCCCGGTACATCAGGCACCCCATGCGGCTTTAGCTCCAAAGAGACAATTCCCTTTGCTGACAGAGGAGGAGCAATATTGCCCACAGTGACGGAGCCCGAGCACCCACGAGCAGGCTAGGTTGGCAGACCCTTTCCTGCAGATTAAAGTTATGGACATGGAAGTATCCTTTTTAGTGGATACGGGAGCCAGATTTTCAACACTCACTGGCACTGAATTTCAAGATAAAACATCATCCTCTAGCGTCCAGCTGATAGGGTTCTCGGGTACACCAGAAAATCTGCCGTTTTCTACACCACTAGTCACTTCTGTGGCAGGACAGACTTTTACACATCAATACATTTTGTCAGCCAGGTGCCCTACCAATCTCTTGGGCAGAGACCTGTTGGTCAAGTGCGGAGCATCGATCCTTTGTGGACCCAGCGGAATAGAGGTCACCTTTCCAAATGGATATTCTATGAACTGTTCATTAACTACACTGCATTCCAGTTCTCAGATGTTGTTGGCGGCAGCTGGAGGATCCGTGTCTGAGGGACAATGGGCTGACATTTACTGGGGGCTGCTGCAACCTGAGGACCCACAGAAGGGAGGGCTGCTAAAGCTTTATAATCAATGGAAGCCGTGGATCCAGACGTTACACCCGTATACCCCTCCCTCGGACCCTCCCCATATGACCCTCTTTTACGATAGGGATGGGGATGAAATGTATCAGCATGCCTTTTATGAAGAGGTAGAGGGCAGGCAATGGGAAATTAATTCGGACTACATAGTGATAGGAAAGGAGGGAGTGGCCGCTGCGGTGGCACTGACATCTGAACAGCTGGAATGGTATGAGATGGCAGGTGAGGCCATCCCTCATGTCACCCTTGCAATTGGCACTACTCATCAGGCAAAAGATTTGGTACCGATGTGTCGGAACTTGAAGTCCCTAAGGGACTGGTCTGACACCCAAATACCGACAGTGCAGTTCTCCTCATCTGGTCAGGCATACAGAATTTTGTCTCCGACACATGATCAAGTCCTCCTTGAGCATAGACAGATTGAACGATTTCATGGTAGGGAGAAGATGGATCACCCCGACTCGGCCCCTATGCTAGATTCTCTCCCTGAGAACCTGTGGTCAGTGGGACCAGCAGATGTGGGTTTTTGTCAGCAGGTTGATCCCATAACCTTCGAACTGTCAGATTACACCCTTATTTGGCAGATGCAATACTACATCATCCAAAACCAAAGACAGTAAAGGAGATGCTTTTGTGTTTGGGTTTGTCAGGTTATAGTAGGCAGTTTATCCCATCGTATGGTGAGTTGACACATCCACTGCGAACTTTGGTGAATGAGCAGGGGATGAGAAATCTGGGAGCTACACTGGATTGGACTGCACAGGCTGAGATGAGTTTTATTCTATTGAAGCAAGCTCTTACAACAGCTACAGATTTGGCGATTCCAAATTATAAACTACCTTTCTTTTTGGATGTTTCTGAAAAAGCACACACAATTGATGGTGTTCTTTTTCAGAAAAAAAGGGGGTGGAAGATGTGTGCTCATGTATGGGAGTATCACACTAGACCCAACGGAAGACAGACACCCACCATGTACAAGACATGCAGCAGGAGTAGCAAAGATTCTACAAAAGGTGGCACACATAGTAATGGGACATGGCCTGATAGTATTAACAACACATAGTATTGTAGCATTTGTGAGCTCCACAGCATTTACAATGACTTCGTTAAGGCAGACGAGACTAGAAAAGATCCTGAATGCTCCAAATGTTACGTTTACCCATGAAGGCATTAACATGGCAGAAAATAGTGGAGAGGATGAACCAAACAATAAAAAGTAAGATCGGGAAAGTACAGGCACGGACCAAACTAAATTGGGTGGATGCGTTGCCCCTGGCATTAATGTCAGTAAGGAGTTCGGTAAGTTCTGTGACAGGATTTACTCCATATGAACTACAAACAGGGCACCAGTTTCCAGGACCGGGAGCCGGAATTCAGACAACGAAGAATGAGGTAAGCTCAATGGGATGCAAGCTTTATTATGAAAAACTAACGGCTCTGGTGTCAGATTTTTCACAACAGGTCACAAGTCCCATCAGAGAAGGGGAAACACCGATACCTTCAGTCGCGGAGTGGGTTCTGCTAAAGGTCATCAAAAGAAAGTGGTCGGAGCCCAGGTGGACAGGACCCTACAGAGTGGTGGAGAGGACGTCCCACGCGGTTCGACTACAAGGAAAAGGCGAGACGTGGTATCATTGGAGTCAGTGTGCAGCAACGGACCCACCGACACGGACACTGGAACAGATTCGAACGGAGGTGACTGAGAACCTGTGAAGCAACCACGGACTAAGAACACTTAAAGTCCTTTTTAAAGAGACTATTGGACTACAGTGACTGTGTATCAGTGGTTGACGGCATAATCAAGTTATTGGCATCAAAACAACGAAAGAAGCTGGGATGAATACTATGTGGGGACTATGGGTACTGGTATTCCGAGCCCTTGAAGGGGCTGGGGTAGAAAACCACTGTACAAAGTGTGTGCACTCGGCCTGGGGGTCGCACAATGAAAAAGAACAGTACTTTACTGATTGGACTAACTTTCCTGAACACTGTGTGGGGGCTCACACAGGACGTAAGTGTGTGCATAATGGACAAGTGTATGATGTTAAATTCAATAAGGGCTCTTTACTATCTAATAAATTAACTGGTGATTGGTCTCATTTTCATGAGACCAAAAGGGGGACTGTTGGAATCTAGGGGTTAAAACAGTATGAAATAAATGATAAATTAATAAGTGTATATTTACTGCATGGAATCTAGGGGTTAAAACAGTATGAAATAAATGATTAATCAATAAGTTTATTTGGACTGCATGAGTCAGGGAAAGAGGAATGTGGCTAAGTGGCTGTCACAGCATGGAGCAAAGTTGGCTGAACAAAATTGGCTGCTCCCAAGATACAGGGAGAGGATATGCATAAAACGATTTAGGAGGAATGCTCAACTGAAGGAGGTGGGAAGTAGCACAGGAGACACAGGCCAGATCAGAACAAAGAATGGCCCGCAAGAATCAAAGGGAATGGAAAACCAGTCTAGGAGGAAGATTAAGGCAGGAGGAGGTGTTAAAGAGAACAGCAGAAATTGGCAGGACAAGAACAGAATGGTGATTAGAGATATCTGGGGATGAAGTAATTTCTGATCAACACAACGGGATAGTCTGGCCAGGAGGATTAATATGGGAGTGCTACACCCCAGATATCTGCAAAACAGGAGATGACTTGTGATAACCCTTATGCAAAAAGATCTAGCAAAGGAAGACAACTTTTGTTCTGTATGATAATGAAATCTAGCAAAGGAAGCCAACTTTTGTTCTGTATGATAAGGTTGACCTATATAAACTGAACCAACTGGACAATAGGGGTCAGTCTCGGGGAGTAGCTCACTGGCAGGTGACCTATGAACTAACAGACTGACCCAGAGCTCTGTTAAGTTTTATTCTTGTGCTGTGTAATAAATTGACTGTTGAACCGAATACCTTCTCCTATCACTTCATTCAAAGAACGCGCTGGACTCAGACTACACATAGACTAAAATTAAGAGTAAGTTAAAGCCAGAGTCCAACAAACCATACAAGTGTGACGTAAACAACAACATTCAAAATTGGTGAAGATCAATAATCAAGACAGTGACATGAATTTTGATTTATTTCCTGACTTCTGAGTCACAGACCTGGATATATACAGGTATATCTGAGAACTTTAAACTGGTTCATCAGAAAGAACAAAGACAAGACTCAAATAACTAGAGTTTTGTAAGATTCCATGAGCCAGTGTCAAAACAAAACTGAGACATACATGTCTTTCAAGACTCATGGAATATTCAGCATTCTGTAATTGGCAAAATGTAGCCAATATTCTGCAACCTTATTTAACCAATATATTCTTTCAAAATAGGGAAGCAGTATTAGTTGTGAATAATTACTGTTCTCTCAAGGCTGTTACCCTTTTAAGCATTGAGTAACATGAACAATGGTCTTCTGGACTGCTCCAATATGAAGGAAAGTTCCAGAAACAACCTCTGAAGAATCCTGAATAATACATACACTTTGTTTGAGCTCTTATTGTCCCATGTGAATAAGTCTGTATAATTAGTGAAGGATTTTGCTGGAGGTTAAGAACAGACTGAATACGCGTTCACTATACCATTGAATAAGAACACTAATTGCAATGCATAGCTAGATAGGAAAATACATTGAAAAACTAAAGGCTCACAGATTTACATTCCAGCACACCCATTTAAATGAAAAATAAGCACAATTCTCTTTCTGAGGGTTGAAGTGGGAGGAACGACAGACATTTACCAAATTAAAATGTTAGCATTAAAAGAGTAGATAATTTTCCAATATGAAAGATGAGTACAGAGAAATGAACCATTTTCACCAATGTTCTGGAATTTATGTTTGAAGGATTGAGTATGCTTGATAATGAGTACATCGAAGTCAGCGTAGATGAAACAAGAAACAACTTTGAGTGCAATGCATGAATAAATATTCTGTAGTAAATTAACAAAATATTAAAAGAATGTTAAGTTTAGATTTTTATGTAATTCACTGCTTTAGCAAGAATTATATTGAACTGCACAATATGTTTGTGCTTTCCATTTCAAAAATATGGTGCATATTGGATTTCAAGGTATTTGTTATGGATTGTTCACATTTAAGACCTGCAAAAAGGCTGAGGATTCACAGCGATATTGGACCAAATGACCTGATGGAGGGATTAACCAGATGTTAAGGTGGTTCCAATCTACCTGCTTCATTATTGGGGAATCCACGACATCCATCATTTACAATGGAGATTCGATATATGATTATGTTGCAAAGAAAATAATTTCTGGCTTATAGTCTTTTTGTTAGATTTTTATGCAGTTGCACTGATATTCCCTCAATAACTTCAAACTTTGCCAAATTCTCAACAACCAGAACAAACATTCTTCATTGGACATCAAGACAAATTAATGAAATGACCCTCTGGTTTTCCAACTGTTCTTCAATATTTCAAGAATTCAAAAGTTAAGAAATGTTAAATAATTAATTGGATCATGTTTAAAAATTAAACACATACATGAGTGTGGGTTTTGTATCTTTCTGTGAAAATCAGCATTTTCTTGAACGGTGTGTATGTGTGTCTCATTACCATTGAAAGTTGCATGCATAATTAATGATATTTGTTGCAATGTTTTATTTGTTTTGGGGTTACTGTTGGATTTTCAAGAATTCACTTCCTTCAAAAATTGTGTTTGGAGATGGAGAAGTGCAATTAGATGAATAATCATACAGTGCAGACTAATGTCGGCAGAGCTCAATAATAATGATTCAGACTTCAATTTGCTTTAAAATGCCATTAATCATTTCAAAAATCCCAAAGGTAATCATAAATACATTGCAGTAAGGAATGGAAAGAAATGCTATTTGTTCTATAAAGCCATTTTTTTATAAATCAAACCATGTACAATCTATGCTCCACTCAACCTATTTTATCTCTGGGAAATGTTCCACTTAAGTACTCCATTTATATTGCTGAAACAACTTGTATTTCATAAGGCTGTTCTAATCCAATATCTTGGAAAATTTATCCTTGGCAAGTATATAATCTTTAGCATGCCATATTCAGGATTATCTTTATATCACATTTCTTACCAGTCATATTTTTATTCATTTATAAAAACAGGATTAACTTGTTTTAATTGGAGGATTTCCCAGTCGGCTCCCGCCAAAAATTGGATATACAAATCAAACAAACCAACAGGCAAGTATTTCTGGAGCCATTTTGTGACATAAAATACTTCATTTTCTGAGAAAAAAAAACCGCAAAATGAATAAGACACCCTTGACCTACCAAACCAGAGGATATCATGCTAACAAATAAAGTTCTGAAGACCTCATGGGAAGGATCAGGATCATTGTGGTTGATGGGTTCAGAAGGGTAAAACAATGATAATAGTGCAACCATGGCTGATTTCAATCAATCAATGTTCACTAAGAATGGCCCAGATAAAATTGAAACATTAGAATCATAGCCAGTGAATATGAGAATGAATTTCTGCATAACTTCATAACCCAATACATAAGAGATCCCAACAGATACATGCTTTTGAAAGGACTTTTTAGTAAAGGTCAAAACAATGACTATAAATAGTGAAATCTCAATTTCTTCAAGGTGGCGACACCTGAAATGTATAGTAAAATTTAGTGTTTTCTCACTGATTCACATTGATTATGTTCATTATTGGGACCTGAGACATAGAGAGTCTAGAACATGAAGATAGATCCTTTGGCCCCACTGCTCATGCTGACTGAGCAAAACCTATTTCCATGCAATCAGCCGAAATCTATTTTAAACTTTCTTGTCCATGTCCCATTCTAAATATCTTTTAAAAGTTTCCGTAGCCCCCACGTCTACCATTTCCTCCAATATCCTCCACCCTGTGTGAAAAGACGCCCATCAAGTTCCTTTAAAATCCTTCTCCTCACCCCTAAAATCTCTGACCTATAGTTATAGATCACTCAACCTTGAGAAAATGACAATGACTATTTACCTTTTCTACCATATTCCTCTCACGATTTTATACAAGGTGCAGTCCTCAGACTTCCATACTCAGTCAAAAAGAAACAGCCTATAAACACTCTTCTCCTAATTCTAGACTACCTGTCCTTGTAACATCCTTGTTCATCTTTTTTCCCCCTTTCTAGTTGAATAACAACATTCCTGTCGCCGTGTGACTGGAGCTGAGTAAAATCCATTCCAATACATCCTCACCAATGTCCTATACTGTCGATACATGACGTAACTGCTCCAGTACTCAATACCCTGACTGATGAAAGCAACAATACATTTCATTGAATTAACATTTGTGGGAATATAGGGCAGTACACAAGTCTAAATACTCTTTCCTGCATTGCATTCTTCCATCCTGGAGAAGAATATACCTGTGATGAAATGAGTGTAATAAAGGTTCACAAAATCATTGCTAAAAATGTTGGGTTTGTATCATAACACAGCATAAAATCGGGTCCTTTGACCCACTATGTGAATGCTAACATTTTTTCTATTGACACTAATCCTATTTGTTGGAATTAGGACTATATTCATCTCTGTCATGCCTATTTATATATCTGTCCAAATGCTACCTGAGCATAATGATTGTTATCAATCCTGCCAGATCCTCTGTCAGCATATTTAACCATAATCTATATAAATACTTTATACATGATATTTTCTTTAAATCTGGTGCTTCTTGCTTCAACACCACATTGTCTTGTTTTTGATATGATTACCAAGACCTAAAAGATTTTTACTATCTACTCTATCCACATCTGTAATAATGTTATACACATCTAACAGGTCATGCTCCCTTCACCCATCCATGTCCACACAACCTCCTGTTTTCCATAGGAAACAAGCCTAATCTACCCATTTTCTCTTCCAATGCAGGAAAAATCCTGGTGAATCTGCTCTGCGTTCTCGGTAGTGTATCATATCCTTCTTTTGATGTGGCAACCAGAAATTACAAGATTAAGTTCCAATCTTTCTGTGCCTGAACAGAATGCCTAGCATGTCATTTGCCCTCTTTGCTATCTTATACACATTTCAAAGACTTGAGCTCTCAGGTCTCTCTGAATCAACATTTCTATGTACTGTGTTTTTTTCTTCCCTGATCTCACTTCACCCTTGCCAGGATTAAATTTCATCTGCCAGTGCTCTGCCAACATTTTCAATTGATGAATATTCTACGATGGCTCAGACAATCTTTGACACCACCACCAATATTTGTATAATTCAAAAACTCATCCATCATTCTTTTCATATTCACATCCAAATCATTGATACATATTGAAAATGGCAAAGGTCTCACCATTTTTCTCTGTGGCATATAGATAAATATCCTTCTATCACCAAGCCTTGTGCCACATTACGAGGAAATATGAAATAGACTAGTCCTATGCTCTCTCGTATTTCAAAGAATGTTTGATAATCTCATTGAAATTAACAATACTTTAATTGCCTGACATGGCAGATGCAGATATCATATTTTCCTTTGCTTGAGAAGGCAAGAAACAAGGTCATTGAATCAAAATAAGGTCATGGCTGAGAAGCAATTTGTTCACTAAGAGGCAGTAAATATTTGGAATTTTGTTCTGAAGTGGGTGTTTCAAGATCTTGATAGACAGGTTTTTAGAAATGTTGGGGATGGGGGTACACGTGATATCTTAGAGGAAAATGGTGTTTTCTGTGAGACCATTCACAGTTTTACTGCTTAATCAAATTAGCACAAATGGCTGAAGGCTTCCTCTACCCTCCATTCAGCTTCTCATGCCCTGACAAAGGGCTCAGGCCAGAAATGTTGGTTCCACAACAACCTCACACTCAATGATATAATAGAGATGGCGACATACACCTTGCACTCAATGTCACTCAAACTAAGAAGCTGATTGTTGACTTCAAGAAGGGAAAACCAGAGGTATTGGGGAATCAGACGTGGAGAAGATGGGCAAATTTAAGTGCTTGGGAGTCACTAACTCAGATATCCAACTCACTAATAATGAAGATAGTACATCAGTGCCTCTACTTCCTCAGGAGTATGCAAAGGTTTGGTATGGCACCAGAAACCCTGGCAAATTTCTAAGATGTATGTTGGAAAGTGTGCTGTATGGCTGTATCATCATGGTCTGGTATGGGGACACCTATACCCCTGAGCATAAAACCCTCCAAAAGGTAGTGGATACAGCCCAGGACTTCACAGGCAAAACCCTCCCCACTGTGGTGCACATAGAGAGGGAATGCTGCCTTTGCAGAGCAGCAGCATCATCAAGGATCCCCACCATCTAGCTCAAGCTCTGTTCTTGCTGCTACCATCAGGAAAGAGGTATAGGAGCCAAAAGACTCGCACCACAGGTTAAAGGAACAGCTTCTACCCCTCCACCATCAGACTCCTCAATGACAAACTCAATCAGAGACTCATTTAAGGCCTCTGACTTGCGCACTTTATTGATATTTTATTCTCTTTTTATTGCAGTTAGTATGTTAATATTCATTATCTGTTTACTGTTTTTTTTTACATGTTTACATTGTGTGGAATTTTTTTTGGCACAACCAATGTGGTAATTCTCCCTCACCTGCAGGAAAAAAGAATCCTAGGGTTGTATGTGATTTCATGTATGTTCTCTGACAATAAATCTGAAATCTGACCTGCTGAGTAGATATTGCCCTGAAGATTCTGCAGATTTTCCTGTTTAATAGCTTCTTATTGGATTGTTTTCAAAAAGATGAAAAGAAGCTTGATGAAAGGAGTCAGATACTAATAACAAGATACATAAATGATAGATTATAAAGAGAATGATCAAATGTTGATAAAGAACATGCTCAACCAAAATAAAGTAAGTGGAACTTGGAAACACCTGTCTCTTCTCCTTCAACAGACATGTGAAGGTACTCAACAGGAAAATTAGATGACAAAATCAAAGGCAGGCCAATGAAATATGATTTTCCACAGGTTTGGTAATGTGTTGCTCAAACTCTGCTTTGGACTACATGGCAGGTCACAGCAACCCATGATTTTCAAGCACTGAAATAATAGGATGGATTCCAAACATGAAGAGAATTTGTTATGAAGTAGAAAAACTGCAGCAAAGAAATGCAGTGGAACTATGGAGAAAATAGTTTGGCAGAGACCGGAAGGGCTGTAGGGCAGTTTCTGTGCTGTAGTGTTTTATGGTTCTAACTGTTGTGGTTCAGGGAGCACTACAAAACTCTAGCAAAAAAAGACTTATACCAGAAAACTAGAATTTTATTTCAAATTTAGACAGGAAAGTAAAACAAATGGGGAGACATCTCAGTGATTTTGTTCAAGGCCAAAGAAAGTTCAGTGAGCCCGATCAGAAGTTAAACAAATGAAAACCTCACATTTAAACAGCACATTTTATCAATCCTATGAGTAAATCCATAGTTAAAGGACACCAACACTCAGAATCAATCTCTCCACACCAATCTGAGAGTGATTCATTTGTGGATTTATGTAATTTCCTAGTATCCAGTTGCCTGTATAGCAGTGTACAGTAAAAGTTCACAATGGTTCACTAAAGCAATACTGTCAATAATAGATGCTCTCATGGTCCATTTTAGTATTGATTCCATTTATGTAATTGTTCCTCAAAACAGATCCTAAATATTAAGCCAGATTTCTGTGTACAATCTTGTCAGAATAAACTTCCTCTGAAAATACAAAGGAGGTTCCCTCAAATGAGTGGTTGGCGTCTGGAAAAATATTTAAAACATTCTCTGAAGTTTGGAGAGGTGATATTATTAAAATCCATTCAATTGTGAGTGGCTTTATAAAACTGAGAGGATTCTCTCCCAAGTGAGGTATCTGGAAATAGCTGTCATTATCTAATGTTAAAGGGTCATCCATTTTAGACTAAAATGAGGACTGCAGTGAATTGATCAATGATGAATCTTTGGAATATTCTTCTCCAGAGCAGAATGGATTTTGAATTATTTTATTTGTTTTACAAACCAATAAGCCAATATTTCATGGAGTCACATTAGCTTTTATTGCTAAAATGCTAATATATTTCTATATTCCTACAACAAACGCAAATAACCTCACATTTTCTCAATTTATACTTCATGTTCCACATTTTTCCCACTCATTTAACATGTATACTTTGCAGACTCAGGCCCTCCCTCTCAACTTACTTCTCCAATCTTTGCATTATTGGCAAACTTAGATGCATCACATTATCCTTTCATCTGATCTTATGTAAATTATAAATATCTGAATATTAGCTCCTGATTCCCCTGATTTGGAGTTGAATGACACTATTTCGGTAGAAAGTGGAAAGAAGAATTTGAGTTTGCAGAGAGAAAAAAAAACAAACACAAATCAAAATGTAGACCAATTTAAGTTTTAGGAAAGAATCTCAATGTTTGGTTTCATGATTTTAATGATATTGTCAGTTCAATTTATCTTGTTCAAATGGAATTAATTCCTTGCCAATAACCAAGTACAGCCAGTAAATTGAATCTTGGTAATACTCCAAGATAAATTTATGGACTTACCAGTGAATTGTTTCTAATGCATTGAATCAATCAGAAGCAGAAGAAGGGAGCCGAGCAATTTTAGAGCATGGCCCAAAAAACTGATTCAGATCTGCATAGCCTAAAAGTGAAATATGATTTTCCACTCATTTAGAGCCTTGAACATATTGCAGACACTGGTAATTTTCTCTATTTTGTTACCTATGTGAACTACTTGGAATGTTTCTCAGTCCTTCCATCATATTAAAAATAATTCTTCAGTAATATACAAATAATTTCCAGCTCTATAACTGATTCCAGGTTATTGTTGATCAATAGCTGGAAATGTAACAGGAATTGTGAGTTATCAATTTTTGTGCCTCAGCAAGTCTCAGACTAGCACACATGCTCCACTCTCCATAACATTGCAGAGTAGGCTCTAGTGAAAGAGCAGAGGTTTTCTGAGTGTCCCAACATGCTTTGCATCCATCCCTCAGCTTGAAACTGGAAACAGCTGATATATAAATGGCAAATCCATTTATTTGCATTTGGATGCAAAGCTTAGTGTAGTTTTGATTTATTTGTTTTCCTTTATTTAACTTTACTTCATTACATTAGTTATTTGTCAACTTCATATTGTCAGCATATTTTTATTTTAAATCTGTCTCTTTTAATACTTTTTAAATATTCCCTTCTGTCTCAACGTTGTTCAACAGCATGGAATATCATATTTAATTTTTAACTGATCAAATTATATCAATCTACCATTTTCATAACAATCCCCCATTTTTGAAATTCTTTTAGTACACCAAATATTTTAAAAAGGATTATTTTTTGAAAAAAATTATAAGGTGTTTCTGATGACAAAAGACTTCCTTCATTTTCGAACTTAACCTTATTCCAAATATTAATCAAATGTTTCAGTAATGCAGCATCTCTATCAGTAACCTTGGTTCCCATTAAAAAATAAATTCCACATGTATACTTTCTCCAATCTTGTTTAACTCAATTTCCACCCTTGATGGTTTAATATTCCCAAATAAGGAAACAAGAAACTTAATTGTGCTTCTTTACAGATAATTCTTAAAAATAGAAAGTTGTAATCCACCTAATTCATATTTCCATGTTAATTTTTCCTAACAATATTCTTGCCATTTTATCATTCCAGAGAAATTCGCTAACTTGTTTATTTAAATCCTGGAAAAAATTTTGAGGTACAGAAAATATTGAATTCTTGGAAAAATATTCATTTTAATACAATTAACCCTTCCAATTAAAGTTATAGGGACATTTATCAATTTTTTTTCAAATCTTCATTTATTTTCTTAAATAATGGAATATAATTTAATTTGTATATTTTCCAAATTATTATCTGAACATATTCCTAAATATTTAATCTTAGTATCACTCCAATTAAATTAAATATCTTTTTGACATAGTGAATAACCACCCTGTACTCACCAATACCATTACCTCACTTTTATCCCAATTTATTTTATAGCCTTAAACTCTTCCAAAATCTATCAATTGTTAATAAAGTCAAGGTAATGATAATTGTGGTTGAGTTAAATATACCAACACATCATCTACAAATAGGCTAATCTTATGCTCTGTTTGATTTACCATAAAATCTTCAATTGCTGGTCCATACAAATCACTGTGCAAGAGGTTCTATAGCCAAAACAAACAAAGCTGGAGATAAAGGACTTCCCTGCCTACTTGATCTAATCAAGTTAAATGATTGTGATATCTATCCATAAGTTATTATTTTAGCTTTAGGATTTTTATAAAGTGCTCTAATCCAATTTACAAAATTAAGTCCAAAACCAACTTTACATAAAACCTTAAATAAAACGTCCCATTCTTGACTATCAAAAGCTTTTACTGCATCCAATGCAACCGCACCACTTGAATTCTTCTTCTTTTGTGCTTAAAGAATTATACTTAATAGCCTTACTATACTTTTAGAAGTTTGTCTATTTTTAACAAAACCCATTTGGTCTATATTTATCAATTCAGGAAGACAATAATTTATTCTATTTGTTAATACCTTTGCCACAATTTTATAATCAACATTTAATAATGAAAAAAGTCTATATGAAGCTGGTTTTAATGGATCTCTATCTTTTTTTTTAGGAATTATTGCTGTGGAAAAGTTATTGGAAGAACATGTAACCTAAAAGCTTGTTCTATTACCTGCACAAATAAATTAATTATTAAATCTTGAAATTCTTTATAAAACTCCACTGGGAATCCATCATCTCCAGGAAACTTTATCATTTTGTAAACAATTAAGTGAATCATTAACATCTTGCTCAGAAAACGGTCTGTCCAAATCATCTTTATCTATTTCAGTTAGTCTAGGTAATGTTATTTGTGACAAATAATTATCTATCATAGTTTCATCCTGATCCTGTAATGATTCTGAAGTATATACTTTTTCATAGAATACCCTAAAAGTTTCATTTATTTCTTGTGGTTGAAATGCCATTTTCTTATGATTTCATTGTATTGCATTAATCCTAATTGAAGTTTGTCTGCCTTTAATTGCCAAGCCAAAACTTTATGTGATCTTTCCCCTATTTTCTCTTTACTATTTTCAATTAAGAGCATACTTAAGACAGAAATTAGAACCAGATATGGAATTAAAAGATCCTGCAGATTTAGAACAGTTGTTTATTGATGGAATGGATGAAAGTTTATCTAATTAGTATATATGATGTTATAAGAAAATGCACCTAAATTAGATTTATTTAAATCAAGAGAAAGATGGGAACAAGATTCAATTTATCGCTAGATCAACAAATTTGGCAAAATTTATGTAAAGAGGTTATGTCTGTTACAATTAAAGTAAGACATAAACTACTTCATTATAATTTTTTACATCAGTTTTATATTACACCTCAGAAATTGAACAGATGGAAACTGAATATATATTGGATCAATATTTTAGATGTGGAGAAGATATTGGAACTTATTTTCATTCACATGGTTTTGTTCAAAAGTTAAATCTTTTTGGATTTATGTTTGTAAGTTTTTACAACAGGTTACAGGTGTTGTTTTTCCATTGAACCATGAGTTATTTTTGATGGGAAATTTTGAAAGCATAACTCATAAACTATTTTTTGATTTTCAGTTGAAATCTGTTAAATTAGTTTTGGTGATAGCAAGGAAATGCACTGCTGTCATTTGGAAATCAGATGTTTCGTTAACATTAGGGAGATGGCAAATCGAGTTTGAAAGTTGGATTTTATTAGAAAAAAATATAATTTGAGAGGTAAATATTCTGTATTTTTATAGATTTGGAGCCCATATGCTCAAACATTGTATTTGAAATTATAAATAATTAATCTGAATCCTCCAAACCAGAGAAATCTTCCCTTAAAAATAAATGATTTTTTCTTTTGAAATGTTTTTGGGATCTTTGCGTGTTTTGTGAAGCAATCCAATTTTGGGGTTGGGAGGGAGGCTTTATTTAGGGTGTAGATTTTTTTTGTAGGTTTTTTTCACTTTTTCTTCATATAAATCAACATGTAATCAAGTTTTATAATAATGTGATATATGGTTTTTGTTGTTTGTTATAAATATGTTGATTTTAAATAAAATATTTAAAAAAAAACATTGTCCAGCAGCCTTTTACAGTTAATGAACCTTAAGATAAGATACCAAGTCCTATTTGACCCTTGGGGAAGGACAACCATGCGTGAAACTGATGAGCTGTGGGTGAAGTGTGTTTAGCCTTCAAAATTCAGTATAAAAAGGTGAAGGCAGGGCAGCCTTCACTCAAGGGAGGTGAATCCAGTCAGTTGGCCCAGTATGATTTAAGCACCACAAAATTCTGGTTTGGCACAGGAATTTTGCTGTAAAACAAAACCCAACACTAGGCCTTTTCACACTGCAGTGCAAAATGTAGATACTCAGGAAATTTTCCTGTTAGCCCTCCCGTGAACCTGTAGTGTGAAAAGGTCAGTCCAGGAGTTTTAATGGGTCCTTG
Organism: Narcine bancroftii; assembly: GCF_036971445.1. Taxonomy (NCBI): domain Eukaryota; kingdom Metazoa; phylum Chordata; class Chondrichthyes; order Torpediniformes; family Narcinidae; genus Narcine; species Narcine bancroftii. The sequence continues at coordinate 26,678,640 of NC_091473.1, read as the reverse complement.
ACCATATTTCGTAAGTAGGGCTGCAGCCCCGGGAAATTTTCCTCGATCACACTCTCCCTGTGATGTGAAAAGGCAAATGGTTGAGCAGGGTAAGCCACGTGACATCAGTGCTTGCGTGCTGCGTCATGTAGGCGATTAAAATTAAAATATGCTTACTTCCTGACAACAGTAGGCCGCTTCGGGCATGTCATGACAGCAGCACAATGCAGGATGAATGGCCATCTTCATTAATCATAATCCCACATGCAGCTGGACTTTCCTGACTGATTCTAGCTGTGTGTGAGATTATAGGAAACAAAGTCGGCCATTCATCCTGCATCATGCCGCTGTTGTGATGTGCCAATGCCTGGGAGGGGGGTGGATGAGGGGGTGGGCTAGTGGCTGGTGGGGAAAGAGGGAGGTAGCGAATGAGTGGGCAGGTGAGCAACTGATGGAAGGACAGGGGGTGAACTTACTCTTACTCCTGTGTGCATAACACAACATCGGTTGAGAGTGGGACCCCCCCCCCCCCAAATTACCGAGGAGGGAAAATTCCCGTGAATTTGGACTGTGGTGTGAAAACCCCAGTGAGTCCTGAATTTGTGGGAATTTAACTGGGACATAGAAGGGTCACCACTCACTTGCGGTGTGAATACGGCTACTGATCACTGATTATGGGCTATTCCACTTTTTAAAAAAACAACACTGGTTATGGGTTGTTCCACTGTTGATTGAGTTCCTTCCCCAATTTCTCTCACTGTATTATCAAGGACATTCCTCTTCAACTCTTTGTTTTTTTCCTCCCCAGGTTCTTTTTACCTCTCTGCATTTTTTTTTGTGCAAGACAGATAAACAGCCACTGAGTTTGAAATGTGGTGATGCCCATCACTTAAAAATGGCTAATATTCAATGTGTGCTATGGAATCACAACTGAATGTCACAATGTTGATTTGGAAAACAAAATTAAATTCCTTCCTTTGTGTTGAAATTCCATGTGTACATGGAATATCAAATACCTTTTAAATATCAGAAAATCCAATAAAATAAATAAACAAAATCGCCAATCTAATTGTGCAGCATTAAAATGGCAGCACATCTAAATGATGAGCCTACATTTCTGAACTATTCAACCTGTTATAAAAAGATTGATTGTTGCAGTGTGGACATTTTTACTGCACAAACCTAACCAACACATTCATGACCATAAATTAAAGCTTTATGGCCTTTTAGTCTCCAGAATATTTTTATAAAGTTGTGCAATGGTAAAAAAAAATCAACTGTTAGATATTTAATCAAATTTGACACTGATAAACATGTCCTTTAACTTTCCATTCTGAGTAATTGACTTAAATACTGCTCAGTCGTTTGAGGGAAGTTAACAGGGCAACGTGATTCTTGCCAAAGGAAACACAGTAGTGATAATATATGGCAAAATCTCAGAACCATCTGATCCATTACCCACTGCAACAAATAGTTCAACATACAAAATTTAACAAATACAAAATTCCCTTCACGACTTTCACCATGAGGATTCCTTTCTCGGCACTTTGATCTTTTAGTTATTGCTCCAAGAACTGAACATAGCAATATCACATTACGCATCTCTTTTAAAAAAAGATAGATACAAATATGTCATCGCGCTGTCCATTGGGGCAGTCCCTCTGTTTACAAACAGTTTTTTTTAGTTGGGATTCCACAAATTTCAGAGGTAAGTACATTTATTTCTCAGGCAGGAAGAACAGGGAATCAATCACTGAATGTCAAGATAGCCTCAGGGAAAAGTAGAGACAGGCTACTCTGTACAACATGCAGCCTAGAACTAAATTATATTTTTCAATATCACCTCAACAATTAAGACACAAAGGAATTCATAAGAACACTGGCTCTGTTCTTAAAGATGCATTTAATAAATATATTCATATGCTGCAATGCACAGATTAATGGAGAAATCAAAGAAAAAAAGACCAATACAGTGTGGTTCAAGGTGACTATCATTTTATTTTTAAAGAGTTCTGCAAAACACACAAGATCCTAAGAGCAGGAGTCGGCCATCTAGAAAAATCAAGTCTGCTCCACCATTCAATGAGATCATGGCTGATCTGACGATAGGCTCTTCTCCACCTATCTGCCTTTTCCCCACATTCCTATGTAAAAATCCAAGCAACCTCATCTTAAATATAGTTACTGAAGTAGCCTCCACTGCTTCAATGGGCAGCCAATTCCACAGATTCCCCACCCACTTGGAAAAACAGTCCATTCTCATCTCTGTCTTAAATCTACTACCCTGAATTTTAGGCTATGTCCCGAGTAATAATCTCCCCTACCAACAGAAACAATTTACCTACCTCTATCTAATCTATGCCTTTCATAATTTTATGTTTCTGTGAGATATCATGACAGAGTATAAAAATATTATTAAGTTTAAGTTGTTTGAGATAAAAAACGATCACACATCCATTCTCAGGTCAAACCACAATGTGAATCTTTCAGCCGAAAAAGGGAGAGCAAACCATTTATCCTTCATAGGTGGATCACACATTATAACTCAAGGAAAAAGAATAACCAATAAATACATTTCTACTTGACCTAGAAATGGGATTGTTTTTTTGTGATTCTCTTTCTCAGTGTTTAGGGTGGAACAGTTAGCGTAGGGGGTGGAATGGTTAGCATAGTGGTTAGCAATTTCGACCTGGGTTCGAATCCAGGACCGTCTATAACGATTTTGTATGTTTGCCCCATGTCTGCATAGGTGTTCTTCAGGTGCTCTGGTTTCCTCCCACCATTTTAGGCTAAATGGATGTAATTGGGCAGCACCGGCTCACCAGGTAAAAGGGCCTGTTCCTGTGCTGTATGCCTAATTTAAAAAAAATCCACAATAAAAAAAACCAGTTGGATTAGTTCACAAAATTTTCCCATTAAGTCAAAATGCAGGAGCTAGACCATCCCTTGGGTAAGTACATCTTTAAGTTGCATGTGTACATTTGATGTAAACTAATTGACCACTGCCTTTGCAGCTTGACGTCTGTACCAAACATGTGTGTGTAATGAAACCAATTTGCATTGACTTGAGCAATAGAATGGCAAAGAAAAAAAAGCTGTGATAAAGTACATTGAGTTTTCTTCACAAGACTTCAGGTGAGGACTGGGATTCCAGGGAAAAAAAAAAGAGATTTCTTCCACTGTCGAGTTGACAGTTCTTGAATGAATTAAATATTTCAGGGGTTCCCAACCGCAAATGTTTCTTTAAGTTGACAAAAACATCTGGAGTTCCAAGCCAATCATATGGATGGATGAAAAGATGCATTCTTTTTTAAATTTAATTTAGACATACAGCATGGTAACAGGCCATTTTGGCTAATGAGTCTGTGCCGCCCAATTTACACGCAATTAGCCTATTCCTCCAGTAGATTTCTTCAATTTTGTAAAGATTTTAAACTGAACGAAAGATTGAAATTATAATTGCAGAAGGTGTGCTTTTTGTTCTTAACCAATGAAATATTTGACTGCTCTGGCAGTTTAAAGTAAGGTGTGGCCTGGAATTTCAATGAGCATGTGTGGTTCAAAGTCAATGGAGTTTTCAAAATGGTACTTTAATTTATTGGTGGTTAAAAAAAATGTAATTTCTTTGTTGTTTTAACTGAAATGAATGGCATTGTTCAGTTTTAATTCGTATCTCTGTTTCATCACAATTGAGTTCAGCTATGGCAAATGAAAACCTTATTCTGGATTGGTTTCTCCTGCACAGAGATTTGTGGGGTGCAACGGAAACATAAATACGATTGATTAAAGATGCCAGTTGTTGATTAAATGATGCTGTAATCAATCTTGCATCCTGAGAAAAGAATCTGCCTGCATTTTTGGAAAGCAAAAGGCAGTGTAAAGGATTAAAGACTCACATTCCAGTGCCTGAAACACTGACAGGGCAGAAGAGGACAGAGACATGGATTTCATTCACTCTGTATAGTGGAGGATAGAATTTTAATTGGAGAAACAGACATGAACTTCAGTGAATCCTGCCAGTACAAGGATATGCTTTTATTGCAGAAATGGCTAAATAAAGACACAATATAAATAGGATAGATTGGACCATTGCTGAGATTAAATCCCCCATATTCAGAAAGGTGCAGTTAAGAACAAGTAATTAATTAATTTCCTTTGCCAAATTTCTGTCCTTGCTGAAGTGTTACATTGGGGGCACCTGTGGCATGATGCTGGGATATTACAATTGGTGAAGAATTGCTATTGGTTGAAAGGAAAGTCACAAACTGTGTGCATGCACTAAAAAAATGAGTCTCAGTCATGCAAATAATTCACCATGAAATTCATGTTGCTTGATAAAAAGAGACCTCATACACTAGAGGTGAATGTGCCTTCCAGCTCCCTGAAACAAGTTGTAAAATAGTTCTCTGGTCAAATTGAGCATAATCTCATATGTGCTTTACTTTTGCTCTTTGGCTGTTGATGAGAATATTTCAGGAAGTCTTTTGCAGACAATGCATTGGTATAACTTGATCTAATATGATTAGATTTGTGCAATGTTAAAGCTGACATACCGAACAAAGTATTTAATGAACTCTGAAATGTGCTTCTTGAAGAATCACCTCTGTTGTGATTGTATTCAGATGATTCTAAACAACAAACATTTATCATACTTGAGCCACATGTGGCCAAACATCACAAATCTCTGCCAAAATTCAAACATAATCCAACATCTTAAAGATGATCCTTTGAGGTATATTACTATTGCACACCTTTACCAAATAGCTATCACTACTTACCCTTGATCAAATTAACATTAATTGTGTACAACAGGCAACAGATTGCACAAGTGTGTACAAGAAAGATGGAGAGATGTTTTCCCTTAAGCCCTCCTGGTTTTAACACTTGCAGAGTTTTATTTCTGGCAAGGATTGCTTAGAAATAATATGAAGTGACTAAAAATATTTCTATTTTTTCATTTCTTCCTATTTCATGGAACAATTTCAACTAGCAACAAACATGATTAACTTGGAAGTTAGCAACTCATGAACAAAATTTGTATGAATACAATCCAACATGTAAATGTGATTATTTGGGGGAAAAAAACTTTCAATTTAAAGATTTTAACCATCTCATTTGAATAACTCAAAACTGGATTTCTGAAAGTGAATCTGTTGTTCAGAGTCAGTGAAATGAAGATTGAAAGTCACAGAGCAGGATACAGATCTTATCCAAACAGTTTTACATTGAAACACCACACTACTTTTCTGTTCCCTGCAAGCCCACACCTTCTTAACACTTCTCACAATGGCACATTTTTAAAAACATTAATCACAAATTCTGTAATATTTCTTCAGCACCCACTTGTATCTGAAGCACTTGCTGCACATCCAGGATAAGCAAGCAATCACACAATTCAATCTCTTCAATTTAAAAAAAAAACTGCGGGAGTAACATTCGTGGAGGCAAAGGGATATTTGATGTTTCAGGTTAGGACCCTGCATCAGTACTGAGAGTGCAGGGGGAAGATGGCCAGTGCAAAAAGGCAAGAGTGAGAGATGAGAGAGGGGCAAGTGGAGTGATGGTTTGAGAAGTCATTTCTGCTCTGTTTAAGCATCACAGCCATGCAGGTGTAATTCCCCAGGATAATCTCAGCATAAGTCCTTATGGAACAATTTTCATCGTTGACTTTCCAAAACACCAGGAAAGACTCTTTCTTCATTTCACTTTTGGGACAATACAACACAAGAGAATTACTTAATTTCTGCAATGTGCCAGCTGACTTAGACAAAAATGATGAGGCAGATCCAAGTCCATTGCCAGCTGATTCTCCTATGAGAGGAACAGCTGTTCATTCTGCCAATTCTGGAGTAAGTCAAGAACTCACAACAAAGGTCTGTTATAAAGGTAAGTAAACAAAATTACTGTCACTTCTTTAATATAATGTTTTCCGAACTACAGTACAATAGTTTATCCAACAAAGGCCATTTATTTTTTTATTTTCTCCAAGGCTGAAAATTAATTCATGTGTTACAATATTTTATAGAAAAAATTATTTGACTGAAATGTTTGCTCTAGCTTATTCTCCTCCTAGAAAATAGCACAGTAATTTAAAAAATGCACTTATTTCATTGCAACAATCTCAACATTAATAATGGAGAAATAAAATTATTTAATCATCAAAATTTTAATCTCTCAAATCAGTAATCTGCATTATTCTCGTCCATGGGAGAGAAGTTCTTCAATTAATTGTTTGGTTCTTCACATACCATTGATTAAACTGGATGCCAGTGCATGTTAGATTGTCGCAAAATATTGGCCTTCGAAAGAAATGTGAACCTTATGTGTTTTCATTATAGTTGATCTGTAACATGCACAGTTCAAACATACACAAATGCACACTTCAAATGCAAGAAACAATAGGATTCATACAGCAAAAATACTTAATTGAATTTTACATAAAATTTTTTACTAGATCTTTCATTATCTGCTTAAAATTTAGCAGAACGGAATGGCTGTTCCTGTTACTGCAGAAGCAGTTGTAGCTGGCTCTCAAACTGCCTGCTTTTGTCAAAATGAGCACAAACTTCCCCAAGGAGTTTCAGTTGATTTGTTGAGCTGCATTATCCTGACAGTAACAACATTATATGGCTAACTAGTCACACTTTGTTACAACTTCACCTGAAACAAATGTGCAAATATTTGGAAAGTGAAACACAAATGAGAATATTTTGCAAGGACAAGCTGCAATAGCAGACGAAGATGTTGAAGGATCTGGTTAAAACAATTTAAGCACTCCTTTCTCCTCCAATAAAGCAGCTAATCAAGAATTAGCTTTCCAGGATTCACGTGGCAATAAAACTGAAATTCTCACTGAAGTTTTAAAAAAAACACTTGCTCTTAAAGTTCACATTACAGACTCATTTTGGAGTGCATTTCTCGTTCTACATTTACACACGTGGGACCTGTAAAGATTCAAACAAAAAAAATCTGAGGGGCTTGTTTTTTCTTCAACTCTTCAACACAAGCTGACACTAGCTGCAGTTGTCGAGCCATCTACATAAATGCCTGATAATCCTTGATTGTACTCAATTATCAAACTAAAAATCAATTCATTAAATTTTCAAAATTGTACTTCAATTGTCTTTTATTATCATTTTAACAGAAGTGTTAATTTATTGAACATTAAATGATAAAACGTTTTCTGTTTAGATGCAGTTTGATAATCTACAAATTTATTGAAACTATAATATCGCCAATATACTAGTAGTAAAACTGGTGGCGAAATGTCAATGTCTCTGAATGTAATCTCCTTCAGACACAAAATAAATACTGTATTGGATGGCATACAAAGATTGTTTCCCTCACAGTATCTTTTTTCAAATGGTTATTGCAATGAAAATCTCAAATCTGGAAGCAGGATTTCTTTCTTCATTTTTCAAACTATAATACTGTGGTCACAGTCTGAAGAATTTCAATTGTTACAGATACTACAAATTTAGTAAGTACAGCTGTTACTAGTTTACTCAAAATTGTTCAAATTGCCTCTGCATAATCTCTGAAATGAACTGACCAGAGGCACAATGTCAGTCAAATGACATGCTTTCATTTTTGATAAGCTAGGACATAGAAGCCCCTCCCTCACCCATTTCAGCAGGGAATATTAAGAAAAACATAATTTAGTGTATTTACAGGTAAGTGGAACATTTTAATTCATTTCCCACTTACTTTGCTGTCTTGCTTCTCTTTGACATGCTGCCCAGCCCCAGGGTGCATGGTCCCCACTGCCAATCCCCACTGCCAAACCGCGGGTGTTGGCAAATGGTTTCCTCCTGAACCTCCAATGGTCACCATGGTCGGCCTTCTCACTGGGGAAAGTGAGTGGTGGTGGAAGGTCTGGAAAGCATGGTCTTGCGCTGCTGGCAGAGGCTGCTGTGGTTGGCCTTCTCACCAGGAGGTGCTGTGGTTGGCCTTCTCACCGTGGGAAGTGAGTGGTGACGTCAACTCCAGAAAGCACAGTCTTGCACTACTGGCAGATGCTGCCATGGTCAGCCTTCTCACTGGGGGAAGTGAGAGGCAGTGGCAGAAAGCATGGGCCATCTGAGGGAAGATGGCCCACAAAGCTGCAGGTCTTCTTCCTGGACAGTTGCAGCATCTCCATGGGCTTCTTGAGGCTGGGTGAGTCACCAGTGACCTGCTGAGCGGCAATGCTGATGGACAGAGGAAGAAAAACCCTCCTTCCCTGATCCATAGAACACCAGTGCACAGAAACAGGCCCTTTGGCCCACCTCATCCAGGGAAAATAAGTGGGTCTAATCTGCCGTCAAATAAGATACAGTTTTCAATTCTTCCAAAACATCTTTAAATAAAAAGGTGCTTCCAAACAAATTATACCATGAATAGAAATATAAATAGACAATTAAATGTCAATTGCTGAAAATGAACATTAATTTTGCTCATTTATATATTTAACTTTTCACCAAACATGGAACACAACAGCACAGAACAGACCCTTTGACCCTTGATGTGGACTGGACAATTGAACTCTTTAGAGCAGCACTGTGTTTCCATTGTCCCAGGTCCATACCAACAGCAGTGCTGTTGTTACATCAGCTCCGGCAGCACCACCATTTTGGATGTTGCAGAGACATGGTTATAAAAGGAGTCCAGGTGAGAACATTCATCAATGCCCTTGACCTAACTCATCTTCAAAAGTGAACAGATAATGGTGTACCCTGATCAGTCCACTATGGTATCAATCTTCAGACCATAAATACATTGGCGATGTAGGTATTTGCTGCTGCAGAAGAGAATCAAGTTCCCACACATCATTCACTTCCTCCTGGAGGAATGTTATCTGTTCATACATGCTTCTACTCAAGAAAGACAGCAAGTTAGCTGAGCTTCAGCAGCCTTTTGGTCATGGAAAACAGATTGCCATTGATGTCAACATTGCTCTGTATCAGTAGAACTGTAACTTGTTCATGAGTTGCATTCCTGAGTTCATTGCGCAGAACAATTTGTATATGAAGAGAATCACCCTGCTCTTTGAGGGGTCATCTCACTACCTTTAAGCTTCAAGCTTCCCCTGCATTACGGAGGCCAAACCTCTCAGGAAATCAGTCTGAAACTGCATTGCAGAACCAAAACATTGTTGACTGTTTCTGCTGCCTACAGCAGTTACCATCTATATCAATAGGCTTTGTATGATAAAACTGTTATGAATCAATTGAAGAGAAGTATGCACAACCCTCAGGCTGGAATTCACGATCTCTGGGCTCCTCACAAATGCCTGCCACAACTTGGAGACCTGTAGGTGATATCTTCACAAAATGTAGTTTTAACCCCTGACTGCCAAGATTGAACAAAAATTGACCAAAAGTCTGCCCAAAGAGCCAAGGAATTTCACTAAATTACATTTTATCAATTCATCCTATTTCATAATTATTTTGCAGTTTCTTATCATATTATAGTATTTGTAGAATTTTACATTTTATTGATAATTGTCAATTTAAGTACACTTTTAAGCATGCATACAGCATATTAATAGGCCATTTCGGCCCACGAGTCCGTGCCACCCAATTTACACCCAATTAATCTACACCCTCAGTATGTTTCAAACGGTGGGAGAAAACCAGAGCACTCAAACCCCAGTCCGGATCGCTAGCAGTATAAGGGCGTTGTGCTAACCGCTACATCAACCAAACCACCCCTTAATTTAATATGTTTTTAAAGATTAATTTGTGCTGGCCAGCTTCATCCGACCCAGACCAGTAAGGATCAGATCGAGATGACAGGTAGAAAAAGCAAACTGTTGGATAAACTTGGCACTGAGTAGCATTTGTAATGGGAAAGAAATTATTCAACATTCTTAATCAACATCCTGCATCTGCACTGAGAGTAGAGAGGGAAGGTAGCCAGTATAAAGAAGGGAGTAGGGGTGAAACAAGGACTGATAGATGATAGGTGGACTTAGGAGGGGTAAAGGATGATTGGCAGAACCAGCCAGGTGTGGGAAGTGGAGGATTGGAGAACAGAAGCAGGAAGGTGATAGGTGAAAGTAAACAAAGAAAAAAAAGAAGCATATGGAGTTCAGTGGTATGAGGAAAGGCAATGGTGGAAGCAACTGCTGGATGCTCATTGGTGGGGAAATAAAAATTGCTAGAGCTGCAATCTGATAAGAAAGTAGACAATAAATGAGCAGAAGCCCATTAAAGATAATGGGCAGATGGAACTAGATGGTAGAGGAAACACAAGGGTGAAATGTGTTAGTAGGAGATGGAGCAGGAGAGGGTGGAAATAGAAGCCTTGAGTGGGATTTCTGGAAAGGCAACAAGTGGGAAAACAAGATGTGTTCATATGTGTGCACATGTGTGTGTATGTGTGTGTATGCTTCTGCTCATTTATGTGGGTGTGTGCGGTTATGTGTGTGGTGTGCGAGAGGGAAAGTGAGAGTGGGGAGAGAGAGAGATAACAGTGGTGAGGGTTACTTGAAATTCTTGTTTACCTTGGGGCTCACCCTAGGAGTGACGAAGATGGTCGATGAACATATAGGTGTAGAAATTGAAGAATAAGTTAAAAAGGTGTGCAGCCATGAGCTCAATAGAGCCATTGGGGACTCAAGTGCTTTGCACATTTATTGACTGGTCTGTGTTTGGCCAGGCTGATGCAGAGGAGGCCACATCAGGACCACAGAATGTAGGATAATAGGTTGGAGGAGGTGCATATGAATATTTCCTTTCTTGGAAGATGTGTTTATTTCTCTAGGTGGGAGGGGGGGGAGGAAGAATTTATAGATACAAGTGTTTTACCTCCTAAAGTTAAAGGGAGAAGTGCCTGGAGTCAGGAAGGAATTTGTGGGATGGAATGAATAGGCCAGGAAGTCACAGAAAGATGGGTCATTACAGAAAGCAGAAATGGGAAGGGAGGGAAAGATGAAGCTGGTGGTATGTCTTCGAGTGAACCTTGCAGCTGTCTCTTGTTTTCCTCCAAGGTGTTTGCAAGTGTGTCCTCTTGCAAACTCTTATGCAGGAAGAGCTTCCTGTTGCATCATTTTTTTTCTCGTTTCCTCAGAACCATACAAGTCCTGTTTTAGTGGATTCTGGGAGGTAAACCACCATGATGCTGTTTCTAGAATTTTTGTCCAATTTAACCATCTTTCTGTGGAGAATCCAAATGAGTCTTACAGAGAGCATGTTTATTGGCTTAAGTAGGAGTGAAATCAAATATCCAGGAAAAAGTATTTCAACTGGTTAAAAGTCAAGTTAAATAATTTGACATTGTGGATTATCTTGTCGACTTTGATATTAGATTATTGAACGATTGCAATTCCCCTTGTTTTGTTAAAGCACTGTGTTCTTTACAAAATATATAATCTCAATGCTCTCATGACATCTCTTGAAACTGCCACCAATATAGAAATGAAATTTACTTCCAGAATATCTGCTTTTCTTTATATATTTGGCTCATTTATCATTTCCATTCATTTGTTGTTGGATCTTCAGACACCATTCATTTTCACTTGCCATAAAGTTCCTTTCAGCTGCTCAGAGAAATAAATCAGGAGAGAACTTTAATCACTTTTTAATAGTATAGTTACTGCTGCCAAAATCAGATTAGATGACCTCATGGTGGTGCTCCAAATGTATGAATTGACACCACATCAAAACTCCAAAAGCTTTTAGTCCGAGACCATAAGCAATTATTGTCTTTCACTGAGAATATGTAATAATCTATTTTATGTTGCTTTGATGGAATTACCTTTTTTTGATGTATGACATGATCCCAGCATTATTTCTCACTGCTTTTGAAACTTATATTTGCACCCAACTCTTTCATAGCTTTCCTCAAGTGCAGAGACTCACTGTGGTTTACAGGAACATTAATTGATTTCTTACCACAAAATAAAATTAGGTTGAAAATATTGTCTTGTGGATCAGGATTCCACAATACCTCAAAGGTTTTTTTTATTAATCACTGAAAAATCTGGCTCTGAGTTAAAACATTGCACAATTTTGATGGCATCTCTGGTTGCCTGGGTTGTGAAGCCTCCATGTTGCTGGCCATGAATATTTTTAGTTATAAAACTTGATAAAATAACCAGTTTTAGCAATCATCTTGGAAATACTCAGCAGATTTGGTAACAGCTATGGAGAGACAGCCAGGGCTAACTTTTACAGTTGATATCCATTGAATGACCCAATTAATGCAAGATCATTAACATGAAACATTACTCATTCTCTTCCCCCTTTCAGGCAAAGAAACAAAAAACTGTAACACCAGAAATGGCTCTGCTGCACAGGAGGAAAGGAAAAGGATCCGGAAATCTGTAGTGATAGTGTGCTACCACCAGAATAGTCAGAGATGGAGCGTAGAGCATCTGCGGAATGTGGTTGCATCTTGGGTAGATGCATCGACGTGAGGATTGGCATGTTTATGTTCTGTTTCTTGGTGCAGTTTGCTTAGTTATAAATCTAGTTTTGTTTAAAAAAGACCCAAGTTTCTTTATTGTAATAAAATAAACATCACAAAAGGGATTCAATTTCAAGGGGGCCAGGAAAGCATTTTTTGTGGTTGCAAATAGAATTCCATGATGGTACCTTGCCCCCTGATGTTTCAGAGTTCCTGTTACACATTCTAAAATTGAAGAGTAAATTGCCTGAAAGTGGTATGAACAAAATGGTAAAGGAAGAGATTCCAAACAGCTGAAGAAGAAATATGACTTGTCCAATAAGACCATTATTTTTGTTACCTTCAGTTGTGATCCTTCCTCAGGGCCAATTTGGGCACTGAAATGACTCTACTGGGACTCACTGAAAAGGAAAAACTACTCCATGAAGGAAATGTATATAAGTTTATTTAAATATTTTTTTTTTGATGAGTGAGAGCCCAAAGCAAGGTTTGCATAAATCTAGAGTGAGGTGGGAGTCAGACTTGGACACAAAACTTGATGAACAACTCTGGCCAGATGTATGTCAGGGAAGTATATTGGCTACTATCAATACCAGGTATAGATTGGTCCATTATAATTTTCTCCATCAACTGTACCTTACCCCACAGAAATTACACCAATATAAACCTGAATTATCAGAGATGTGCTTTAGGTGTTGTGTATGGGTTGATTCCTTTTTACATTCTAACTGGATTTGCATGAAGGTGAGCCCTTATGATATAACCTCTGTGACACCATAACCAAGATCACGAGAGTCACCTTCCCAATAGACCCTGGGGAACTATACCACGGTTGGTAGATCACTAAATAATTCTCAAATTCAATTCACGGAAATTGCCTTATTCGTGACTAGGAAGTACATAGCAGCAACATGGAAGTCTGGATAGGTGGTCTTAAGAGATGAATAGATGAATCCCACTTGAAAAGGTCACATACAATTTTTGATACCTTCCTAAAATTCTGGCAGCCTTACTTAGAGCATATAGGTGCCTCACGGGTGCCAACATTGGGTTACTATCATTGCTGGCTAGCCAGTAGACCTCTGTAAAGATTTTAACATTGTGGTATTATCGGGTCACCATAGATTTTACTGTGCGCCCTGACAATGGGATACTTTCTTTTGTGTTACTTTTCCTTTGTCATTTCTCTATTTCTCTTTATAAAGGGAGGGGTGGAAGGAGGGGTTCTCTTAATGTTTTATATTTGGTATGAATGTTGATTGTTAAATATATTTAAAATAATAAATAAAATCTTACAAAAAAAAAAGAGGTTTCAGAACCATAGAACACTCTAGTACAGAAATATGCCCTTCGTTCAAACTTCATTCCATTACTGCACTGGACCATAGTCCTCCCATCCATGTACCAATCCAAATTTATCTAAAATATCAAAATCAAACCTGCATCCATCACTTCTGCTGGCAGCTCATTCTGCACTCTCACGATGCTTAGTGATGAAGATCCCCCTAATTTTCCCCTAAAACATATTGTTATTCACCCATAACCCTGCATTCACTTTCTTGCCTCACTCAACCTCAGTTGAGAAAGCCCACTGTACCCTGTCTGTACCCTCTTAATTTTGGATACCTCAATCAAATCTTCCCTCATTCCCTGATGCTCCAAGGAATAAAGTCTGAACTTATTCAAGCTTTTCCAACAATCAGCTCAAGTTCTGGCAACATCTTGTAAATCTTCTTTACACTATTTCAATCTTATTGATATCTTTCCTATTGGAAAAACTGCACACAATGCTCCAAATTTGGCCTCACCAATGGCTTGTGCATCTTCTTCATAGCATCTCAACTCCTGTACTCAATACTTTGATTTATGAATGCTAATGTGCCAAAAGCTCTTCTTACAACCTTAATTAACTATGGTGCCATTTTCAAGGAATTATGCATTTATATTCCCAGATCCTCAGTCCTACGATGGTTTGCCTCCCAAAGTGGAAAACCTCACACAAAGTGTGCCTGAGGCACACCACTCATTGCCTCCAGTCAAAGAGATAACATCTACTACTTTCTGGCTTCTCCCATAAAACCAATGCCTTATCCAATTTACCATCTCATGCTCAATCCTGAAGAGCTGAACCATGTTGACCAACCTCCCATATGGGACATTCTCAAAGGCCTCATTGAAGTCCACGTGGACAACATCCACTGTCTTTCCTTCAATTAATTTTACTACAAACCTCCTCAAAGTTCCTTGTAAGATTTGTAAGATATCACCTACCCCACATAAAGCCATGTTGGCAATCTCAATAAGGCCCTGTTGATCCAAATACATAAATCCGATCTCTTAATATACCTTCCAATAACTTAAGAGGCTTTCTTAAACAATAAAACATTGTCTTTCCTCCAATCCTCTAGTGCCTCACCTGTATCTAAAGATATTTTAAATACTTTGGTTGGGGTGATACAATTTGTATAGTTGTCTTCCTCAAGATCTGAGGAAATATCTTGTCAGGCCCTGGGAATACATCCATCTTTATTTGCCTCAAGATAGTATGCACCTCCTCATCTGTAATTTATATGGAGTCCATGAACTTACTGCTGTTTTGCTTCACTTTGATAGACCCTGTGTCTGACCCCTGAGTAAAATAAATGCAAAATTAATTTAAGATCTCCCTCCTTACTTTGGGCTGCATGCATAGCTCATAAATATAATCTTCATGGGACCAATTTTATCACTTCCTACATATCTTTTTGCTCTTAATTTAACTGCAGAGGTTTATTCGGATTCTTCTTCACCTTGCCTGCCTGAGCCACATCATGCCCTCTTTTACCCCTTCTTCATAAGTGTATTCCTGCATTTCTTATGCTCCTCAAATATCTCATTTGTTCATTGCTACCTCCACCTACCAGGATATGAATGTTTCTTGAAAACCAAAGTCCTTCTATTTGTCTTGTCTTTAAAACTGACAGGAACTCTGTACTTTCAAAATGTCATCTTTGAAGGCCACCCACTTATCAAGTACACCTTTGCCAGAAAACAATGACCCAATCCATGTAAAAGATTCTGATTCCATCAAAACTGGTCTTTCTCCAATTAAGAAACTCAATCTGAGGAACAGACCTATCCTTTTCCATAATTATCTTGAAACTAATGGCATTATAATCATGAGATCCTAAGTGTTCCCATACACACACTTCCATCACTTGTCTGTCTCATTCCAAAATTGAGATCCAGTATTGAACACTGTCCAGTTGGGACATCTATATATTGATTTTGGAAACTTTCCTGAACACATTTAATAAAATCTCACCCATCCAGTCCTTTTACATAGTGGAAGTCCAAGTCAATATATTGAAAGTTACAAATCACCTATTAAAATTTTGTTTCATGCAACTGTCTGCCATCTCTAAAAAAATGTTCCTTGAATTTGCACTGACCATTGGGAGGTCTATAATATATTCCCATATGTGGTCATCCCTTTCTCATTCCTCAGTTCCACTCATATAGCCTCAACAGATGAGTCCCCTTGTCTACACCCTGCCATAGGATCTTCCCTGACTAGCAATGCCATCCTCTCCTTTAATCCCAATCTTTTTATCACATCTTGAACAGTAGAATCCCAGAACATTAGGTTGCCAGTCTTGCCCTTTCAACAAACAAGTATCACTCATGGCACAATGTCATCATTCCACATACTCCTTGTATTGAAATAGGTGCAACTCAAAACATTAATGCCACCACACTCAACCTGTCACACAAACTTAGAGAGGAAGGTCATAGATTGAAGAGAAAGATTTCTCAATTGGTTGTCACTTATGGTTCCATGTACTAGTGAGTGGAAGAATAATTGGAAAGTCAGAGCAGGTTAATGGATGTGCAGAAGGGATGGCTTTAGATTTCTTGATCAAATGAAGCCATTAACAATAGAAATATCATTTACCTATTAGTATACTGCAGACTTCTAAGCAGTCAGCACAAGATTGAGCAGCAGGTGAAAATTCCATTCCTTGCTTTAAGGAGGACTTCACTCACCTTAAACATTACATAAAACATACAACACCTGTTTCTATGTTGTTCTCAGCAATGTAAACAAATTCCTCAAAATGTTGATGAGAGGTTTAAGATTCTGAAGGCAACTCTATTTCTTTCTGTTAAAACAAAGTGCTGGAGAAACTCAATAGTCAAACAGTATATTTTATATAGCAAAGATAGATACATAAGTCGTTTCGGTCTTTATCCCTTCATCAAGATTTGAAAAAAAAAACATATGCAGGTGCCTGAACAAAATGATGTGGGGTGGGGGGGGGGGGTGGTGGGAAGCTGCAAGGGGAGGAGCCCAATCCCAAAGACAGGAGGTATGAGGTAGATAAGGGAGAGAGGACAAGCAGGGGGAGGAAGGATTGAACTGTTAATAGAGAGGGAAGAGGGTGGAGAGTTGGAGAAAAGAAGACAAAGGGACCTACATCCTCCTTTGCTGGTTGGTCCTCAGTAGAGTCCTTATCTTCATCTTCCTCTGCCCACACCCTTCTGAGTTCTAAGCATACCACAATACCAAACTCTTCTTCTGTCACCTCCGTCTCCATCCCCACTTCCACAACTATGACTCTCCACATGAATCAAGATTCCTTCTCCCACTTTAAGACTTCTTCCTTCTCTTTTATACCTTGCCCTGGCCAGCTGCCCACTCTGAATCATTTTATTTCCAATTGTTGCCAAGGCATCAACTGTCCCAACTTCACCATTCCCCTCTTATTCCCAAATCTCCTCTTCTGAACACTCTGCCCTCCACTCTCTCTACAACAATCCCAACCTCATGATCAAACTCACAGACAAGGGTAGTGCTGTTGTGGTCTGGCACACTTACCTCTAACTTGCTGAGGCCAGACAACAGCTCACAGATGCCTCCTCCTTACTCCTTCCTCAGAATCACACCACAACCCATCAAGCCACTGCCTACAACACTATTCCAACCTTATCAGCTCTGGCTGTCTCCCTCCCACTGCTTCCAAACTTATTGTTTCCCATCCTTGCACTGCCTGGTTCTTACCCAAGATATACTGTTATGGTTGTTCTTTCAAGAAGAATGATTTTACATGTGTTAAAACACTTAACCAACTTTACTTTCCTGAGCTGCTTCAACAAACTTCCAATGACAAGCCTTGTGATATGTCACTTCTGGTTTCCTGCAACTGTGCACATTGCATGTGAGGAAATGTAGTTTTTATTTTAACACATAATAACACATACACATCCCCAATTATTTGGATAGACTCATTGTTTCTGCATGCTCCTGCCCTACCAAACTCGTTTTGTCTAACTGCAACTGCATCTTTTCTCCCCTGGTCCAATTCCTCCCCACTTACATCTGCAACAGCTCACATGTCCTCCATCTATTCAATAATTTCCAATTCCATGAACTTGACTGCCTTATTTTGGCTATGTAGATCTAAACCCCATAGAGAAGGTCTCAAATCTCTTTGTTTCTTTCTTGACAAGAGATCTCACCAGTCACCTTCCTGCACCTGGCAGAACTTGTTCTCGCTCTCAACAAACTCTCCTTTGACTCATCCAACTTTCTTCAAATCAAAAGAGTAGCGATGGGTACCTGCATGGTCCTATCTTTGCCTGCTGGTTTGTGGTGCAATCCACACTGCAAGCCTTCACAGACAAGTCCTCTCAACGTTTTTCTCCATTATACTGACAACCACATTGGTGCCCAATGATGAGCTCATCAACTTCATTCACTTTACTGCCAACTTCCACCCTGATCTCAAATTCATTTGGTCCATCTCTAGTAACACTCCTGATTCTTGATCTCTCAGGAGACCAAGCTTTTCACAGACATGTATTTTACAAACCCATCAACTCCCACAACTACCTCATCTACACTTCTACATACCGGTCCCCTGCAAGGATACCTTTCTCCCAATTTCTCTGTCCCCACCACATCTGTCCCAAGATAAGGTCTTCTAGTCCAGATCACCTGAAATTTACTCCTTCTTCCACCAACGTAACTTCCTCTTCACCACCATCAATTCAGTCCTTACCCACACCTCTTCCCTTTCTTGCTCATCTGCCCTGACACCCTGTGCTTCCAAATGTTACCCAAGATTCCCCTTGTCCTCACCTATCATCATACAAGGCTCTGTATCCAATGCATTACTCTGGAGTTTCCACCAGATACACCTTCACCTCTCCTCCACTCTTCATCTTCCACAGGGAACTCTCCCTCCAATGACTACCTCATCTCTTTCTATCAATCACTCCTTGGCACCTTCCCCCAGTGGTTGCAGGAAGTGCCACACCTCCTCCCTCACCACCATATGAAGCATCAAACAGTCCTTTCAAGTGAAGCAACACTTTACTTGTGTATCCACAAAAGTCATCCACTTCATCTAGTGCTGTCATTGTGTCCTTCTTTACATCAGAGAGTCTGGATGCAAACTGGGAGATTCCTTCGCAGAGCACCTTCGGTCTGACCCCATCAGTGACAGGGATCTCCCAGGGGCCAACCATTTCAATTTCATGCTCTCCAATACTTAAATGTCAGTCCATGGCCTCATGTACTTCCCCACCAATACCATCTGTAAATTGGAGGTGCAACACTTAAGTTTCCATCTGGGCACTCTCCAAATGGATGGCATTAACATCAACTTCTGCAGTTTCTATAAGCTTACTCTCTGTTCTCCCTCCCTTCGCTTTCCCTTCTTTCCTCAGCTCTGCACCTCCTTCCCACACCATTTAGAGAGCCATCCCTCCTCCCAGCTTACTGATGGCTCCCATCCCTTATCCTCCTGTTACCTCCAGGGGTGCATTCCTAATTTTTTAGGTGCCAGAGCTTGCCAATAAACAGCGACAAAGAGGTGCTGGAACAGTCCTATGAGGTGTTTGGTGTGGCCGCATGAAGTGCGGAGCTCCAGTGAGGTTTGACAGCACTCTACCCCTGGTTACCTCCTGCCTTTCCTACCTTTGAGGGTGTGCTCCTCCCCCACTACCCCCCACCCCCCGCTCCTGTGATTTTATTCAGGTGCATTCCAACATTTTTCATACCTTGATTAAGGGCACAAGCCTGAAACTTAGATTAGGCATCTTTATCTTTTCTATATAAAGTACACTATTTGACCTGCTGAGTTTCTCCAGCTTTGTGTTTTAACTCCAACCACGATGTCTGCAGACTTTTGTGTTTTACCTCTAATTCTTTCTGCACAGATTATGCCTGAATGTGATTATATGCAGTATGTTCAAAGTTTATCATTGAAAATGTATATAAAATGTCAAATTTCAAGAATAAATATATTTTTAGATCTTTTTTGCATCCTTGCACTTTTAAAACAGTGCCAGGAACATGGGAAAGTTTGTTGTTTGATAATAAATCACGACTCAAGACAGTGTCATTATGCTGTGTTATTGACATGAATAATTCACCATTTTAAGTACGATGGCAGAATGCAATATTACAGAAACAGGGATGGACTTCTCCATTGCTGCAAACAGAACCTCTGGAGTTAAGTATTTTGAAGTACAAAATACCAGAGATGTTCTCCGGTTTTGCTCATGAATCCTGAACCTGATCCAATCAATAAAGGGCTCAAGCCTGAAACGTCGGTTATGTTTTTTTTACCTTTGCTCTACACAGAACACTATTTGACCTGTTGTGTTTCTCCAGCATTGTATTTTTACCCTTCATTCCTGTGATGCACAGGCCCAGAGATGAAACTCATGCAAGAATGCCCAGAGAGTTAACTGTGAAACTTGGGGGGGGGGGGGAGGGGGGGGTGGTAATTGTATTCCCATTTGAAGGTAAATTAGTGAATGGACAAACCAAGAGGGATATGAATTTGTTTGCAAACAGTTATCACACGAAGCAACAATCCTCTTCATATGATAAAGATGTTATATATGTTGTAAATCTAAAAAAAGACAATATTCTGGAAATATTCAACAGATCAGGAAAAAAAATCATGCTTCAGGCTAATGTCTTCTCTGTGCTGATGAATTGTCAGCTCTGGTTCTCGTTCTGTTTTTCTCATGATTCCCATTATTTTCACTTTCTGTTCTTTTAATACCTTTTTTTCAGCACAATCCTTTATTGTACCTTATCATTTCTCTACCAGCTAATTGGGATTCAACTGCATTTTTTTCTGATTTCTCTCTTGTTTTGAAAAGCTGACTCTGTCCTTGCACAGCTCATCTCTCCAGAGCACAATTATAGCTTCTTCCTGTCATTGTTCACAGCTTGGTAAGCTAGCTCACACATGGAAAGCTTTGAAAAACTTTGCCAAGGGTACATTCACCTGCTTATAAATATACAGGAAATATTCACAACATCGCACCTTTATTCATAAGAGATAAACCATTTGGGGGTTCTGTTATCTTTTTTTTTAAAATTAATCATGTGAATCACCATCAATTTGAGTGGTTATTTAAAAGATGCTCAAATTGTGTGTGTGTGTGTGTGTGTGTCCACGCGCATGAAGCCATGTACGTATTCATGTTCAATCTTTCCTGATTGGCTTACACCTGGACTGTCTGTGAACCAAGGTTATCCACAATTGTTTCTGAACTTTCACCCTTACATTGAGTCTTTTTTTGTTCATTGATTGACAACAACTTCAGGCGCCAAACACCTCTGTTTTAAAATTTACATAATTGGTTTCAGCTTCTTCAGTGACAATCTTCATCAACTCCTCCAGCAATTACTAGTGTCCTGGCCTTCTGTCTATCCCAAATCTAGCTTTGTTCCCAGTATTCCTTCCATAAACATCCCCACAACATTTCCCTCCCAGAGGTTGATAATTACATATCACCTCCTGATCACACAGGCTGTGGGCTGTTTGGTGACATGGTCCAAGAACTCACACAGACTGTTGGTGACTTGGAGTCAAAAGACCTACACAGGCTGTAGGTTGCTGGCGGCTGGGTCATGACAATAGGGTATCGGAACCAAGATTTTGGAGCGCAGATTTGCAAGGTGTCAGAACCAAGAATTTGGAGCGTAGATTCGCAAGGTGGGACGTACACCTCACTGGTGGGGCATGGGAATATTTTGGTGGGGCAAGGGGTTTAAGAATATTTTAGTGGAGCATCGGAATATTTTAAAAAATAATTAAAAAGTTGGTTTGAAAAATAAACTCATTACGTTGGTGTGAAAGATGAGACTTGGCAACACAATTGTGGCAACTTCCAAGTAAAATCACTTTGTTCTTTTTATTTTCATCATGTGTTTTTCCCCTTGTGATGTTTCTCTTTTGTTTCTCCATTATTTCTCTTATTTTAACTGTTGTTATTCTTGGTTAACATTAATTATTATATTTTTTCTGACTGGTCTTATTATCATCCATTTCAAATTATCTCATTGGCGACAAGGATTCCAAATGATCTCAACAATCATGTCTCCATCCAAACCCCTTTACTTCTTCTGTTCAGTAGTGAATGAGATCTGTAGCTGTATGTATCTTTGTGTATTGATGGGGGGGGGTGGGGGTCTGCCAAAATCAGAAAAAAATAGGGCCCCCAGAAAGTAAAGCATGAGGCTAGCACAGTTTTGATGCTCTATGCGAGAAAAAAAAACGTAAGAAACCACGCTAGTGTGTTTTTTTAGGGTCACTACTCTTCCTTTGATTTGATCATTACTTTTTATTACATTTTTCAGTGATATGTATATAGTGTTGGTGCTCTGTACATAAGTGGTTGGCCCACCCACTGATGATTCGACCCTATGTAACCCCCTCCCCCTGTGACCTGGCATTAAAGGCGACCTCCCTGCCCCCTTCCATTCATTTGAGCATATGGAGTTCAGCCAGCTGAAATCTAATGTGTATTAAAGCCTCACTCAATCTTTAGAGTCATTGATAGTGCGTATCAAAGACATAATAAAATATTGATTAACCTATTTCAGGGAGCTCGTACTGTTGTATATTCAAAATGAGCAGATCAAGCAAACAAAAGTGTCAATATTCAGGGGAGTTCTGAAGTTTGGGTTCATACCTGCTATACACGATGAACATGTACCTTTTTGCCTATTATGCCAATCAAAGAGACTTAAACAAATGAATCAATGAAAGCAGGCCATCTTGAAACTCATTTAAAGGTAACACATCCTAACCATGTCAATTCTAAATTGTAAGTTAAACCCACAAATTCATTCTTTCTCAAAACAGTTCTGCAAAAAGATAACAAAGATGTCCGAGCAATGCCATTGAGTAATAGTTCTGTCTGCAACAAAATAAATGACATGGGTCAAGATGTTGAAACACAGATTATGGAGAAGTTGAAATCACAAATGTTCTCAATACACCTGGTTGAATCTACCATACGGGGCAGTGAGGCTATGTAATTAGCATAGATGAGATATATTGATCGGGACGAGTTTCTGGAAGAGATGTTTTGTGAATCATTAGAAACAAGCAGTACTACAGTTGATATCTACAGCAAGCTCAAAATTTATTTGGATGAAAATGAAATATCAAAAGGAAACAATGTGTCTTGTGCTGAAGATGGTGCACCTGCTATGATGGGTTTTAAAAAAAACAAGAATGTTTAAGATTAATGAAGGATGAAAATCCAAACATGTTAGTTGTGCATTGTGTTATCCATCAAGAAAATTTAGTTGCCAATCAAATTTCCCCTGTTCTACATGAGATACTGCATTCTGTGATCAAGTGTATCAATGCCATCAAAGCTAATGTCAAATGTGAACATCTGTTTAAGCAGTTTTGTGTCGATAAAAATGCAGAATATGTGAGATTATTGCTTTACCCTGAAGTAAGGTGGTTGTCAAAGGGAACCTGCTTCAAAAAGTTTATAGAACTATTTGATCTCCTCAGTGAGTTTCTGAAGGTCAAACCTGAAATACAGCTCTTGCAAACAACAGATGGCAAAGTTTAAATGAGATACTTAATGGTCATTTTTATAAAACTGAAGTACATTGAACAAGCAATGTCAAGTAGCAAATATGATGCTCGTTGATGCAAAAACAAAGATATTTGGATTCATGACACTTCTAGACTTATGTCAAAGGAACATTTCTGCAAGACATTTTAATCAATTTTGTTGGTTGAATAAGTGTGAGGTAACTAAACTTGCTTCAAATGTCATTTTTAACCATTTGAAAATATTGGTTACCAACTTCAATTATAGATTTTGTGATATAAAATCAATGGATGTTCCCTCTTAGTTAACTCAGCCATTGCTGGTGGACTTATCTGAAGTTCCAGAGCAATACCAAGAGGAGTTTGTGGAATGTTGATTGTCAATTGCCAAATGTCAATTGTTGAATGTGTGTTTGAGATGGATGACATATTGAAGTAGTAGTTGAATATGAAATATCTGTTCCAGTGTATTCTCGACCTTAATTGCATTGAAATATACTTGCAGTAAATGATTTAATTTAAACTTTTTTTGAATATATGATTTTTTTTCCGCTAATATTGGGGTGGACATTTTTTTGAAAAATTAAAATGGGCCCTCGGGCATAAAAGGTTGAGAACCATTGTCTTAGTGAGTGTTGAGGGCAAGAAGGGATACCGAAGGGCCTTGGGCACTGAAGGCTACCTGATTGTATCGGAGGTTTGGAACTACAGCTTGAGCTGCGGATAGTTTGAACTGGTGTCCGTGTGGCTGCAGAGGGTGCAGGAGTGCTGGAGGTGAATCCAGACATCCAGTGTTTCTTAAGGGAGTCTTTTTTTGCTTTTCTTCCTCCTATTGTTAAAGGTGCCACGCAATGCTCGTGCGACTCTTTGATTTCCTTACAATAGACAAAAGTCAAAGTATATCATGTATATTTCATTTTTTATGTATTATTAAATTGTACAGTACGTTTCCCATTATCTGAAAATCATTTGATGAAAATTCTCAGTTATCTGAATTTTTATGGCAGTGACATGACAACACAAGTTGAAAAAATATCTTTTCATAAATTTATGCATTTATCTTATTTTGTAAGCAGAGATCATGATTTTTGGTAAGAATTAAACACTATTTCATGCTTGAAAAACATACTGTTGTTTTTTCTTGTTGTTTAACCACTGATTCAAGTGTTCAGCTGCTCCTACTGGGCTGTTTAAAACAATTTCTCAATTATCTGGAAAATCTGGTTAACGGAAAAACATCCAGTCCGAAGCATTTTGGATAATGGAAATATACCATATTATCATGTATATTACCTTTGTCATGTGTTTCACTAAGGGACTCAGTGCAAATCTTTGTTTGGCAATGATGTGAGTGAAATATCTTGGAATATCTTATCACATTAAAACCTTACATTTGTTGTTTCATATTCCCATTATGTTCTGAGGAGGAATTTGTGCACAACTGGAAGGAGGCAAACATGACAGCAAGAAGTCCTACCCTGAAGCTACAATCTAGTTTTAATGCAGGAAAGTGGATAGTACTGGAAGGAGGACCTTTCCTGACCATGTCCAATTTGAGCAGCTTCCCATTGTTGTTAGTGAACCTGTGTCAGCAGTGTGTAGTGATCAACTACTGGGGTGCAGAATGAGAGTTAGGTTTCCTTTCCTATGTAGCGTGATAGAACTGCCGAGGTATTAACAAATTTCTGGCAGTTTGATGACCACTTTCACTGAAATAACAAAAACACAAGAGTGAAAACTGAAGTTCTGAGAAATAAAACAGATTATTATGGAAACACTTCGCAGGGGTACAATCTGTGGAAAATATACAGCTCAGGTTCCAAGTGATCCTTGCCTGAATCTGCATTTTGCAATCTCATCTTTTACATCTCCCATAGCTCTGCTCAGTTCTTGTGGCACTTTATTCCAAGCCATCCAGGAAGATGGGATCTGTCGGTCAGTAATAGGGAAGTGGGGTTTTGGGAGATGGGGGTGAGTAAGTGAGGGATAGGCCTCATGTCTCGGATTGAAAATTATAAGACCCCACCAGATCATACTGATGATCCCATCTTCTGTTTTTAAATGTCTACAATGATGAGAAATTGCTACCAAAGATACTCATGTCATTGTCAAATTATTTAAACCACTTTTTTGGGTAAAAAAAAGGGAGGTGGGTTTGACTTTTACAGGTGTCAAACATTTGATCTCATGAAGTACCTTCATCGGGAGCTTGGATGGCTGGATTGAGTGGTAAATCTGCAGCCAGGGCATGGTAGCCTAGATGGGTGTGCAGTTTGGGTGAGGATCTGCCGTTGGGGTGTCGGGAACTCAAATGGGCAGGCAGTTGAGGTTAAAAAAAAATACCGTGGGGGGTTGAGTTTAACATGAACTTTTGGGCCAAGAAAGGGAGGGTCAACTATTACATGATAACGACGATTACACAAGTATATACAGTAAATAATATACAAATAAATATTTTTATCAAGAATAATTTCAAATGGATGTCACATGATGCAGAGCAACTGAACAGATGGACCCCATAAGAACTCAATACAATCCTCCAAATCAACTGAAAATCACTGAAAAGAGGGAAAACAAAGCCCAAATATTACTCCAACATGGGTAAGAAGAATAGAGCAGCCCTCCTGGAAACAGGGGAGACCGATGGTTGGAGACAACTGCTGTCAGAGCCTCCACACAAGAGACAGGGCGTGGA
This sequence comes from Narcine bancroftii, assembly GCF_036971445.1. Classification (NCBI taxonomy): domain Eukaryota; kingdom Metazoa; phylum Chordata; class Chondrichthyes; order Torpediniformes; family Narcinidae; genus Narcine; species Narcine bancroftii. The sequence goes on along the minus strand of NC_091473.1, from coordinate 26,652,711 downwards.
AAGAGTCCAACATGATGGCGGAGGGCCCAGGGCTGGCAAACGGAAGACAGTACCGACAATTGAAGATGTGATAGGAATGGTACAATCACTGGCTAATAAAAATCGAGACCCTAGACGAGAGGGTCCAAAAGAGAATGGAAGGAGTGGGCGAAGTGAAGACTGCATTCGCCACTCTAACCAACCGCATGGAAGCCACCGAAGGCAAAATGGAGGATGTGGAGGACAGGCTGGAGAAAATTGAAAATGATACAGATGTTTGGAAAGTTGTAAGAGAGAGACTGCTAGAGAAACTGGAGTTATTGAAAAATTATAACAGGTGACAGAATGTAAGGATTGTGCAACTAGGGAAGGGGCGGAGGCACAGCAATCAGTAGGGTTTTTTGGGAAATAGCAGGCATGATGAACCCATTGAAATTGAGATGGTCCACTGAACCCCTGGTTCCCGACCAGGGCTGAACCAACACCCACGCCCGATACTGATAAGACAGCACAAATACCAAGACAGGGAGATGATACTCCATGTGGCCAGGGAGCATGATGGGCCATTGTTGGAAGAAAGGGCAAGGATCAGCTTTTTTCCTGATTTGAGTCAAGCATTGGTCAAGAAGAGGAAAGAATTTGACGCCATGAAAAGAAATCTACATTAAAAAAAAAATTGGACATGAGCCATTATGTATCAGCATACCAGGGTTGGGGAGGGGGGGGAAGAATAAAAATATTTAAAAGATCCTTGAAAGAGTGGTAATGGAGCAGGCATGGAAGACCCTGAGGGGGAGCAGGAAGAACAAGAAAAATAGACTAAGGGATAAAGGGCATAAGGGAAAAGGAAAATAATTATATCCTTTTTTCTTAACAGCTTTTATATAATCCAAAGATGAATAGCAAAGCAATATAGCACATAAATTAAGGGATGTAACAACAATAGGAGGAGACAAGAACAGCCGATGTAAATAATGTAAATATACTTAGAGGAGTGAGAAAGAGAATGAAATAGAAGGTAAAAGCTTCAATGAGAACAGCAGATAGACCCAGCTTGAAGGGGAACAATAATTCAAAGGGATTAGGTATTGGAACCAAAATAAAAGGGAGAAAATTTAGTACATATAAAGGGGGAATTTGTTGTTTTTTCCTTTTTTTGTTTCTTGTGTTTTTGTTCAGTGGGACTGTCAGTGTGAAGGAAAGTAATACTTAAATTGAGGCATGCACATGGATGTAGAAGAACGTATGTGGGTTTCCAGAGACAGATAAGCTCAAACATAGATATCAAAGAATAAGACATTAAAATTTGTGAGTATTAATATAAATGGATTGAACATAATTATTTAAAAAGAGAGAGCCTTGGCACCCTGCAAAAAATTACCGACAGATGCAGCATTCATAAAAGATAGATGCCTCACAAAATATGAACATACCAAACTAAAAAGAGATTGGGTGGGACAAGTAATATCATCTTCATATAATTCCAAGGTACGGGGGGGGGGGGGGTAGTAGCCATTTTAATAAATAAAATTGTTCCAATGGTGGCGAAGGAGGTGGTAGTGGATCCGCATGGATGATATATAATAGCACACTGTCAGATCTACTCAGAGACTTAGTCACTTATGAACCTTTATGCACCAAACACAGATGATAAGCTATTTGTACAAAGGGTCTTTCTTAAAATAGCTGGAGGACTGAAGTGCCAGTTGATGAAATATATAAAGACGATGTGGTCAAACAATAATCATGGCTTTTTATTAGCAGAAACTCATGGTACAATAATGAAAGACAATAGATGCATATACAGTTATATCCATGTGGAGTGTCCTTAACAGTAGAGATAATGCACAGCCAATGAAAGTACAGCAAGGCTCACCAGAGGGGAGACAGGCAGCTTGGCAGACATTCACCACAGTCTTCCCCAGCAGAAGAAGGGTTAAAATCAAAAGGACAGCTGCTCGGAAAGACGGAAGCAAGCGATACATGGATATCCTGTTTGGGCTTGAGATACTCTAACAGCCAAAATATGCCAGTATCGAGCAAGCAATCGAAATATAATGAGATGTTTTATGAATATGTGAGCCTATCATGTTGTTTACGAATTCTGGTGCTTCGTCTCAAAACAGGTAGCTCCTTGAAACCTTGGGAAATGTTATAGGTCCTGGGTCTGTAGTGTGGGAAGGACTGGCTTCTAGACCTGCTCCAGAATCGCCAGCATGAGGCAATGGAGCCTCAGCATGGCCATCTGAAAGCTTACTAGGGGTCACCTACTGGGGGGGGGGGGGGGGTGAGTCCAACCTCTCAGGCTCATTCTGAGTAGGGGTGTGAGGAAGGGGCGAACCAGGAGAGGCCAAATCTCTTAGGGGTACAGTGTCAGTACTCCCATTAGAGAATTTAGCATGAGTGTAGTTTGGGTTAGTATGCAGTAGCTGAACTTGTTGGACCAGGGATTCTGTTTTACGTGCCTGAGCATGGCTCTTCAGCAGCATGGTTCCAGGCTCAGATAAACAGGCTGGCCAGTCCATCAGTCCATCACAGTTCCTGATTTCCTAGTGAAGGCAAACATATGTTCATGAAGTGTTTGATTTGTTGCAGTACACAATAAAGACCGAATAGAACGTAGTGCCTCAGGCAGTACCTCCTGCCACCGGATTACAGGGTACCATGTGTTTTTAATGCAAGATTAACAGTCTTCCAGACTGTAGCATTAGCCCTTTCAACCTGCCCATTGCCTTGCAGGTTGTGGCAATCCCCTTTCATAGCAGGGCTCACCGCAGTTCAATGCTCATGAATGCTGAGCCCCTATCGGTATGAATGTAATTGGGAAAACCAAAAATGCTTAAAATTCTGTCAAGTGACTTAATGACCGATGCTGACGAGACGTCAGGGCAGGGTATCGCAAAGGGAAACCTGGAATATTCATCAATTACAGTAAGGAAATGTACATTTTTGTTGTTGGAAGGTAATGGTCCTTTAAAATCTAAGCTAATCCTCTCAAAAGGTCGGGTTGCCTTGATGAGAGTGGCCTCTGGAGCTTTGAAGTATTGCGGTTTGCATTCTGCGCAAATAGGACAACTTTTAGTCAGTTTCCTGACTTCTTCTAGAGAGTAAGGAAGGTTGTTAGCCCTTATGTAGTGGAAGAATCTCATGACTCCTGGGTGGCACAGTCTGCTATGGATCTCTTTTAGCCCTTCCAGCCGAGAACCAGCAGCAGATCGTGACAATGCGTCAGAGGGATCACTTAACCTGCCCGGTCTGTACTGGATCTCATAATTATAAGTTGAGAGTTCCATTCGCCAGCGTGCCATCTTATCATTCTTGATTTTACTTTTGTGTTTAGTACTGAACATGTAGGCTACAGATTTCTGATCAGTGACAAGAGTAAATTTTCTGCCGGCTAGAAAGTGTCTCCAGTAGCGAACAGCTTCAATAATAGCTTGGGCTTCTTTTTCAATGGCAGGATGTTTAAGTTCAGGTTCGCATAACGTGCGGGAGAAGAATGCCACTGGTCTGCCCTTTTGATTAAAGGTTCCTGCCAAGGCAAAATCTGAGGCATTAGTTTCCACTTGGAATGGGACATCCTCATCAATGGACAAGAGTGCAGCTTTGGCAAAATTAGCTTTAATTTTCTCAAAAGCCTTCAAGGCCATTGGAGAGAGAGAAAAAGATTTAGTGTCAAACAGAGGGCGTGCCTTCGTGGTGTAGTCCCGAACCCATTTGCAATAGTAGGAAAAGAATCCCTTACATCTTTTAAGGGCTTTTGCTGAGTCTGGGGGTGGTAACTTCTTAAGGGGGGGCAATTCTTTCCGGGTCAGGGCGGATTTCACCCTTAAGGACAATGTAGCCCAGAATGGGTAGCTCTGTCGCGTTGAACATTTTCCCTCGTTAAATGTCAGGTTGAGTTCTTTAGTTGTGGCTAAAAATTTCTTTAAGTTGTTGTCGTGCTCAGCCTGTGTTTTCCCACAGATAGTGACATTATCCAGATAGAGAAACGTACCCTGTAACTCATACGTCCTAACAATCTAATCCATTTCCCTCTGAAACACTGAAACACCATTAGTGACTCCAAAATGTACCCTTTTAAACTGGTATAACCCCTCCCCCCACCACCCCATCAGCCTCAAAGGCTCTATAGGGTCGTTTTTTTTTTAAATGGGGATTTGGTGGTAAGATGCTTTGAGGTCGATAGTGGAGTACACTTTGCATTGCGCTATCTGATTAATCATTTCATTGATCCGTGGGAAGGGGTAGGCATCCAGGTTAGTGTAATGGTTGATTGGCTGTAGTCAATAGCCAGTCATTTCTTAGTGTGATTTTTCACAACTACCATCTGGGCTCGCCACGGTCTCTTACTGGGTTCAATTAATCCCTCTTTAAGCAATCTCTGGGTCTCAACTTTGGTAAACTCATGATCCTCTTTGCTTTAAGAACGGCTCTTAGTGGAAATTGGCTGACACTCAGGGGATAAATCACTGAAAAAGGAGGGAGCTTTGATCTTTAATGTGGACAGACCACAGTAACTAGCGCAGGGGATGGTAAGTGTGGGTAGTGACCCACCGAAATTTAACACTAAACTGTTCATCTGAGATTGAATATCTAACCCCAGTACCACAGGGATGCAGAGCTCTGACATAATAAAGAGCCACAAATCAGCCAGGCAATGTCCCTGCAAATTTAAAGTAACTTTACATTTGTCCTGCACAGTTTTTGTAAGTTCACTACAAGTCATTGATATCATTCAATTCACTGGATATCTCCGCAAATTTAAGGCTCTGGCTACTCTCTTGTGGATGTAGCTGTTTGCACTCCCCGAGTCTATTAGACAATCAAGAGTCTCACCATTTGCCACCCCCTTTATAGTCGACCGTTCGAGTCCGTTACATCCCCCAAGTTTTACAGTCAATTGAGCTATCACAGGGGATCTCACCTTGCCATCACTTGAAGTCGATTCAGCCTGCTCATCTAAAGGTTCCCCCTTTTCACAGTTGTCTTCCATTCCTGCAGCTCCAGGATGCATTTTCTTGGTGCTTCGCTTCTTCTTCTTATCAGTGGGAGTACTTTTCACCTTACACGCTTTAGCAAAGTGGCCGAGTTTCCCACAATAGCTGCAGGTAGTAAATCGAGCCAGGCACATCTGTCTGGGGTGCCAGCTCTTATCACAGAAGTAGCATTTTTCAGGAGTTCGCCTTTTTCTTTCCTTCAAGGTTCCACCACTCCTGGATGTTTCCTTTTCAGTTTCTAGCAATTCACTGGACCTCATGGCACTTCTCAGTGTTTTGGCTAAAGTGACTGCTCAGTCGTAGGTTAAGGGCTCTGTCTCCAGCAGCCTCTGTTGGATGTAACTGGAGTCAATCCCGTTGACTAAAGCATCCAGCTTCAAGGCATTACGGTGTTGTTGCACATTGACTATCTGCCAAGTTGCCTGTCTCCCCACACTGGCAAGCCTTGCTGTACTAACATTGGCTGTGCATTATTTCTACGGTTAAGGACATTCCCCTTAGATATAACTGTATATGCATCTATTGTCTTTCATTATTGTACCATGAGTTTCTGCTAATAAAAGCCATGATTATTGTTTGACTACATCGTCTTTGTCTACTTCATCAACTGGCACTTCAATTTTATTAGCAGAAACTGATGGAACAATAATGAAAGACAATAGGTGCATTTACAGTTATATCCAAGGGGAGTGTCCTTAACCGTAGAGATAATGCACAGCCAACATTAGTACAGCAAGGCTTGCCAGAGGGGAGACAGGCAGCTTGGCAGACATTCACCACAAGGACAAAACAATGTTTTAATTGGAGGAGTTTTCAATTTTTGCTTAGATCCTATATTGGATAAATCCACACAGACAGTGACAAAAACTAAGGCATCAAAATCCACACGAGCACATATGAGGGATCTAAACCTAATAGACAAACCTAAACCTGGAGATGGTTACACCCCCAAGCCAGAGACTAGTCCTTTGACTCAAAACCCCATGATACTTTCACCAGAATTGACTATTTCCTTAAGTCGGGACAGTTGGAATGCAGGATGGTTGAATCAGAGTTTTTAGCTAGATTATTATCGGACCATGCACCTTTGGCATTGACGATAATAATGCCAGAAAAACAGGCAGCAATGTATATGTGGCAACTTAATTCTATGCTGTTGAAAAGAGAAGATTTCTGTACATTTATAAGGGAACAAATTAATGCATTTTGTGAAACTAACTGCCCATCTACTAACAACAGTTTCCTTATAAGGGACACACGAAAAGCCTACCTGAAGAGGCAGATAATATTATACACTAAAAATATTAAGGAAAAAACATATGGCAAAAATTAGTAATTTGGAAAATGAAATTACAGCCCTTGAAAAGAATATAAAAAATGTAGCTCAAATGATAAATACTAAATCTTAATAAATAAAAGTCTTAAATACAATGCAATACAAACATACAAAATGGAAAAAGACAGAAATTAAAGCAAAAATATTATGAATTGGGGGTAAGTACACACCAAGTTTTATCATGGCAGATGAAACCTCATGGACAATCAACACAGTTCACCTGGAATCAGATATGATATCTTACAATCCAAAAATAATTAATAAATCTTTTAAACAACTCTATGCAGAATTATATAAATCAGAATCACCACAGCATCAAACAAAAATCGATGACTTTCTGAATGAAATTGAGCTGCCAAGAGGACCAGATGAGGTTAGATGCCCCCCTCACGAGGGAGGAAATTGAAAACATTCAGGGACTGTTACAAGCTAATAGGTCTCTGGAAGAGGACAGTTTCCCACCTGAATTTTACAAAAAAATTAAAGATTTGTTGATGCCATTCATGATGGGTTTGGTTAATCAAATAGTAGAGGCAAAGACCCGCCTGGACATTTTTTTCAACAGCAATAATTGTGATGCCACCTAAGAAGAACAAAGATCCTTAAAACCTGTATCTTCCAGACCCATCTCACTATTTAATATAGACAACATAATAACCAAAGCACTGGCTGAGAAATTGGGCCAATTTTTCCCAAAATGAATAAATCCAGACCAAGCAGGTTTTATAAAAAAGGATATTCTGCTGACAACTTGGGAAGATTTTTGAATGTAATATATTTGGCACAATCCAGAGAAGATCCCAGTGTAGCAGTATCTTTGGATGCAGAAAAGGCTTTTGATCGATTGGAATGGCCATATCTATTTCAAGTAATGGAAACGTTTGGATTGAGACAAACATATATTAATTGGGTAAAAATACCATATTCTAAACAACAAATTTTGTCAACATTCCCCTTAAATAGGTCTAGCAGACAGGGTGGTTCACTGTCTCCAGTGCTACTTGTATTACCTATTGAATTATTAGCAGAATATATTAGGGAGGGACCCACACATAAAGGATTCAAGGTGAGCCAAACTGAACATAAAATAAATCTATTTGCAGATTATGTGCTATTACACTTGACGGAACCAGCTGAATCATTGCCCAAATTGCAGGCCAGCATGGAAGATTATGACATAATCTCTGGATATATAAGGTAAATTTGGGAAAAAAGTAGGATTATGCCCCTGACTGATTTGGACTATGAAAGACACAAACAGGGGAGCCACTTCAAGTGGCAATCAGGTAGTTTGAAATACCTAGAGATAACAATGGATAGTGATTTAGGAAACTTATACAAACGTAACTACACCCTTACCCTTGAAAAGATTGAAGATGATTTAAACAGATGTAGAAACCTGCCCATCACATTGATAGGCAGGCTTAATTGCATCAAAATGAAGGTGTTGATGAGATTACAATATTTATTTAAATCCATTCCTATTTATCTACCATGAAAAAATTATAAAATATTAAATGGCGGCATAAGAACTTTCCTGTGGAATGGCAAAGTCTCCAGGATCTCCATAGAAAAATTGGCATGGGTTTATAAATGGGGAGGGGGGTGGCTACTATTACCTGATTTTAAGAAATATTACTTGACAGCCCAGTTGAGGTTTCTCGCATCTTTATTTGAAGAAGGTGAACCACCAAAATGGGTTTACATATGATTACACAGTATGGGGGAGGGGTGGTGAAAGATTTCATTTACAAAACAAATACCAAATTAATAAATAAAAGAACAGATAACTCCATCCTAAAACATCTGGTAAAAATCTGGGAGGAAATTAATGTTTGTATCAGTAAAGAGATCGTAATATCGTCAAAAGCACCCTTAATATGTTATGAACTGATGCCTATGAATTTAGGTAACACAATTCTGGATATTTGGCACCAAAAGGGGAATCAGAACTATTGAGGACTACTATGAAAATGGACAACTCATGTGATTCAAAAAACTGAAGGATAAATATGATTTGCCTCATGAAACCTTTCACTCCATCCTACAGTAAGATGCTGAGGGAAAAATAGGGCCCTATCCCACCTGAAGGAAAGGTGCTGAAAGGGATACTTCGACTGGGAGGCACTCCCAAATTTATATCCATAACGTGCTTTGTACTTTAAAGTGAGAACCCAAAACCAGGCCTGCAAAGATTGAGAGGTGGGAATCAGACTTGGAAAAAATGATCGGTGAAGAGAGATATCAGAAATACTTCAGGTGTAGTCTAGAAATTGGTACCTTAAGACACTCCATGTGGATATGCGTGAAGGTGAGACCCTTTTGGTTGGAATTATCTAATATTTTAATTAAGATTATGGGAACAGATTTTCCACTGGATCCGGAGCTGTATTTATTGGGAAACCTAGAGGATATGGGCAGATTATTAACTAAATTCCAAATTAAATTTGTAGATATTAACCAGTCTGTTGCAAAAAAATACATAACGATCACCTCGAAGTCCAAGTTTCCCTTGCTCATCACTCTATGGATCACAGAGATGCAAAATTGTGCGCCCAGAGTTCAAAAAAGCTAACAAAATGCATGAAGACAACAGCAGTGAAGCACGTCAAAGAGTGGACGTCGATTAGAAAGACTGGTGGTACATTGAAATTTTTATTTTACCTTTTTTTCTGCTTGTTGCTTTAATTGCTTTAGCTGTTATTTCATCTTCAGTTTAGGGGAGGGAAGGAAATTGTAAGTAAGCTGATGTAGTGTTTGTATCTGAGAAGTGAAATATACTAAAAAAAGTGGAAATACATTAAAAAGAATAGTTTTTTTCAGATGTGATATGTTTTTGGAAAGATTGAAAAATTTAAAAAAGTAGAATATCAAACTTATTTTAAAGCATTTATACTTCATGTGGATTTATCAAATGCTCGGATATTAATGATGGGAACATACAAGCTGTTTAGCATCACTTGATTGCAAAGGTCAGTGATCCTGGACCCAACACACAAATGACATCATGAAGCAATGCCTCAGGAGTTTGCGGAGGTTCGGAAAGACATCGGGAACCATGGCAAATTTCTATAGATGTGTGGTGGAAAGTGTACTGACCTGCTGCATTTGGGTCTGGTGTCGGGACTCGAATGTACCTGAGTATAAAGCCCTTCAGAAGGTAATGGACACAGCCCAGGACATCATCAGTAAAATCCTCCCCACCATTGAGAACATCTACAGGGAACACTGTCGTTGGAACAGCAGCAATCATCAAAGACTCACACCACTCAGCACCTGCTCTGTTGTTGCTGCTGCCATCAGGAAGAGGTCAAGTACCACAGGACTCACACCACAAGGTTCAGGAACAGCTGCTACCCTCCCACCATCAGACTTCTCAACAACAAACTCAACAACAGACTTATTTAAGGACTGTTATTTTTGCACTTAATGATTTATTTTCTCTCTCTGTATTGCACAGCCAGTTTGTTTACATTTCTTTATTTGTTTGCATGTGTACGTGGAGTCAGTTTATTTTTTTTTGCATCGCTGACTCGTAGTGATTCTGCCTCACTCACAGGAAAACAAATCTCAGGGTTGTATGTGATGCCATGTATGTACTCTGAAACTAAATCTGAAATCTCACCCCATTCATATAAATGGGGCCACACAAAAAATCCAAGCCAGGACTTAGGCCAAATATGAGGGTGCAGGCCTCAGCCTGGTCCAACTAGAAATCACCAGCAGACTGGTTGACATGTTTGGTTACTGATCAGGAGGTTGGTGTTTTGTCATCTGACCTCTGAAACATTTTTGTCCTCCACCCTACAATGCACTAATGTTGAAGTCTTGAATGCATGTGAGCTCCTCTATAGAGCTCCCAACCAAAAACAGTGGAATCTAACTCAATACTTCAGATTTTAAGTTATCCAATGAAACATTATCAATGAAAAACCTACATGTGTCTCTTCTTCCACAAACTATACTGCCCGACTTGCTATTTCCAACATTTCCAACATTTTGCATTTGGTTAATTCACCCAATGTCATAAAAGAGATCAAGCACTTCACAGGAATATTAGTAAATACAATTTGGCAGTAAAGGGGACCAACTTCAAATTTAAGGATGGATGAGTGAAAATATCTGCAGAATAAAATGACCCAATGCATATCACAGGAGTCATTAACAATGACAGAACTGGGGGGCGTGGCAAGATGGCGTAGGGAGCGGACGTGCATTCCCGGTCTCCCCCAGGCAGTTATATAAATACCCGTTTTAAGAATATTTCTTTTCTGTTAAAAGTCTTTGTTTTGTTTATCAATTGTTTTTAGTTTAAAATGGCAACAAAGATTAAGGAAAATAGAGTTCAAATACAGAACAAAACTACACTCTCCGACTCTGGAAGAAACTCGGCCTACTTGCCCAGACAGAACCACGGAGTCAAGGCTGGAATTTTCTTAAGAACGGAGCTCATTAATTGGATTGTCGGATAAGCTGGCCTTGGACACCCCTCTGAAAGATGTTTAAAATGGCAACAAAGATTAAGGAAAATAGAGTTCAAATACAGAACAAAACTACACTCTCCGACTCTGGAAGAAACTCGGCCTACTTGCCCAGACAGAACCACGGAGTCAAGGCTGGAATTTTCTTAAGAACGGAGCTCATTAATTGGATTGTCGGATAAGCTGGCCTTGGACACCCCTCTGAAAGATGTTTAAAATGGCAACAAAGATTAAGGAAAATAGAGTTCAAATACAGAACAAAACTACACTCTACGACTTTGGAAGAAACTCGGCCTACTTGCCCAGACAGAACCACGGAGTCAAGGCTGGAATTTTCTTAAGAACGGAGCTCATTAATTGGACTGTCGGATAAGCTGGTCTTGGACACCCCTCTGAAAGATGGTGATGAATATTGATTTGAAATGTTTTATGAAGATAAATTGCAGTAATTGGCATTGGTTGCCCGTGAGTTTTAAAAATCCAGATAACATTAAAGTTTATTAGTGATTTTTTTTGGATGGAATATCGGAAGGATGAATTTATTATCTATAAATACAGAACAAAATTACATTCTTTGACTTTGGAAGAAATTTGACCTATTTTCCCAGACAGAGCCGGAGTTGGTGCTGGAATTTTCTCAAGAACAGAACTTATTAAAGTTGATTTCGGACTCTTTTTTGAAAGATGGCGACGAATGTTGATTTGAAATATTTGAAATATTTTCTGAAGATAAACATATATATGGAACTTCTTGACCTGCAATAAGGTTTATCAGTGATTTTTTTTGGATGGAATATTGGAAGAGTGAATTTATTATCTGTGAGTATGCATACATAGCAAACAGATTTTAATAGTTTTGAAAAGGTTTTTTTTAAACTAAACAACAAGATCAGTTTAATATTGAGAAAATTGGAAAAAACGGAAACTTTATTATTAAATTTGGAAATTCAGTAGAAAGAAACTATGAACAAGTTTATTTTCTTGAAAATAAACAATAATTTCAACTTAACATTGAGAAGATTGACAAAGTGGAAAATTTGGTATTAAATTGGGAAACACAGAAGAAAGAACTTATGAATAACATTGATGCTTTAGAAGATCAAGACCGAAGGAATTATGTTCAATAAAATTTTAAAAGATTTGAAAAAAACTTTTTTTGAAAGTAAGCTACAAATTCAACTTGAGACTGAGAAGAATGGAAGATTCGGTGTTGAACTGGGATGTTCAGAGGTGTTTTAATTCAGTGGATGAAATTCAGGAAGACTTGAAAAAAAATTTAAAAAAAACTTTTATTGATTGTAAACAATGTTTAACTCAGTGTTGGGAGGGTGGAACAGGTGCAAAATTTAATATCAAGTTTGGATTTTCAAAAAAAAGAGTTTATGAATAAGATTGGTTAAATTGATGGACTGGGGTTTTATGAATATAAGAAATGATGATTTTTCGGTTTATACGTGTATTTTGTCTGCCGGGGGGGGGGGGGGGGAGGGAGTGGTGCTTCTGCTCCCGAAAGTCATATGCCACTTGTGGTTTATACCACACCCATTTGGGTTTTTGGGAATTAACCACCACAAGGTGGTTTCCTAAGGGGTTAGGGGAGGTGGGGGGGGGGTGAAAATTTGAAAATTATTTAGTATCTATTATGTAATATTATACTAAGTCAATTTGAAATGAATGTATGGAGATACTATAAATAAATTTTGAAAAAAAAAATCAATGACAGAACTGATAACCCAAGTAAATGATAAATTTGACTCATTGTCCTTTCTGGCTGTGGTGGTACACCACCGGCCTCCTGCAGGAGTGTAAGAGGACAGGGTAACACCTGGCCGGATGTCAATCAGTCAGCCTGAATAAATCAAGCTCCACCCGGTTGGGTGTCAAGCACCATCCGGGATATAAGCTTGTCCCAGCCTCACGAGGTCTCACTCAGAGTTGCTGCAGCCACAGCCAGCCTGGCTCTGTGGAAGTCTTTGTGGATTAAAGCCTGTTGTACAGTCTTTATCTTTGTGTGTGTCTGATTCTGGCTAACAGTGCACCACACTGGCCTATCTGAAGCATTTGATATGTATAGTCACTTCCTATTTCCTTTCATTCCCCCAAAGGTTTTGAGCTGGATTACAGTCTTGTCCAGTCTGTTCATGGCCAGCAATGGCTTCCAGTCCCAGGACATCAGGTCTCCTGAGGTTCTACCTCAAGACCTTCTCAATGCTCATCAATTTTTCAGTCTAATGACGTTATCTAAAAATGTGTGATGGGTTTCATTTATTCACTGATGACTTCCAGCCACCCCACACTATGTTCAAGTTTTAAGACGGGTCATTTGACATGCAGTACCATATGAACAGAAAATTTCCTGAGGAATTATTGGGAAGCAAACTTTGATCCCTACCCACAAGCAACCCTCCCCACTTTCATTGGATAAATTAAAATCTGAAGTATTGAGTTAGATTCCACTGTTTTTGGTTGGGAGCTCTATAGAGGAGCTCACATGCATTCAAGACTTCAACATATGCCCTATCTGACTCTCTCACAGCATTGGATGATTTATTTCCACCCTCAATATTATTGCCAATTTCCACCTCTGCAACACCAATATGTTTCATATGTTAGTTCATCAATTGCTAAATTTTTCATCTATTTGTTAACTGCAGACTCAAACACTTTGATGCACACCTGACAAGTCACTCCATCAGCACGTGGGTGTCCAAAACTACACTGACCATATCCAAAGCAAAACCAATCACCTCTATACACGTCCTCCTTAAATGGCTTCCAATGTATACTTTTTCATCTTTATTTCTGTGGTCTTCATTATTTCTAAACTTCTCCCAGTAATTTAAACTTTAGCATAATTTTTTTTAAATTGTTTCAGATCTTGTCACAAATGTTTTAAAAATTATCAAACAAAACCTTACCTTTTTTTCTGCAATATTACACAACCAAAAATATTGTTAATTGGCCACGAATTGCCTTTTCAAAATCCATGTTCACTGTTCTTTATTAACCACTCATCTTCTCAACTTTCTCCATGACATTTATATACACTTAATCATGATTTTGCTTCATCTTACATTTTGTTATCTTACCTCAATGTTCTTTTGTATTACTTGTCTCATTCCCCATTTTTGAAGTTTATGCCAATGTGAATCTCCAGTTTATTCAGGTTGCAGAAAAAGGTTTAACTTCTTTTGATGACAAAACCATCAGTTTAAAGACTGTAAAGCTTTAAATGTACACACAGGGTTTAAGAATAAAGAAAATAAGAGCAAAGGTGGCCCAGCTTGCTCCAAGCACGCTCCAGCATCAGTAAAGTTATGGTGGTCCAATCTTGGTCTCTCCACTTCTTTCCCACTCTTTCCGTTTTCCCCATGACCCATTTTTGGCTTAGAAAATGGAAGAATTCACCTTATAATATCCAGTTACCAGATTGTAAATTCAGGATTTTGCAGCATTGTTGAACAGGCAACAGCAAGAACAATCATTTTTTGACATCATCCATCATTCTGCTCTCAAAGTTATGATTCAAAAAGATGTTGAACGAACACTCATCTTTTAGTTGCTTTCCATCATTCCTATCTAATTGCCTATTCTTCAATCTTTTTATATTCTCTTTTTTTTGTGATTATTTCATTTTAATTTCATTTTTTTATTTCTGTATTTACTCCATTTTAGTTGATCTTGGAAAACACAATTTGACCGGCAAAGAATGCTGTGCATTGAATGGGTACCAATTTGCTCATTATTATACTCAATTATTTCAAGGGCAGTTTGCGCTCAGTTATATTTAACAGATACCCATCAAAGTATAGATTTGCATTTTAATTATATTTAAAGGTTAACTTCTTGAATTTTGGAAGATCAAAGAATCCACTTATTTACTCAAAAAAATGAATCAAATTAGCATTTCTATGAAAGCATAGCAGTTCATTTATTTCTAGTATACTGACATTTTAATTTTACTTAAAAGTTATTAAAAGTGACCGTTTCAGTTTAAATTGTACAGCACTTAAAATCAATTATGATGTAAAACTGATTGTTCACTTTCCACATACCTTTCAACATTATTCACTGTGAGACTTTGAAATGAAAGTAAAGTAGGTATCTTATCATGAAATAGCACTGGTATTTCCCATGATGAAGTGGATAGAAATATTAAATCCAGTCAGGTATCCAAATGACAAATAGGTGATTGATATTTCAATTAAAACACCAGAGAAGTGATCAGGGTTTAAAAATTAGCTCATCTTCATTTTAATATGCAGAGAATGCAGAAGAGGATGCTGGCACCAATGTGCATTACATTTAAAAATATACAGGTTGAGTCTTTGGCTTGGCTTCGCGGACGAAGATTTATGGAGGGGTAAATGTCCACGTCAGCTGCAGGCTCGTTTGTGGCTGACAAGTTCGATGCGGGACAGGCAGACACGGTTGCAGCGGCTGCAGGGGAAAATTTGTTGGTTGGGGTTGGGTTTTTCCTCCTTTGTCTTCTGTCAGCGAGGTGGGCTCTGCGGTCTTCTTCAAAGGAGGTTGCTGACTGCTGAACTGTGAGGTGCCAAGATGCACGGTTTGAGGCGATATCAGCCCACTGGCAGTGGTCAATGGGGCAGGCACCAAGAGATTTCTTTAGGCAGTCCTTCTACCTCTTCTTTGGTGCACCTCTGACACGATGGCCAGTGGAGAGCTCACCATATAACACAATCTTGGGAAGGCGATGGTCCTCCATTCTGGAGATGTGACCTACCCAGCACAGTTGGATCTTCAACTGTGTGGATTTGATGCTGTCGGCCTCTGCCATCTCGAGTACTTCGATGTTAGGGATGAAGTCGCTCCAATGAATGTTGAGGATGGAGCGGAGACAACGCTGGTGGAAGTGTTCTAGGAGCCGTAGGTGATGCCAGTAGTAGACCCATGATTCGGAGCCGAACAGGAGTGTGTATATGGCTCTGTATACGCTTATCTTTGTGAGGTTTTTCAGTTGGTTGTTTTTCCAGACTCTTTTGTGTAGTCTTCAGATTACTATTTGAATGGCAGTAGATTAAGAGATGGGGAAGTGCAGAGAGACCTAGGGGTACTTGTACATCAGTCTCTGAAGGCGAGCGTGCAGGTACAGCAGGCGATTAAAAAGGCAAATGGTATGTTGGCCTTCATATCAAGAGGGTTTGAGTATAGGAACAAGGATACCTTACTGCAGCTGTACAGGGCCTTGGTGAGACCCCACCTGGAATATTGTGTGCAGTTTTGGTCACCTTATCTAAGGAAGGATGTTCTTGCAATGGAGGGAGTGCAGAGGCGATTCACCAGGCTGATACCTGGAATGGCAGGAATGACTTATGAGGAAAGATTGCGCAAATTGGGATTGTACTCCCTGGAGTTTAGAAGATTGAGAGGGGATCTCATAGAGACATATAAAATTCTGGCAGGACTGGACAGAATGGATGCAGATGGGATGTTTCCAATGATGGGAAAATCCAGAACCCGGGGCCATGGTTTGAGGATAATAGGCAAACCATTTAGGACCAAGATGAGGAGGAATTTCTATACCCAGAGGGTGGTGAATCTGTGGAATTCATTGCCACAGAGGGCAGTGGAGGCAGGTTCATTAAATATATTTAAGAGGGAATTAGATATATTTCTTCAGAATAAGGGTATTAAAGGTTACGGAGAGAAGGCGGGGACGGGGTACTGAACTTTAAGATCAGCCATGATCTCGTTGAATGGCGGAGCAGGCTCGAAGGGTCAAATGACCTACTCCTGCTCCTATCTTCTATGTTTCTATGTTTCTATGTCTTCCAAAGACGCTATTTGCCTTGGCGAGTCTGTTGTCCATCTCGTTATCGATCCTTGCATCTGATGAAATGGTGCAGCCGAGATAGGTAAACTGGTTGACTGTTTTGAGTTTTGTGTGCCCGATGGAGATGTGGGGGTGGGGGGGGGGGGTCTGGTAGTCATGGTGGGGAGCTGGCTGATGGAGGACCTCAGTTTTCTTCAGGCTGACTTCCAGGCCTTATCCAAAATACATGGAGCCAGAAATTTTTCAGATTTTGGAATAACTAATCAGGACAGTAGCCATCAACAGAATACCTGTTTCAGCTGTTAAGCAATAACAACAAACAACAGCAGGCTTTCAGTCTCCACCTGCAATGCTGTGTTTTGATCAAAAGGTTACACTGTAATTTTTTTTTTTAACTCAGTGATGTTGCTGGTCATGTAACACTCCACCATAGCATTTTCGGTGGAGGTTAATTTCAGATTTCACATGAAAATAATGTTTTGTATTTACCAAAAAAAAACTTGATCTCTGCTTACAAAAGAAGATAAATGCAGCACCTAACACTATAAATTTTGCTAGATGGGTTTTAAAAAAATGTTTCCTCCAGAGTCATCACAGTGAGTGATGCACGTGGGTCTGATGCTGGTGGGTAACAATTGGCGCTAACAGCCCCAAGTGAGATCAGGGGTGGAATTTTTCGATTTTGGGCCATTTTGGATTTTGGGATAAGGGATAATTGATCTGTACTTCTTTCTCATCTAATGTGCAGAAATCCATTTATGGGCCAAAATCAGATTGATTTTACCTGAATAAATCACTCAATGTTGGCTGTGTACCCAAGAAATAAATTTGAAACAGGAATTTAAATTTGTCTTTGCATGAGCCAAGTGTTTACAGCAATAGAAACAGGAGGAGTCTATTTAGTCTCTTTGTCCCCTTCCACCATCAAAAGAAAACATTGTTCATCTATGGCCAATGTACAGAGGACAGCTTTTTTTCTGCCTTTAATTGACAGTTGTAACAAAGTTACTTATTTTTGCATCATTGTGGTAATCATACCCATCATCCAAACAATGCGAAATACAACCAAGAGGTGAAAGATATTGGAGAAAAGATGGGAGATGTGGAAAAACAGGAGGATGGAGAGACTACTAGAAATGTGCGTCGGTGGGGGGGGGGGTGAGGGGTGAATTTGAGAGAAAAGTTGAAACAGGAGTCAGGAAAAAGAGATGAAAAAAGTAGAACTAGATCAAGGTGAAGATTTCCTAAAATTAGAAAAAAAGTGATGTTCATTCTGTTAGATTTAAGGCTGTCCAGGAGGATTATGATCTGCTGTTTCTCAAGTTTGCATTTAGCTTCTCTCTGAAAATGAATGAGGGTGAAATGTTTGAAGAGATGGTTGGGAATGGAAATTATTGTCTGCAGGAAGTTCAAGTTTTGATTCACAAAGAGAGCATGGATGTTTGACAGAGTAGTCACCCAATCTGTATTTGGTGTCACAGATATTGAGGAAGACATACTGAGTCACCCAATCTGCATTTGGTGTCACAGATATTGAGGAAGACATACTGAGTAAACTGAATTTAGAAGATTAGTTTGGATGATGTAGATGTAAAGCTCTGTCTCACCTGGACGGTCTCTTTGTGGCCTTCGATGGAGGAATTGTTGGAGTATCAGAAGAGCCAAAGAGTGTATGTGGGTGGGAAGGGAAGAATGGACAGGGGAATCTCTGAGAGACTGATCCCTGGGGAAAGAGGATAGGAGTGAGAGGGAAAGATTTGGCTGATGGTGTAATTGTGCTGTAATTGACTCAAGTATCAGTGAAAAATATGTGGAGTCTCGTGGGGTATAAAGAAAGGTCAAAAGAGACTGTCCTTGTTCTGCTTAGGGAAAGGTAGGGTAAGGGTATAAGTACAAGAAATGGAGAAGATACAGGTACAGCTTTTATAAATGACTGGTAGAATTTGCATCTATTTTGAATGTCCTGGATTTGAAGACCTCATCCTGGTGTTACAAATGCAGAGGAGTTAGAGGAATGGGGAGAAAAGGACAATGGAATAACAAGAGGTAGGGTGGGAAGAGGTAACATTCAAGTAGTTGTGGTAGTCAGTCAGCTTGTAACAGATGTCCATTGATAGTTAGTCTCCTGAGATGGAGTCAGAGAGGCCAAGGAAGGAGAAAGAGGTTCGTAAACAATCTAGCCACATTTTAGGACAGAGTGTGAAGTTGACAGGGAAGTCAATGAAATTGTCAAGTTCTTCACCGAGACAAGAGATAGCACCAAAACTATCACTGATATTACAGAGGAAGATTTGGGGAGTGACACCTGAATATGACTCAAAAAGGGACTGTTTCTCAGACCCAACAAAAGGCAGGCACACGTGGGGCCCATAAATGTGCCAATGGCTGCTCCCTAGATCTGGAGGAAATGGGAGGAATCATTATTAAGGCGAAGGACATGTTCCACCAAGAGGAGGAAACTATCAGTAGATGGGGACTGAATGGCTCCATGTGCAAGAAAGAAATAGCAGGCTCAGATCTCTTCCTGATGGGGAATGGATGTATAGAGGGAATGCACATTTATGAGGCAGTGGGAGCTAAAAAAAAACTAAAATTCTTCAAAGAGGTGGGCAGCGTGATTGGTGTCCTAGATAAAGATGAGAACAATTAGACAAGGGGGAGACAAGATGGTGTTGAGGTATGAGGAGATAAATTCAGTGTGGTAGGAGCATTCAATAACAATGGTTTTCCAGGGTACTTCTATTTGTGAATTCTTGGTAGGAGATAGAAGTAGGCAATGCAGGGTTAGGGAACCATCAGGTAGGAGGCAGTGATGAGAAGAAGATCATTTGAAGTTATGAGATCTGTGATGGTTGGGAGATGACATCCTGATATTGGTCTAGAAATTGATATGAGGAGCTGTCCAAGGGCTGATGTCTTTATACCCCACGAGACTCCACATATTATTCACTGACTCCGCAATACAGACTCAGCCCACCAAAGTACAACTGTGCATCCTGATCTGAAGGGGAGAGTGAAGTTAGGGTTAAGGTTAGTGTGGAGTGAGTGGAGAGCAGTATGTATGTTGCATTGGGCTGAAGTTAGAGTGGTTGAGTCAGATGGTGAAGTTATTAATGTTCCATCAGCAGTTGGAGATGAAAATGTCCAGAGCAGGAAATTTATGGAGTGGCGTGTCCAAGAAGAGCAGAATTGTTGGAGATGGGTGAAAGGATTATTCATCAGAGGACAAGATTCCTTGTCAAAGAGAAAGGCACAGAGTTGGAGGCAAAGAAGATACATTCAGTATCATGGCAGGCATGGAATTCATGGACATGTGTGTGCAGACCTACAAAGGTGAGGTCTTTGCTTAAGTCAGACCATTCAGCATCGAAGAGGGAGCTGGAGTGCGCAGGTGTAGGGGTCAGAAAGTGGGGGGACGCAGGTCTCCATGGGGATGGGGGCTAAAGCACATGAGGGTTAGGGGGCTTTCAGGCTGTAAAGGAGGAGGATGAAGTGTAGGGGGGTGCATTTATAAGCTTCAACTTCAGCTGAATCTCTTTTCAAGAGGACAGACAATATTTGTATTATCAAAAAATGTCACCACACATGCAAGGTTTGCCTGACCCATATATGTCAATGCTCGTGTCTTCAATCAACTGAATTTCTCAAAATTTGAGGTGCTCAGTCACACCATTCTTCATTTAGGACTCCAATAATGTCCCAAGAAAAGGTGTTATAAGTGTATTCAAGTGAATACAGTTATACAATAATGAACAAGTGATTTTGCTCAACTAGACTATGCCATAAAAACTCATTATATTTCCCTGTGCTCAGCTCATATTCTATCCAGGTACTTGGCAAAATGTATTTTGAATCTGACAATTGTCCACACTTCTATCATTTCCTTTAGCAGCTCTTCTCCAACCTCTGTGTACAAGAAATGCCTCCAAAGTCGATACTAAATCTATACCCTCCAGTTTTAGATATACCTATTCTGGGAAAAGACAGTGACTTTGATATTTACCTTATCTATGACCCTCATGATTTTATTAACCTTCAATTCATTTCCTTTCTCCCAATGAGCAAAGTACTAGCCTACGCAGCATCTCTCATTGTTTAAGCCTGCCTTTCCTGTTAGAAATTCTATAATTCTTTTCTGCACCCTTTCCAATTCACAATATCTTTTGAAGAGATAGATGACCCAAGGTACACTCAAGTGTGGTCTCAACAATGTCTTGTACAGATATATTAAAAAAGCTACCGAACAATAAAACAGCGGGAGAGGACAGACTCCCAATAGAATTCTATAAAACATTTAAAGATTTATTAATTCCTCCTCTCCTGGAACTAATGAACCAGAGTGAAGATGCACAAAACATGCCAGATTCATGCAAAACAGCAATAATTACAGTAATACCAAAGACGGGGAATGATCCACTAACACCAGCATCGTATAGATCAATATCTCTACTTAACTCAGATAATAAGATAATAGCAAAACTATTAGCAAACAGATTGGCCGACTGTGTACCAAAAATAGTAAAACTAGATCAAACTGAATTTATTAAGAAAATATGAACAATGGACAATATCTGTAAGTTCATTAACTTAATCCATGCAGTACAAGAAAATGAGACACCAACAGTAGCGATTAGTTTACACGCTGAGAAAGCCTTTGACAGGGTAGAATGGAATTATTTATTCAAAGTACTACAGAGGTTCAACCAACCAGAGAAAGATATTAATTGGATTAAAGCATTATATAAGGAACCATTGGTGAAGGTGACAGTAAATAGATATATATCGAACCAAATTAAATAAAGCAAGTCAACTCGGCAGGGATGTCCACTATCTCCCTCACTGTTCACATTAGCTGTAGAACCCTTGGCAGAACTGATAAGAAAGGAAAATAAAATAAAAGAGATAAAAATAAAAGAGAAGGAATATAAAATCAGTCTATTTTCAGATGACATAGTATACTTAACAGAACCAGAATTATCAATAAAAGAATTACATAAGAAATTGAAGGAATATGGAGAAGTATCAGGATACAAGATCAACACAAATAAAAGTGAAGTGACCCAATGAGTAATGCGGATTGCACAAAGTTTAAAAAAGAATCACCATTTAAATGGCAAATACAAGCAATCCAATACCTAGGTATTAGACTAGATAATAATCTAGGCGATCTATACAAATTAAATTATCAGCCATTAATGAAGAAATTACAAGATGACTTAGAACATTGGAAAGATTTAGCACTAACACTGATAGGAAAGGTAAATTGCAATAAAATTAACATCTTCCCAAGGATACAATACCTATTTCAATCATTACCAATTCTCTTAACAGAGAAATTCTTCAATGAGCTAAAGAAAATCACAAGGAAATTCTGATGGAAAGGGGGGAAACTGAGGATAGCGCTAGATAAATTCACAGAATGGTACAAACAAGGGGGCTTACAGCTACCAAACTTTAAGAATTATTATAGAGCAGCACAATTAGGATACCTATCAGATTTTTATCAAACAAGGGAAAAACCAGATAAGAGCTAGATTAAATAGGGGAGAAGGTACCAGAACATATACCTTATAAGTGGGATGAAAAGCTGGTGCAACATAAATGTTCACCAGTACTGCACCACCTGCTCCACATTTGGAAGAAGATTCACGTAGAAAGGAAAAAAAACAAATTATCAACTACCAAAATTATTATTGACACAAAATCAACTAATCCCTTTCACAATAGATAACCTTTCCTTTAAAGAATGGGAGAGAAAAGGGATCAAAAGAATAGAAAATTGTTGTTTTGGAAATAATTTATTATCTTTTGAACAAATGAAGTATAAATATGGTATAACTCATGTTTGCATACCACCAACTGAAAACCTACTTGAAGGACAAATTGGGAAGCAGGCTGAGGTTACCAGAAGGAAGCAGCTTTGAATATGTGCTTACAGACACAATGATAATTAAAAGATTTATAACAAACATGTGCGTCAAGCTGCAAGAGAAAGAGAATGATGAAATAAGTGGTAAATCCAAACAAAAGTGGGAACAAGATCTAAACATAAAGTTAAAAAATCAAAAATGGGAAAAGCTATGCTCCGGATCCATGAGAAATACAATAAACAAGAGGTTACGCATGATACAATATAATTGGTTACACAGACTATACACCATGCCCCAAAAGTTAAATAAATGGGACCCAACAGTATCAGATAGATGTTTTCGCTGTAAGAAGGAAACGGGAACAACAGTACATGCAATGTGGGCATGTGAGAAAGTGGAAAATTTTTGGGAAGATCTAAATCAGATATTAAATAAAATCACAGAAAGCAACGTACCAAAAAATCCAGAGATCTTTCTTCTAAGTAATATAAGAAGTAAAAAAACTAGGCCTTGATTTGGATGAAGTACAAAAAAGATTTATTATGATAGCCTTAGCTGTAGCAAAAAAATGTATAATGTCAACCTGGAAATCAGAAAAGAGCCTAAGAGTACAGCAATGGTACATAGAAATGAATAAATGTATTCCATTGGGAAAAATAACATTAATTTAAGAAATAACATCACAGTATTCGAACAAATTTGGGAACCGTACATGGAACACAACAGAAAAGACCTACCGCGGACCTCCACCCCCTAAAATGACAGAAGGAGAAGAAAACGAAATGAACTGACCCAGTATGTAAAAGTAGATGACACAATTTTCTTTTTTTTTATTTTCATTGTGTGATGACATTGTTTAATGGGTTTATTGTATTGTATATGTTGAACGTTTAGTGGGTTTTGGAGGGGGGGTGGGAAGGAAGGAGGGAAGGGAGGGGGCAAAAAGGGGAGAAAATAACAGTGTATATACAAGAGGGAAAAGTTTGTGTGTATTTTGGTTAATATGGTTCATCGTGTGAAAAATTAAAAAAATTAAAAAAACAATGTCTTGTACAGTTGTAATGTGATCTCGATACCTGAACACCCAAGGTTTTTTTTACAACCCAGCTCAGGTCTGCACCATTCTCCTTGTAATTTCGGCCTTGGTTTAAACTGCCAAAGTGCAACACACCTCACACTTGTTCCAGTTAAATTGCATTATTTGGCCTATTTTCCTAGTTCCTTGACATCTTATTGTAACCTTCTTTATTGTCCACTATACCATCAATTTTGCGGTAATTTTCAAACTTACTAAACATGTTCATAATATAGATGACAAATAACAGTGAATTACAAATTATATAATTCTGGGAATGCTTCTCCATTCATTCCAATTATTCTTTTCCTAAAGTTCTTTTGAGGCACAGGTCTTGGATTTCTCATTCCACATGATCCAAATTTTGCTGACAGTGAATGGTAAGCACTCTGTAAATGCATCTGCTTGTTGGCTAGAATGAGGATGTTGTTCTATCATGGGTGTGTGGCGGCCCTTTGCAGCTCCCCCACGGGGCCTCACAAAATGAAGGATGAACGCGATGATCCAGCAAGCTGCACGAGGCCTGCCGCACTGCCCTCCAATTGGCCACAACCAAAAGAGCTTAACTGGCCTATCAGGGAAAGCAGATCACAAACACACCAATCAGTGCTGAGAGGATTTTGACCATGCTCCTCAGCTTGAGAATAAAAGCAGGACTGTGAGCCCAATAAAGCTAAGTGTGTTAACTGCACCTAACAGGGGTTTGTGTCATTCTTTCTGGGAATGGTGTGTTCTTTCTAAGCTAACCTGCAAAAGGTTATAACCTCTCGTGCACTATAGGCTCCGTAAAGCCATTGCTTGTAGCAGCCATTTACAAGTGATTAATTAAGGATGGCATCCGTTCACTGGTAATCAGTAAAATAAAATGTAATTTCAATGAAACATTCTGGATTGCAAGAAGAAGCAAATGGGTAAATCCAAAGAATCTGTTACGCTCACTGCAGAATCTAGAAGTAGGAGGCATAACCTTAAGGGAAGGGATTGACAATTCAAAACTTAGTTGAGAAGTTTGTTCAGCCAAAGAGCTTCAAATATGTGGAGTTGCTCATCTCAAAGGGATGTGAATGATCAATCACTGAGCAAATCTAAAGTCTAAAATTAATAATGGAGCTACAAATTGGTCAGAAAAGTCATGAAGCACAATGATTTTATTCAAATAATAGGGAAGATTTGTGATGTCAGGTGGTTTATTCCTGTTCCATTTATTTTTTAAAAGACCCACATTTTTTTATCACAAAGGTTTTCAACATGGCAAATAAATTTCATGAGCTGCTTGATGACACAGTCATATTAAGTATGAATGCACCATGTTTAACCATGCATTAAAAAGGGACAAAAATAAAACTATTAGCTTTTTTCATTCTAACTCTTTGAATCAATATTAGTTTCCAAAGACAGGCAGAAATCTTCAAATGAAATTCCCATTACAAAATCATATGCCGTTTTCTGCACTGCATTTTGGATATTAATAGCATACCAATAGTCTCTGCACACTTGCACTTACAAGCCAGGATAAACAGACAGCAAGATGGCTATGGAGGTAAGGTAAAGCTCCTCAAAAGGTTTGCATTGCTTGTTGGCACAAAGCTCATTTCTCTTTTTTAAAAAACAAGTTGAACAGTACTGATAGCACAATCACAAAATAAGGCCACGTCAGAAATTTGTCAGCAGTGTAAAAACAGAGAATGCAGCTTCCACAGAATTGTATGCAGATGACATACAATCTTTCAGTAGTGAGTGAGTGAGTGCAACCAGCCTCAAGAGTCTATCTGACTTCTCTCACATATGCTTGGTCATATTTACAGATGTTTTGTCATCATCAGACACTCCCAGGACAGGATAAACATGCATCCCCACCCTCTCCCAACTCTCCATCCACATATTTAACCTTTACTGGCATTGGTGACAATTTCAATTTCGATTTTACCTGCAGCTTTGAAATAAATTGCTTAGGCTGTCTAACGCCTAATTACAGGCTCAATGCCTGCCCGCATTTTTCTCACACATACTGACACTTGTGAGAATCAATGCAATAGCAACTTTCAATATTCTTCCTTGATTCTGGAGAAAGAACAATCTGACTGACAGTGTTAATTCTACACATTCCTCTCACCAGGGAAATAAAGGACATGAACAGTATTCAAACAAGTCCCAGTTAAATGCATGTTCGTTTGAAAAAAAATTCTCAAACCATTTTCATTTAGCTGTACTAAATATCTGCTTGGTGGATAAACTGTTGAACCCTTCAATTTGAAAATGTTTTAAACATGTATTACAAAGCTAAAAAATTATTATCCTCAAAAAAAGTACTCACATTCTGTCTTGGTCGAAATAGTTCACGTTATTAGAGAAATCCAACAAAATTGAAAAATTGTTTGTATATGAGATTAACCATTAATTGCTGGAGGTGGTACCTTTTAAACTTGAAATAATTGCACTTCATTCTTTGCAATTATATTTTCAATAGAATTAATACTAAAGAGTAAATACTCTACCAATGCCATCACAATCAAGGAGAAGGAATAAAATGCACAAAGCCTTAACATTTTCATCTCTGTATTTCTTTTCCAGAATTTTAAATAAGGAAAACATTTTAACTGAAATGACAATCCAGATCAACTCTTCCAAACAAGTTCAGATTTAAATTCACTTACAATGTGAAAAGGTAGATTCTAGCTCCTCCTCAGTAAAATGTTGCACTATACATTTTTAAAAATCATGTTATAAAAATAAGTGCCTAAAACTGATTTATGTGATGAGGTGTAAAATCTTTATTCTTTAACTGTGTTACATCTATTTGCCCATTATTCTGATTTTGCAGATTCTACTCTCAAATTTCAAAGGAAATTGAATAAATTTCTGTGTTAGAATTGAGGCACTCAAGAACTCAACTTAGGTTATTTGTTGCAAACTGACTAATTTGGCTCAATAACCAACTTGTATGAAGGACTTTACAGGAATCGATGGGTAACACTCACCAAGAATTAAGGTCTTGCAGTCCACATAAATATACAAGGTTGCGATTCCATTAGTAATTGAGTCTATTGAACTGAATATCATGTAAACTGACTGCTTTGCAACACATTTTAAGCTCTATCGAATGTAAAAATAATTCAACAAGAGATTTTTAACAACTGTGTCCAGGAAAAAAAAAAAGAGCCTTTAAATCTTGTTTGGCATCTTGTTCTAACCTTTAGGTCTCTCTTTAAAAAATATTGAATTTAGCTGGTTTGACCCAAATTATTTTCTGGATTATTTGCATCAATGCATCAACTGGTTCATATGACATGTAACATAACTGCAAGATTTTTCAATGCACATTTAAGAATATATATCAATAGGTAAGTTAAAATTAGGAACTCAGGAAATTAGGGACATGTTGACATATGATATTTGAACAAAAGGAAAATATAGAAAAATAATTGACATGGTTAATATATATCATAGAACAGAAATTGGGTTTTGGAAGCTGGCCGTATTGCAGACACATTCACAAATGATGCCGGAACTGAAGTGAAAAGCAGTTTCTTGGCTTTGAATAGCACATTTGACAAAGAAAACCATCAATTTGGAAGCAGGATTTGAAGTGTCAGGAAATAAAATATATGGCCAGCTGAACGAGGTTTCTGGGAGGGTAATCTGAGAAGAAGCTTTACCTGTGAACCAATTTGAAGAGGAAACTTTAAGGGACAGAGCTGGAGAACTGATTTAGGGATGGAACTCCAACATAACAGAAATGGCTGATAGCATACCCATCAGTTTTGGGTGCTGGGATCAAATGGTAAAGGGAGAATTTTGGGATTCAGAATTGGTGAGAATCAGAATATAACCTTCAAAACCACGGTAAGTTTAGCTGTGGAAGTGTGAAAAATGTATGTGGACCTTCATTCCTTTGAGGACATGTACATAAGACACTGCCTCAAGAAGGCAGCCAACTTCTTAAAGGATGCACATCATTTTGGCCACAGCCTCTTCTGATGCTACCTTTGGGTAGAATGTACTGAACCCTAAAGTTTAGCATCTCTAGATTCAAGAATTTTTCTGAAATAGCAATCATGCTATTTAAATTCCCCTTGCACCCCTAACCAGAAACTACTCCATCTAAATTATTGAAAAACTATTGTTTTCTTGTACTAATTATAACTGTAAATGCTTATCTATCTATCCTTCATATTTATTATTGCTTCCTGTACTGGAGTCACTTAAAATATACTGTATTATAACTGAGTATGTATCTTTTTTTACAAAAGTAACTGTTTAGCTGAAGTAAGTCACAATTTTGGTGCTAATTTATATTGTATTTATGCATTTGACAATAAATTCATCATTAATATAGTTTAGCAGACAAGGTTTCAAATTCAAGGTTGAATAAAAATTGGTAATGATTCAACATACTGGAAGAAGAATGAAAAGTTAGCTGAATTGTGTACAATTTCACACAGAATGTCACCAAAATTTTAGGAAAGAAATCCCAGAGGTGCATGATTCAGTGATCATTGTGGGGGGGGGGGGGGGGGAATCAGAGGTGATGAAGGTGAACAACTTTAAATTCCTAGGAGTCACTGTCTCAGAGAACCTTACCTGGACCCATCATATCAATACCATCATGAAGAAAGCACCTTTACTTCCTCAGGAGTTTGTGGAGGTTTGTTATGACTTGGAAAACTTCAGCAAACTTCCACAGATGTGTAGTGGAATGAGTGCTGCCTGGCTACATCACAGCCTGATATGGAGGCACCAAAACCTCTGAGTGGAAAGCCTTGCAAAAGTTTGTGGTTGCAGCCCAGTACATCACAGACAAAACTTGCCCCATAATCAAAAAAAATCCATGGAAATCTACCATCAGAGAGCAGCAGCAATCATCAAGGATCCACATCACATGTTCTGTTTTTGCTACTGCCATCACGAAAAGGGTATTGGTGCCACAAGACTTGAACCACATGGTTCAGGAACAGTTGCTACCCCTTCACTCTTTCTTTGGCTTGGCTTCGCGGACGAAGATTTATGGAGGGGGTAAAAAGTCCACGTCAGCTGCAGGCTCGTTTGTGGCTGACAAGTCCGATGCGGGACAGGCAGACACGATTGCAGCGGTTGCAAGGGAAAATTGGTTGGTTGGGGTTGGGTGTTGGGTTTTTCCTCCTTTGCCTTTTGTCAGTGAGGTGGGCTCTGCGGTCTTCTTCAAAGGAGGTTGCTGCCCGCCAAACTGTGAGGCGCCAAGATGCACGGTTTGAGGCGTTATCAGCCCACTGGCGGTGGTCAATGTGGCAGGCACCAAGAGATTTCTTTAGGCAGTCCTTGTACCTTTTCTTTGGTGCACCTCTGTCACGGTGGCCAGTGGAGAGCTCGCCATATAACACGATCTTGGGAAGGCGATGGTCCTCCATTCTGGAGACGTGACCCATCCAGCGCAGCTGGATCTTCAGCAGCGTGGACTCGATGCTGTCGACCTCTGCCATCTCGAGTACTTCGACGTTAGGGGTGTAAGCGCTCCAATGGATGTTGAGGATGGAGCGGAGACAACGCTGGTGGAAGCGTTCTAGGAGCCGTAGGTGGTGCCGGTAGAGGACCCATGATTCGGAGCCGAACAGGAGTGTGGGTATGACAACGGCTCTGTATACCCCTTCACTACCAGACTCCAAAACACAAACTCAATCAGAGACTGATTTTTACTTTGCACATTATTCATCACTGATTTTTTTTTTCTGTATTGCACAGTTTCTCTACCTTTAATTCTTCCTTTACATATCTCTCCTTGGTGCGTGTATTTTTTCTTGAGTACTGATTTTTGTACTACCAATAAGCGGAAATTCTGCCTGGCCTATAGGAAAAAAGATTCTTAGGGTTGTAGGTGATATCATATATGTAATTCGACAATAAATCTGAACTTTTAACTTTGAACAATGGATAACCTTCAGAACAACAAGGGGCCCAACTGCAACAATATCAGATAAAGTGATCTAGGATTAAAGATAGAGACTGGAGTTATACTTAACCTGGAGTATGTAGCACGAAGAATACATAAAGAATGACATGAGCTGAGGACAAATCACTTCGTTCTTTCCAATGTTTAATTGAGGAAAACTCCAGTGTTATCAACTTTTCTCCTGGAAAATATGATTAATGCTTTCTTGTTTAGCTCAATTGTATGACATTGTACGATACTTAGCAGAGAAAATGGGTCTTCTGCGTTATTATGTGATAAAATCACACAGAGCTCAATTTATTCAGTAATGCTCATCTGAGTAACCTTAAGAGAGGAAAAAGCTTCCAGTCACAGGCAAATAAGCTGCAGCTATTTCATCCACAAATACCTCTCAATTAAATAAGTTATGAGTTTCCTTATTTCATGCTGCAATTGTCAAGTGATCTGAATTTCAATAGAGAAAAGTGATCTATATCCAAAGACAAATGTTATAACTCCAGTGCAAGCCAAGTCTGATCAGCAGAGCATTCTTAGTTGCAAATCAAAAAAGCTCATATAGGCAAACAATCTCATGCTAACAAATCCAAGCTATCGGCACAATTCAAGTCCACATACAGAGGCTTGTTCAAACTATAGAACCATACAAAACTACAGCACAGAAAAAAGGCCATTTAGTCCTTCTAGTCTGTGCCAACCATTATTTCTCTAGTCCCACTGACCTGCTCCCATTCCATAACCCTCCAGACCTCTCCCATCCATATATCTATCCAATTAAAAGGAAGCTACAAAAGGAAATCCATAGCTTGTTTCAAATGTGAATCCATAGGATCATATTAAATAAGTGAGCCAGATAATTTTGAGAATATAAAAAAAACTTTATTAATTTAGTAAAGGACCTCACACTATCAGGCACTGTTCTTTCCCTTTCACCTGGCAAAGTGAAAGAGACATGATCAGTCAAAGACAGTTTACTATTAATATTGACCAAAATATCAATGGGGCTTAAAGTAGAGGTATCTGTGACTGTGTGTATTATTTATGTCCTGGAATTGTTCAAAATTATATTCCTGGCCTGTTTCAGAAAGAAAAATAATTGTCTTATCCTGACAAATTTTACCTTTTATTCTTCATGATTATTTAAATGATCAATCGTCAAATGAAATTTGATTTCAGTAAAAATATATTGCTCACATTGGAGAAATTCAACATCGATTTGATAAGTTTTTCAACAAATTTTGTCAGTACACTTTATTTATGTTCTCTTGTCAAAAAGTCTAAAGTAAATCATGATAAATTGGTTGGTTTTCGTGAAGTGGCCATCTGCAGCCAGATAGATTGCAGGGATCAAAGTCAGATTATAATGTGATTTTGTTTGCAAAATGTTTATAAATATTGCAATGACACAATGTTGATAGCATACAACATTATTAATACCACGAGCTGAAAACTTGTTTGAATATTCTTTTAAGCTTTTAATTATTTACTCTAAAACTAATGTACTTCTAATTTACACCTTTGTAGATTTCATGTTGTAAAATCAATAAACAAGGGAATTGTTTTGTATGTGTCAAAAACAAATAGACTGATGTTTTGTGTATTTTTGAAACTAAAGGGTCAGGAATAGATGATCTGAAAAATCAATATGACACCTGCACTGTGGATATCGAACATGATTTCTGTGATCTCAGAAAGGAATATGGTCATTATAAAGCAACTGTTATTAAATTTATTTTGATTATTTTTAGACATACAGCACAGTAAAAGGCCATTTTGGACCTTGAGCCCATGCCGTCCAATTAACTTACAACACCCAGTACATTTTGAATGGTGGAAGGAAACTGGAGTCCCCAGGGAAAACCCACAGAGACATGAGGAGAATGTACAAACTCCTGACAGACGGTGTGGAATTCAAGCCCAAGTTCCGATCGTTAGTGCTGTAAAGGCACTGTGCTAACCGCTACGCCAACTGTACCACCTAGTAATTCTGAAAAGCTTACAGCAAGATTGTGAAATATTGTAGTTAAGCAATAGTTGGTTCATTTTCCCTACTCCCAAGTCTTTCCCTTGCAGAAGTCATCCATGAGCACCTGTGTGACAGAGAAGAGCTTTGCTAAAGAATGCAAACGTCAGCTTTATTCCATATTTACTGCTGATGGAGGAGAATGTCATTTTGGTCCATCATGTTTTCGGCAGCTCAGAGTAAAATCCCATAACACACTAGTTTTCTGTCTCACCTAATATCCCCACTCCTCTTCAGATTGTGAAACCTCCCTTGCCTGCATGTAGGAGGATTGTTACAGAATTGAGACTTGTGGCACAAAGCTTATGCAGATTGATTTTATATTTGATTTTAAAAGAATGCCATCATTGATGAGTTTATGGTGATTAATGTAGCTTATAGACAAACATTTTTAAGTCTTTAAACCATTTTAAAACTGAGGTTATTAACCCCTTCAGACCCACAATCCTAACGATCTTATTGTCAAAACTTTTGTAAGATCACTGAACAAGTAAATGGTTCACCTGAGACAGCATCTAAACCGAAGAGAACTGCAGGGATGTTGTGCTCTGGTGAGTACAGGAATTTGGTTCCAGGACTCCATTCCGACTCAATGATCCAGCTGGATGGTCTTATCTCTTGAAGGAAAGACTTGCTGCTTCTGGAAAGACTCGAGGAGGAAGACTGAGCATTTACATCAACAAAAAGCAGTGATGTCTCTGTTGTAAAGTCCTTCTAATCAGCAGAGATAGAATACCTCATGGTGAAATGCAGACCATTCTACCTTACCCTAATCTGCCCAAGCAATTCTCAACTATGCTGATTGCCATAGTCTACATTCCACCTTCGGCTCATGGCAGTGAAACCATGAAGGAGATTTACAGTGCCATCTGTGAAGCCCAGATCTCCCACCCTAATTGTGATCATGCCAACCTGAAAACAGTCTTACCATAGTTTCAATCTCATGTCAACTTCACCACCAGAGGAGAGAACACCCTGGATCAGGTGCAAAACAATGTTCTTGGTGTATACAAGGCTGCACCTCACCCCCATCTTGGTGTCTTGAATCATATATCTGTCCTGCTAACTTTGGCATATAGACTTTTACCTAAACAAACAAGGTCAGTTCACAGGGAGAACAAGACATGGCCAGGGCAATGAGTATCGGCAGGGGGTGGGGGAAGTGGTGGGGGGGGGGGGGAACAGCACTGCTGCAAGACTGCTTTGAAACTATAGACTTAAATTGTTTCAGGGAGGCAGTCATCTACAATGGTCATGTAAACATCAAGGAGTACACAAGTTTAGTAACTGGCTACATCAGCAAGTGCATTGAGGATGCAGAGGTCCGGGCCCTTCTCAGAGCTTGTGATACTGCATTCAGACAGGGGATAGGATGGCATTAAGATCAGCCAGGGCTGAACTCTCCTGTGCAATCCAGAAGGCAAAGCTGGGTATACAAAGAAGATCCAGAGAACAACTGACATCATGAAGCATATGTGGCAAGGGATCAAGACTATAATGCATCACAAGCCAACCTTGCTAGATAAAGACAATGGGAACCCTCCATTCCAAACAAACCGAACATCTTCTATGCCTTTTTTGTTGAGAAGAAAAGGATGATGCTGACAAAAGCTCCATGACACTCCGATAAACGGGCCCCCAGCATAGCTGCAGACAAGGTGAGCTGAACCCTATCCAAAGCGAGCTCACACAAGGCAGCGGGATCAGACAGCATAGTTGGTTGGGTATTGAAGGACTGCACAGACCAATTGATGGAGGACTTGACGGACATCTTCAATAGTTCACTGCAGCAATCCATCAACCCCATAGAGTTCAAGACAGCCACCATCATCCCGTTTTGCAAGAGGGCAAAAAAAAAGCAGACCTCAATGTCTCCCTTTCTGAGCATCTGGTGGTGGACACATCAAAGCACACCTACCAGAGATGCTAGATTCATTTCAATTTGCCTCAAGAAGAAACTGATCCACAGACAATGTTATAGCCTTGTCTCTTCACTTTGTCCTGACCCACCAGGAAAATGATGCTTCATTGACCAGGCTGTTCTTCGACTTCAATTCAGCATTTAATACAATTATTCCCCTCAATGAGACTCAACACCCCTCATTGTAACTGTATTTTGGATTTCCTAACGAAAAAAACACAGTCTGTCTGGGTCAGAAGCAGAATGTTGAGCACTGTCACGCTGAGCACTGGAAGACTCAGGGCTATGTTCTCACCTTGCTCCTGTTTACACTACTGACCCACGAATGCATCGCCACATCCAGCTCCAACAGTCATCAATTTTGCAGATGATACAACAGCAGTGTCCTAATCAGCAATAACGATGAGTCGCACCACAGAGAAGAGGTATAAAATCTCACGATACGGAGTGAGAGTAACAACCTGAGTCTCAAATGTGGACAAGACAAAAGAGATGATTATAGAATTTAGGAGGACCAGGAATGACTACACTCCATTACACATCAATAACTCTGTAATGGAGAGAGGGAAGAGCAAAAGGTTCCTTGGAGTTCACTTAACTTTGTGACCTATCGTCGACACACACTTGTTTGAAAGGTGCATCAGCGGCTGCACTTCTCGAGAAGACTGCGGCAAGAAAGGCTACCGACAACTATTATTTCAACCTTCAATAGGAGCTCTATTGAGAGCATCCTGGCCGGTTGTATAACATTGTGGTACGGTTCCTGCACAGAAATGAAACAGAGGTCAATCTACAGGAACATAAAAGTGACAGAGAAGATTACAGGAATCTTCCTATCCACATCGATGTGATCAATTGGGATTTTTGTTTGAAAAGGGCATGCAAAATCATAGAGGAACCCTTCCATCCCGCATATAGCATCTTTCAGCTGTTCCTGTTGGGATAGAGATACAGGGGTGTCAGAGCCAGGACCACCAGGTTGAGAAACAGCTTCTTCCCACAGGCAGTGAGAGTGCTGACCGACCAAAGGAACTGCTCACACTAATCCATCCAAGACTCTCATCTTTACAATGTAATATTTAGTTATTTATTTGCAACTATTAATACTTGTCTTGAATATGTATGTTTTGTCTGCAGGTGTGTCTCCTTGTTTTGCACTGAGGACCAAAGAACGCTTTTTCATTGGGTTGTACTTGTGAAATCAGATGACAATTGACTTCACTTGAAATTGTCAGGTGAGGAATAAAGAGTTAATGCATCTTAGGAAGCTGAAGATGAGATATACATCACCATGATCCAATTAAAAGGTAACAAAAACTGGAGGAGCTAATACCATTGAACCCTGATCAATGACATTCAGATCAGAGGAGAATATAGTTATACACAACAGAAATCTGATTATCGTCAACAATGAAAGTTCTTCAAAATATCACACTGCTGTATATGTATGAGTGCACAAATTGTGTTAATTTTTAATCAATATTCTAATATATGTACTTAACTAGAACCATAGAATATTACAGCACAGAAGCAGGCCTTTCAGCCCATTTGGTCTGCGCCTCCTCCCATTAACCTGCACCTGCACCATAGCCCTCTCTACGCCTCCCATCCATGTTCCTGCCAAATTTCATATAAAATCTTGAAATTGAACCCATATCCATCATTTCCGTTGACAGGTCATTCACACTCGCCATCTTCTGAGTGAAGTTTACTACAATGTTCCCTTCCCTTTTCACCACCCTCATCCACCCTCAGTGGGATATGTCCATTATCAACACCCTTCATAAATTTGTATACCTCTATAAAATAACCCCACATTCTCCGACGCCCCAGAAATAAAATTCTGACCTATTCAACCTTTATTTTTGATTTAAGTCCTCACAATGTTCTTGTACATTTTCTCTGATGTCTTTCCTGTGGGTAGATGACCAAAACGATACTCAATACTCCAAATTTGGTCTTACCAACTTCTACTGATATTTTACATCTGACATTCAGCAGATTAAATGAATTTAAATGTAGTAAAATGTCATTAGGTACAGCATTGCATTTAGCTATGATTTAGCATTAATTTGCCTATTTTGCAAAAAAAGGATTGAGGTTATTATGATGTCAGAATAATGAATGACACAGTGTTGCATTCCAGAAACATTTAACTGTTGACAAATGTTACCCCCGCTCTTAATTTCCTAAAGTTGGAGGTAACCATTACAGAATGGAGTACCACATATGTGTGTTATTATGTGTGTAAATAGGCACTACATTTCCCTGCTTGCAATGTGTTTGGTTGTGTGGAAACCGTAAGTGGTATACAACGACAGTCTAGGCATTGTCACTGGAGGTCAGTTGAAACAACTCGAGGAAAATAAAGTTGTTTAAGTGTTAAATCCACATAAATTTGATCTTCTTGAAAGAACAAGCATAACATGGTGTCAGAAGTGTCTGAGTGAGTAAGAGAAGACAATAGTTCGTAAGCAAGCATAAGTTAAGTTCTCCCACACCAAGGCAGTTTACCTGCAATCTAGCTGAGATTGGAAATGCTTCAAACAGCGATTCAACATTTATTTAGACGGTGGTGAAATGGGAGAGACCGATAGAAAACCGAAAGCATCTATGTTTCTGCATGTGATGGGTAACGATGACTTGGACATCAGTAATAGTCTTCAAATTCTTGAGCTTTCACTTTGGACACTCTGATGACAAAAATTGGGGAGCATTTTGTTTCAAGTAAAAATGTCATGTTTGAGAGATTCAAGTTTTACTCCTGTGACCAGAACAAGGTTTGACCTTTGACCAATGCTTAGCCAAGCTTCACACACTGAATAAATCCTGTGAATCTGGAGATTTGAAAATTTGACTCATTAAAGGCAGAATAGTTTGTGGAATCCCAGATGATGGACTTAGATAAAGACTTGGTGAAAAAGATTTGACTCTGGAAAAGGCTGTGAATATGAGCAGGTCAGCAAAGACCATACGAGCACAAGCTAAGGAGCTGCACAAGATAGACACAACGGTTAAGGAGCTGCAAAGGCTAGACACAACAGTGTCCTGCCCATGAAAAATCCTGCAATAAATGTGGGAAAAAGAATCATTTTGCA
Source organism: Narcine bancroftii (assembly GCF_036971445.1). Lineage (NCBI taxonomy): Eukaryota > Metazoa > Chordata > Chondrichthyes > Torpediniformes > Narcinidae > Narcine > Narcine bancroftii. The sequence goes on along the minus strand of NC_091473.1, from coordinate 26,616,214 downwards.
AAGTTCTGCAAAGCAGGCGATATACAGTGGTCGAAGAAATGGAGGAATTCTTTGTGGATTCACTACAGACTATTGCTGGCAAAATGGAATGGATCATTCCAGTGACTATGAATGAGACAATAATTCCATTTAGGATCAACACCGTAGCCCAGATGAATTTGTAATCTATGGATGATTACAAGATCCTCACCATAAATAGCACAATTTATCCTGTGAAATTAAAAGTGATAGGCAACACTGGAGAGAACGTTCCAGTAAAAGAGGGCTGTATGGTGACCTTCAAAACAAAGGGCAACTTCTAAGGTCACAGGTATTGATTGTAGAAAAGAGAGTGCAGCCAATATTAGGCCTTGATGCAGGTGAAGAGCTCGATTTGGAGAAGAGTTTTCATAATGGCTTCACAAACTGAAGATAGCACACAATAGTCATGGAAGAAAGGATAACTACATTGGAGAAGCAATGTACAGAGAGAATCAACCTCATTACATGACAAGAATGACAAACTGGAAAATGAGTTGGCAAGTAAGGATGCCTTTTTACGCCATCTAAGAGACAAAAACAGAGTCGCATGAACGTCTGGAATTGGCTGAACAGAAACTGTATCAAAAAATGAAGTGAGCAGAAGGAGTAGAAGCTGAACTTGCCCACTGAATTGAAGCTCTGACAAAGGGTGAAGTGTGGCATGGCAGTAGAGAAAAACACAATAAGTAACTGTCAGCCACAGTGGACAGAATGTTGATAGAGTCTAATGAACAACTTCAGCTGCATCTAAAAGAAGGTATTGCTGCATTAGATGATAAGAATATATCGATACAAGAATCTGAACTCTTAAGAAAACAACTTGAAGAATCTCTTCATGATAAAGAATTGCAAAATTCAAGCCATCTTCTTACAGCTGCAAAGCTTAAAGGAGCCGCCACACCATCAGATGAGGAACTGGCAGCTATGTTGCCCACCACAGCAGCTGTGGCCAAGATTGTGAAGCATGGAATGAAGCTCACAGAAATGCATAATGGAATAATCAATTACTATTAGCAAAACAGGAACATAAGAGAGTGAATAAATATTTGGATGAAATTGTAGAAGAAGTGGAGCTTTCATCTCCACTTCTGAAGATCCCACATGAAGAATATGAACATGTGCAAAAATCTGTGGCAAATCTCTCAGCTAAATTAGAAGATGACATGGAGAAAAATATGCACTGATGGAGTGAATAAGCATGCTTCATTACTCAACAGGGGGAATCAGAAATACAAACTTGTCAGATCTTCAACAGCAGAATAGGGTGTTTTTGATGAAACAAGAAGATGTGTGAGGAAATTATATTTTACATGAAGATGAAGTTAGTTCTGCTGACATAAGTAGTTCCTATGAAGTGATTTCTCAGGATCTGGTGATCTATCAAAATGTTGAGGAACTGCAACAGCAAAATCAACAGCTACGAGTGACTGTTTGTGAACCTGCTGATAAACAGGAACCTCTTCACAGATTTTTGAACTTTAGCCGAATCTTGCCGATGCCCTGAATTAATTTGAATGACTTTGTAAAGCCAGAAGTTCCCTGATGCAACTGGTGGAAAGAGACTGACTCCAGAATGTTTTTTTTTTGTGTCTTTTTAAAGGGGAAAGATGTCTTATTATGTATGTAAAAAGAACTAGATTTCCCAGCATGAAATGCACACGGTTGGGTGGAAACCGGAAGTGGTATATGACAGCAGTCGTGGATGATGTCGTGGGAAGTCAGTTGAAGCAGCTCGAGGAAAATAAAGTCATTTAAGGGTTAAACTCGTGTTAAGTTGTTTTTCTTGAAAGAACAAGCATAACAATATGCATAAGGAGTTGCAAGAGAGTTGCAAAACAAACCTGCAATGGCGAGTTCCACAATGTGAGGATTGGAAATCAGTTTTCAACAACTTTTTAAAAAAAAACTGCAGAGGTCAATCAGAATATGTTGTAACTATATTTCAGTGCAAAAAGATCAATTTTAAATTAAATTCTTGCTACAACAATATCTAATGCTTGACAGCTACTATGAGGATGTAAATGGTGAAAATAGGCTCCAGCTAATAATAGATTATGCCCAATCTCTCCAACACAGTGACTCATACTGGGGATACACTTCCACAGTGCTAGCAATGATCCAGCATCTCTGTCAGAAACCACTCTTTGTTGTCTGGATAGTGAACAATAATGTGATGGTGGAAGGTATCATTCAACCTTGCCCTCCGCAGTCTTGAAATGTATGCATTTTGAACAAATGTCAACAGGAAAAGCTCAAGCACCATCACCCACCTCATTCCCTCAGTGTGTGCATGCATGCATACATGCATTCAGCAGAGACAAATGGAAATGGATATCCCTCTATGCTCGTTCCTGCAGCCAACCAAAGGATGTGAAATGAGATGTGACATGTCCTTCACACATAATATTTAGGGTTCATGTATGAGTCTCTCTAAAAACAAATCAACCAGTTTAATCCCAGTCACGACACTGAATTTTACATGATCACTACTAAATTGTTTTTTTTTGTGTCCTCAATGATTTACTGTTAGTAAAGTACCATGTGGCCATGAAACTCTCAAATATAAAAGCAATGAGAATTATGGTTAAGAAATGCACGATGGTGTTAATAACCTTCATTATAAAGTGACCAAATAACAGTTCACTTTTTGTAATGAAGCAAAATTCCTTTTATATCGTGCTGCATTTGTTCATGTCACTGTAAATCAAAGACCTTTGAGTATGGGTCCAACTGAATTTCTATGGGAGAATTTTCATTATTTTCTCCAACACCCACCAAATAAGTGTTTCAAGTAAAAAATAGTCACTTTTAATCTTGCTTCCTCAGTATAGATTTTTGAGTCAACTGTCTGTATTATTCTCTGTGAACAAATGACTGGTAACTTAAATTTGACACATTTTGCAAAATAATGAGACAAGCATGAAATTTAATTTCCTCAAATACTTTCATTCACCCAAAAGTAATACACAGTAAACAGAGAAATGGGTGCATGAGATACTATTCACTCAAACTTTTAATGATTTTAAGAGATATGCACATTCTATTTCAATGCTGAAAGAGCCTGTCTTCCAGCCATTCTCATTTTCCTTTTGGACAATCCAATCATTGCCATTCATGTGTCATTCTTGTGTACCCTGGCTACATTGGGTTCCTTTCTTTTCTTTTAAAAATATTTTTATTGATTTTAACATATAAGCATAAAACAAAATTGACAATTACATAGTTCATTTGTATTCAAGTAAACACACACAAAAAAGGCAATAAAAATCAAGATAAAACTGCATTAATAATTGCTTATAATACCTCAAGAACATTTAATTGAAATGTGATCTATGTCACCATGTTAAATTCATTTGTTGAAATAACTTGGATAAAATAAAGGAAAAAAATAAGAAAAAAAAACTAAAAACTAAAACTAGATCTAATCTATCCCCTCCCTCTAAACAAGGTGACTTTATAAATTATGGAAAATGGAAAGATAATTCATCCCCTACTCATACACAGCAAGTTATATTTAAGTTTAGATAAAATTAAAGACAGAAAGTTTCAATTTATTAATTTGTGGGGCCATTCTTTGAATTTATTTTATAATTGGAAGATTTAAAAATTATTGTATGTTGTTAGTTTTATTTTGCCTGTTCTCCAGGGGTCATCAATAGTTCCACATTATTGATTTTTTTTACATCGGGATTCAATGAAGAAATTATGTAGATTTACCTAATCACACTTTTTTTCAAATGCCTTTCTTACTCCTTTTACCATAAAAATCTCTTGGCTATCAGCAGGCATCCAGTTCTTGCATATTCACATGCTTAATCACTTGATCAAATAGCAGACATCAAAGAAAGATGCCCACATATTCCCAGACATCACTGATGTGTGAACTTCTCTTTTTTCCAACACAAATGTTAATCGGAGCCCTCTAGCATCTTGAAATGATGTTCTGGGAACTTGGAGAGCAACAATTTACATGATATATATGACAAAAGCAGCACAAACAAAAAGTAAGACTTCAAATCTTTCTTTGGCTTGGCTTCGCGGACGAAGATTTATGGAGGGGGTAAAAAGTCCACGTCAGCTGCAGGCTCGTTTGTGGCTGACAAGTCCGATGCGGGACAGGCAGACACAATTGCAGCGGTTGCAGGGGAAAATTGGTTGGTTGGGGTTGGGTGTTGGGTTTTTCCTCCTTTGCCTTTTGTCAGTGAGGTGGGCTCTGCGGTCTTCTTCAAAGGAGGTTGCTGCCCTCCAAACTGTGAGGCGCCAAGATGCACGGTTTGAGGCGTTATCAGCCCACTGGCGGTGGTCAATGTGGCAGGCACCAAGAGATTTCTTTAGGCAGTCCTTGTACCTTTTCTTTGGTGCACCTCTGTCACGGTGGCCAGTGGAGAGCTCGCCATATAACACGATCTTGGGAAGGCGATGGTCCTCCATTATGGAGACGTGACCCATCCAGCGCAGCTGGATCTTCAGCAGCGTGGACTCGATGCTTCAAATAGAGCATCTAATAAACACTACATGTGAGATAAAAGGCAGATCAAACATTATAAAATAAAAGTTGGTTGTTTCGTGATTCTCTTTTGAATTACCTGTGGGACCAAATTTAAAAAGCTGGGGTTTTTTTTGTTGTTATAATGATGAGGAAGGTAGTAATAAATGTAATAATTCTGCAGAAAAATTGACTTGCCTTTTATGCAATAAACCAGGGTCTAAAATTTTTGATGTGAAACGAGTGCATAAATTTGAATTTTCATTCCACTGACTCCAACACAGAAGCATGCAAAACAGCAGAACCTTGGACAAGTTTCAAGATTACAGTGATAAACTCACAAAAGCAGAAATACAAAAGTTGCTATCAGTTTTGTGGTGTAATGATCACCACGAATTGTTTAAAGCTTATTTCAGATCAAAAAAATGTCAAAGTCGTGAATGGATTTCCTCACAGAAGAAACCCGGCCTGGTTCAGTGATGCTCAGTGGATTTTAGGGTAAGGAATAGTGGTTGTGACAAGTTATAATAGATGCTGTTCCTTATTCTTTGAAGGATTGAACACAGAGAAAGAATCTTACGAGTAATCCCTACTACAAATTGTTTAAAGTTAAAGAGAAAACCAATCTAGCCATGGTAAATGTTCCAAAATGTTTATTGCATTTTTCTTCCAACAGTGACCTTCTTAACGTTTGGGGCAAAGACACTTCTTTCCTTCATTTGTTCTTGTGCTCCTCAGTTTTAAATTTGTAATCAGAAAATTCACGTGATTAAAGTGTACATTCCAGATTTTATTCAGTTACTTGTATATATTTTGGTTTGACCATGTAGAAATTACATAACCTTTTATACATAGACCCCTCATTTCGGGGCGTCATAATATTTGGGCCATAGCCATGGTATATATATTTTAAAGTTTGTTGCACATCCCTTGCATGCAGTGACTGCTTGAAGACTGTGATTCATTGACATCACCAGGTGCTGAGTATCTTCTCTGGTGATGCTCTGCTAGGTTTCTAGTACAGCCATGTTCTGCTGCTGCTTGTTTGGGGTTTTGTCCCCTTAAATTTCTCTTCAGCAGATGGAAAACGTGTTGAATTGGAATTAGATTGATTTGGCCTTTCAAGAATTTTCCAGTTTTTAGTTTTGAAACACTTTTTTGTTGTTTTTGCAGTATGGTTGGGATCATTAGGATGAAGCATCGCTCAATATGTTTGGAGACATTTACTTGAAATTCTACCAATAAGATGTTTCTGTACACCTCAGACTTCATTTTGCTTCTGTCATCACCAGTTCTGTCATCAATGAAGATAAGTGCGCCAGTACCTGTGGCAGCCAGACATGCCCAGGCCATAACACTCCACTACTATGTTTCATAGATGAGGCAGTGTCCTTTGGCTCTTGGGGCAGTTCTTTTATGCCTCCACACTTTACTCTTGCCATCACTTTGATTCTGGTTAATCTTGGTCTCATCTGTCTGCAAAACCTTTATTTCCAGAATTCTGCAGACTCTTTTAAATACTTCTTGGTAAACTGTAATCTGGCCATCCTGTTTCTGTGGCCAACAAGTGGTTTGCATCTTGCAGTCTACCCTTTTCATTTCTGTTCATAAATTATTCTATGGACAGTAATCATTGATACATCCAAACCTCTCTCCTAAAGAGTGTTTCTGATTTGTCAGATGGATGTTTGGGATTTTTCTTCATCATGATGAGAATTCTTCTGTCATCAGCAGTGGAGATCTTTCTTGGCCTATCAGTCCCTTCGAAATTACTGAGTACACTGTGCTGTTTCTTCCATTGTAATAAAGAAACTTGGGTTCTTTTACAATAACTATATTAGCTAAAATGCACACGATCTCATGGAGGCATCCATTTTGAATATACTCCAAGTTGCAATAACTCATATTTGTCTCCCTCTAGTGGTCAGGATGATCACTACCATTCTATCATTACATCCCCTTTGAGATGTTTAATCTAATAAAATAACACAAAAATACAGTATTCATTTCAATTTAAAGTTCAACATAAATGTAAACACAACAACAGTAGCACAAACTTTTTAAGTGTGCAGTTCTTTTTCTTTTAGAGATTCAGTTTGACAGGTGCTTTGATAACATATTTGGATCTTCTTAACACAGGTGCATGTGTCAGCTTTGCTGGTCCATCACTGTCATGACTACTACTGGTGGTGTTTCCTCTGTTGCTGTGCAGGCTGGATCCTTTGTCCGTCTCTGCAGTATCCATTTTCAGCAGGCTCTTTTGATTCTTTATCAGTATTTGACCATCCTCTCTTCTGACAGTGTAGGATCTTGGATTTACATCCTCCAGAGCAGTAGTCTTTTTGTCGTAAGTGGGGTAATCTCTGAATCTTATAGTGTCATGTTGTGCCAGTGGCTTGAGCTTCTTACAGACTTGTCATAGTTCACTTTTTGTCTCCATTACAGGCACTTTTATTTGTGTTCGACATTTTTGATATCTCTGTTTTTGTTTGAGCCTGCAGAATAGGGAAGTGTGGTGTGTAGTCTATGTCCCATCAGAAGCTCAGCGGGTGACATGCCTTGTTCAAGTGGCAAAGCTCTGTAACTCAATAGATATAGATAAGGATCTGAGCCACTGTCTTCTGGTTTCTTGATTAACTGTTTAACTATGTAAACTCTTTTCTCTGCTTTACTATTTGTGGATGCAGAGGACTTGAAGTCACATGTTGAATATCATATTCTTCTACAAAGTTATGTAATTTTCTACAGCTATAGTTTGGTCCACGTCTTTCAAATATCAATTTCATATATTTGATCACACAAGCAGCAGACATGTTAGGAGGCAGCACAATTCCCAGATCATTTGCTGGATAGTCAATAACCAGCAAGTAACTACTTCCATTTATGTGGAACATATCAGTCCCAACTTTCTGCTATGGTTCCACTGGTAAGACGGTTATGAACATTGGTCACTTTGTCTGCTTTGCGTGGACGTTTCAAACAGGTCTCACAGCTGTAAACCATCCCTTCAATGTCAGCATTTATCCCTGGCCAATAAACAGCATTTCTGGTCCTCCTCTTGCATTTTTCCTTTCCAAAGTTCTCCTCGTGCACCCTTTTCAGCATCTCTTGTTGCAGTAATTGAAGAATGGTAATTCTGCTCTGTCTGAGTAGAAGCCCATTGACAACATTCAGCTCTGCTCTGTGTTGCAGAATGGCTGAAATTCACCCCTCGGCTATCTTTCATTCAGATTGTTGATGGTCTTCTGTAGAACTGTGTCCTCTTTTGTTTCAGCTGCTATCTACTTGGAATTCATGTTAGATATGGAAAGAGATTCCGTGATCAGGTTCACATGGCGATTCAGATCTGTCTCTGTGGAAGTCTCAATGTGTGCTTCACTCTATGTTATTGCCCTGGATAAAGCATCAGCTAACACAATAATTTTCCCTGGTGTTTACATGCTCTTGACAAGGCTTAAGTGTTCACATGCTTTTTCACCAAACAGAGATTCATGTCCATCTGGGACTATTGTGAACCTGAGATTCAATTCTTCATCTTTAACTTTCACCCTGCGTTTACATGTACCTTTCATGTTGATGCTCATTGAAGACTTTGAGCTGTATAAGATTTACATGGATCTTCATTGCTTTATCTTCATTGCCCTGACATCACACTTACAGATAACATTGACCTTTTCCCCTGAATACAACTTGAAAGGAATATATGCTCTATTTGCTTGCAATGACACAGTCCACTTGTCCTTCTCAGCTATGTTCATGATTTGCTGTTCAGTGTCTGTTGGTTTATAGTCTTTCTGTGCTAACATGCCAACAAAGGATGCATCACTAAGTGCAGTTTCTTCTATAGTGGGCATGCTTTCACTTCTGTTTTGTTTCCCTTTGGAAAAACATTGCTTTCCATAATGATTCTACCCTTTGCACTAATTGCAATCATTTTCATAGGCTGGGCATTGTTTTGGTGCATGTTGCAAGCCACATCATTTACAATTGAAAGTCTCTCCATATTTTTGTTGTTTCTTATGTTTCACTCTCTGTTTATATGTGTATCCAGTCACTGTGGCTACAACTATGCCTTCATTTTCATTGGCTTTTGTACTATTACCAAACTTCTTTGCATGCTCGCATGGAATATCTTCACAGCACCAGCTAAGGTAAGCTCTGTCTCTCACAGCAATCTCTCTCTCTCACTTTCTTATCAATAATCCCAGCACAATTTGATCATGAATCATTGAATCTTGCAGCTGTCAGAAACACTTAATTTTTATTTTGTGCACAGTGTTCATCTAACATGTTGATGACCTTGTTGAACTTACCCTAGTCATCTGTCTCTGCAAAAACAAATGTGTTGAAAAACTCCAGTGCTTGAGATCCCACCATGAAAAGTAGAAGTGCAATCTTCTATGCATCAGGTTTGCTATCGAGTCCAGGTATAACATAAATTGTGGTTTGAAAGACCTCCATTCGTGATTTACATTTCCAGTCCAATTTACCGCATCCGGAGTCTTTACACTCTCCATGTTTTCTGTTGCTATCATCTGATTCTTACTCTGCACAGTCCTGGTGTTTATTCCACTCCATGTGGTGTTTCTTTTATTTTAAATAAAGAAACTTGGGTTCTTTTATTAAAACTATACTGGTGGACCCCTACTTATGATGGAGTTCCATTCCAGGACTGCCTTGTAAGGCAGGTTCAACCTGTACTGCCTTATTCCTGCTGAGAGGCCAACATCTCTGCTGCTACTGGCAGTCTGACATTCCTGCTCTTGCCAAAAGCCCGAGGTGGGGCTGTGTAACTAGGCATAACCCCTCGCAACCTACGTTGAGATTTGAAATGCATATGCAAATTGCCATTGCTCTCTCTCTCCCTCTTCAATCTCTCTTCTTTCCCAGCAACGACAATCTGTGCATGGATTCCAAATTTATTTTTTTTAAAAAGCGGCATTGGGTCCATCAAAGCATGATACAGTAGGCCCCAAATTACTTTATTCAAAACAGATGCTGATCATCGTAACTTCAAAATATTCTAAGTCAGAACATTGTAAATCAGGCTTTATCTGTACTTTATTAGCTAAAGCACTCATGATCTCATGGAGGCAACCATTTTGAATCTACACCTAGTGGTAACAACTCATCTCTGACTCCCTCTAATGACCAGTGACCTGGGATCAAATCTGGTCCTCTCTGTAAGGAGTTTATGTATTCTCCCCCCCCCCGTCTGCGTTGGTTTCCTCCAGGTGCTCCGATCTCCTCCCACCCTTCAAAATGTGTGGGAGTTGAAGGTAAATTTGGGTATTTGGGCAATGTGGGGTCATGGGCCAGAAGAGCTTGGAACCATGCTGTATGATTAAATTTTGTGTATTACACAACTGAATGTGTCACATGATAAGAGTGAAAATTATTTATTTTCAGAAACGAACTGTGCATAATCACAGAGTCAGTACATTAATCAGTACCAACTTCACATGCTCAAATTTTGTTCTTCAGCATGTAATATATTGGAGGAATACATCCTCATTAGTTGGTAGTGCAGAGTTTATTTTTCACGGAGAATGAGCAATTTAACAGAGATATCAGTTCAAATATATAATCAGATTTAGCGTCATGATCTAGAGGTCCATTAGCCACCATTTATAATTAATGTTATTATGGGCGATCCATTAGCAAAACTGCTTTCACAAGAGCACCCTGCTTGGCTTTGATTATCAGTAAGTGCAACTCAAAATCATAAAACGTGTAGATAGATGCAGAAAATGTACATAGGGGAATCAAATTTTATTTGCATTGACTGCCACCAATGGTACTAGTCACAGGTAATTTCAGTCTTATATTTTAGTAACAAGTGGGCCAGGAATGTTTCTTTATGTTACTGATCAGTGTGGAAGCTCTTAAACTGGAACATTAACACTGAAATTATAGCTTTTTAAACACACATTTGTGCAAAATAAAACCAAGGCAACAGATGCTGGAATGATTCTTCAATCTAAGTAAAGCTTGAATGAACTATTTTCCTGGCATGATGCAGAGTTGCTGATCTTTATAGAGATGTCTTACACTAAGTTAACAGCAATCTGCACCCAGATGCCACAGTCAAACACTGTATGCTTTTTAGAGTCATTGTTTTTCCTTGAGAAAGATGCATGATTTTTCTGTTCTGCTTCCAAATATCTCTGAGCATCTGTACCACATGCCAGCAGACAGTAAATGCCAATCCATAAAGAATTTCCACCATCCTAGTCGCAACCTCTTCTCACTGTTACCTTTGGACTTCAAGTCCAGGACCTTTCAGTTCAAGAATAGTTTATTTCCAAAAGCTTGAACCTCTCCTTGGTAAGCTGATCATGAACCACAGTATCTACCCTATTGCAAGTCACTTTCTTCTTGTACAAGAATAACAGTAAATATCTATATCTATCTTATGTCAATATTGTCTCTTGAAATCTAATTCAATTATAGATTTTCTTTACAAATACCTGTTCAGCTGTAACAAGAACTCCAGTGGATATGGACATTATAAAATGTGTCTGACAATAAACTCATCATCATCAGATTCTTTATTATTTACTTTTCAACTTTTCAGTAAGCAGAAAAATGTGTGTGTGTGTGTGTGTGTGTGTGTGTGTGTGTGTGTGTGTGTGTGTGTGTGTGTGTGTGTTTATAGAGTACTCAGAAAAAATTGCCTTTATAATTCTTTTCCTTATGACTACATTTGAATGCATCCCTATTGTTAAGCTCACTTTAACAATGACTTTTTGTCATTTTAGATAAAACAGGCTGTGCAAGTTACATATCTCAATTCATGTGGCGTTTGCATGGTTGATCAACTGAGAAAGACAGATTTTCCAGTCACTGACAAATGGAATGTTGCTCTTCCCATTTGAGATAGCTCCATTTATTGACCTGATTGAGGACTTGTGAAACACTAACATTCCAACTAGTCTGAGTGATAAGATCACCATCACTGGGGCATGAAATGTGGGTCAGAGCAATGGAAATATAATCACCTGTCTGCTGTCAACATAACTGTTTTATAGTGCCTTCAAAAAAATTTGCAATACCTGTTTCAAGATTCTCCACTATTTTCACTTTTCATTTTCAATTTATAAGTTATCGGAAGTCAAAAGTCACTTTACAAAATGTGCTTTATTTTAATTTAAATTTAGACGTACTGAAAAGTTATCAGTCATTCTGGCCAATGAGCCCATGACGTCCATACATCAATTAACCTACAAACCCCGCATGTTTCAAAGGGTGGGAGTAAACTGGAGCATCCAGAGGAAGCCCACAAAGACTTGGGGAGGACATGGAAACTCCTTACAGACAGCCCTGGATTTGAACCTGGTGCTGTAAAAGCATGGCACTAACTGCTATGCTAATTGGGTTGTCCAAATTTTGAAATCAAAATAAGAATTGCACCACAAGTTGATTTAAGACATTTAGCGAAACAAGAAAGTCTGAGAAGTTGTGATTGTAGTTAATACCAAAAGTTCTGGAGAAACTCACCAGGTACAGTAGCATCTGTAGGAGGCAAAGATATACATACAGTATAACTAACGTTTCGGGCCTGAACCCTTCATCATACATTGACAAAGCTTTCAGGTCCAAAATGTTGGTTGCATATCTTTGTATTGTTTGGTGCTGTGGGACTCGCTGAGTTTCTTCAGAAGCTCTTTGCCTAAAGACACTTAAATGGGTTTAACTTTCTGACGTTAAAGATAAATGATGGCTCTGATGTGCTCCATTCACACCAATGACAAACCTAAAAGTAAGATTTGGTATGAAAAATGTGTTACTTTTCATATGTGGTGCAAGAGGTCTGTGAATGTTCACTCTGTTACAAAGATAAAACCATATCCCAACTTCAGAAACAAATCAGGTGATTGATTTCCAAATCTTCCTGATCAGACAGCTAAGTTGAACTGGGAAATTTTTATGCTTCCAATTCTTGTGATTACGATTGCTATTTCTTAAAGACCCCAACAATGAAGACGCTGTTTACATCCGGTACCGCACGGATGGCAGTCTCTTCAATCTGAGGCGCCTGCAAGCTCACACCAAGACACAAGAGAAACTTGTCCGTGAACTACTCTTTGCAGATGATGCCGCTTTAGTTGCCCATTCAGAGCCAGCTCTTCAGCGCTTGACGTCCTGCTTTGCGGAAACTGCCAAAATGTTTGGCCTGGAAGTCAGCCTGAAGAAAACTGAGGTCCTCCATCAGCCAGCCCCCCCACATCTCCATCGGGCACACAAAACTCAAAACGGTCAACCAGTTTACCTATCTCGGCTGCACCATTTCATCAGATGCAAGGATCGACAATGAGATAGACAACAGACTCGCCAAGGCAAATAGCGCCTTTGGAAGACTTCACAAAAGAGTCTGGAAAAACAACCAACTGAAAAACCTCACAAAGATAAGCGTATACAGAGCCGTTGTCATACCCACACTCCTGTTCGGCTCCGAATCATGGGTCCTCTACCGGCACCACCTACGGCTCCTAGAACGCTTCCACCAGCGTTGTCTCCGCTCCATCCTCAACATCCATTGGAGCGCTCACACCCCTAACGTCGAGGTACTCGAGATGGCAGAGGTCGACAGCATCGAGTCCACGCTGCTGAAGATCCAGCTGCGCTGGATGGGTCACGTCTCCAGAATGGAGGACCATCGCCTTCCCAAGATCGTATTATATGGCGAGCTCTCCACTGGCCACCGTGACAGAGGTGCACCAAAGAAAAGGTACAAGGACTGCCTAAAGAAATCTCTTGGTGCCTGCCACATTGACCACCGCCAGTGGGCTGATAACGCCTCAAACCGTGCATCTTGGCGCCTCACAGTTTGGCGGGCAGCAGCCTCCTTTGAAGAAGACCGCAGAGCCCACCTCACTGACAAAAGGCAAAGGAGGAAAAACCCAACACCCAACCCCAACCAACCAATTTTCCCTTGCAACCGCTGCAATCGTGTCTGCCTGTCCCGCATCGGACTGGTCAGCCACAAACGAGCCTGCAGCTGACGTGGACTTTTTACCCCCTCCATAAATCTTCGTCCGCGAAGCCAAGCCAAAGAAGAAAGAAGGAAGGAGTTAGTTTAGATTGTTGACATGCATTTCATTTGATAATGACATACTCAGCTTCATCTGATCATCACTTTGTTCTGCAGTGTTTTTATAGGCATTTACTTTGAAAAATAAGTAACTTTGGACTTTAAATCTGTAATTAACCATTAATTTGTGTAAAAGAAGTCATAATTCAATAACAGGTTTCCGTATTTGTCATAACAAATCTTGCTTTGGGGGCTTCTTTTAAGCAAGTCCTTTGCAGATTGAACATTGGTCTAGATTTATTCTTTATTTTGGGGTTAAAGCAGCCAAGTTACATTCAACTTAATTTATGAAGTCACCATACAAAGTTCTCTGAGACTGTTTGTTTATTCAAGAAGCATACTCACATATTCTATCTGAAAGGCCAGTGGTTAAAGTGAGTTTGCTTGAGAGAGCATATTTTGTCATGAAACAAATTCCATTTCCAAGTGCCTTTCTAAACATCAAAAATATCTGGCCAATTAAATGTTTTAAATATTATTAACTGTTGTGATGGCTGCAACATGCTATTCAATTTAAACATTGCAAGGCCCCCCAAACACAAGTAATTGAGCAGGTAATCTGTTTTCCAGGTGATGGTGGGTGTGGGAGAAATCCTGTTGAGACCCCAGTGTGAACTCTCATGTTCTTCTTTGAACAATGCTGAGATCTCTCGAGTCCAACAAAGCTTCAATTTCAAGTCTCATTTGAAGAACAACATAACTGGCAGGACAGTGTTCCTTCAGTGCTCTGCAGGGAGTATGAACGTAAATTTGTAATCATCTCTGAATGAAACTTGAACTCATAATTCTCAGACTCGTAGGTGAAAGTGCAACTACTGAGTCGCAGCTGCAGCCTTGTGCAATGCAATGAGAATTTATACAACATAGCCTTAAATCTTCAGTAATGCTTCCCTGAGGAGTTGCTGGCCAAGATGCCTCAGGCTCGAATGTTCTGATTCACTTGCCTCAGATAGCAATAGTTAGGACTAGTGGAATGGTTAATGTAGCTTTTAAAAATAAAGTGCATGCTGAGTTTCCATTTCCATTAAAAGAAATGCCAGGACAGAAAATAATGTGCTGGATAGCCCTTTTTCTCCACTTCATTACTCAGGATAGACCAGCATTTTCTTCCATGATCCCAAATTGTTTTCCACATTAAGGAGGTGGCACTTCCGGATAACAAGTTCAAGTTTATTGACTCATGAGCCAAAATGGAGTGAGAAAGTTTATTATGTGAGCAGCCCAACTACACATCCCAAGTAAAACACAATGCAGCAGCGTCGAGATCCAGGAAAGGTAACATAATTTCACTTCTGAAAGCAAGTGGGAGAGAAAAATAAAGTAAAAGATATGTCTGTTAATGGCTTTAAATGCTGAACTCAAAAAATAACAACTGTGTAACAACAAATGCTGAATTTTGCAATCAGCAACAATTAACCAGTCTTACTGTACATGAATCACACAGCCACTGCAGACATTTATCAGCTTTTGCACAGCAAATTGTCAAGATCAACATTACATGAAGTCTGTTTAACCTCTCCAGAGTGTCTGGAACTTGTGTAAACAGGGCAAAAACAAATATGATTGGATCTTTGCAATTAGATTGAAGAATTTTCACCAAGACATCCAGGAACTGGGAGGTGGAGGTTAGGGTCTTGAGCACAGAGGGACAGGCAAGCTTAAATATTGAGTTTGGGTCCGGGTAAATTCAGATGCACAACTCGTTTGACCTTTTCCCTCTTTTTTTTCTGCTTTTACATAATCTGAAGAGTAAGAATTTATTGTCATGAACATGCCCCAAAATTAATTGTTTTGTGGCAGCAAACATTTATATAAACCAGCTTACAAAATAAATTAAAAAAAAGATATTGCAAGAAAAAGACAAAGTTAGGCAGTAACTATGGTTCATTGTTTGTTGTGGAATCTGATGACAGAGGGGAAGAAGCTGTCCTTGTGCCCAAGAGCATAGCCAGATTCTAATGTTAGGGGGAGTGACCACATAAAAAAGGTGCCATGACACATATCAGATGGTGAGTCAGTGGTTGAATAGTGGGCTACACTCATTTATTGGTGGCAGCATCAGACGGGGGGGGGGGGGGGGGGCGGGGTGGTGGTGGCAGTGGTCCAGGGGGGTGGGGTGCCGGGGGGTAGGGCTGCAGCACCACGTCCATGATGCATACGAAATAATTTGAAATTAATTATACATTTTTATTGTGCATTTAACATCAAAACATAAAGACCAAGATAAAGATTTTAAAGGAATATCATTTTTATTTGTATTTAAATTCAAAACATAATAAAAAGGTGTTATTTAATTATTTGATGTTTTAAATGTAAAATGAAAATAAAACAAAGTGATATGAAAAATGGATGAAGCCTCTTTCATCAAGGCTGCATTCTAGCAAAGTTTTATTATGATCAACTTCAGTTGCCAACTATCTTTCAATGGAGACAAAGCTAACCCAAACCATCTATCCTTGCCCATTGTAGAACGAAGGTAGCATTTTATGTGTTTGAGCTGGCTACAAGATTATTCCAAAATTGTGCTAGTTATTGGTAAGGTCAGAAAAATGTGGTACAATATGGACAGGTTGGAATAAATGGAACACATCATTGATGATCATGAATTTTAGTACATTGTTGATGGCTAGTGCTCATTATCTTTTTGTACGCCTTTGAATAAAAGAAACTCTTGTATGATTTCAGTTTGACTGCCAATGGTGTCTATCTAAGTGTCTGCTAAATATCACATTATCTGTGTTGTCAAAATGCTTTGTATCTCAACCACTAAATATGGAAGCCAAATTTTTAAAATGCTTTATTATTTTAGTTATGCTATGTATTGTAGAATCCAAGGACACTAAGTAGGATTCAACTATGAATTGCTTTCAGGCATCAAATATTCCTTCATCCTTTGCAATTTCTTTGTGGAATCTCTTTTTTTTTTGCATTCTCTGTACTGCTTGTATTCTGTATTAATAGTACATTTTCTAGCCAACTCGGTGGCTTAATTCTCAATCTGCTTGAATTGAGGTTCATACTCATTTCTTGTGTTTTTTATATCTTTTTTCAAAAAGATGAATCAAATGAAAAGCCATTACCAGATCTAGACTACTTTTCTGTAAATATATGGATTAACTGAAAACCTTGTCTTGCACTTTACTCCAGAATTTAAGAATTTGTAAGTACTGAGTGTTTCCAGTATACCCTTTACCTTAGCGAGCTGTTTAGGAGTAGAGGTTTTATTGCAGAGCAATTACTAGTATGGGTAAATTCTGCAAGACTACCTCTACTGCTGACATTCTGGACACCCATTTATTATCACAAAGTTTCTTTAGCATCAGTGTGAAAGATTTAATACGATCATGTTGTTCTTCTTTTGGTACTGAAAGATGAGGTAAACTGCCAGAAACAAAGGTATAGGCACTTTTTAGATTTCCAAAAAACAACTTGGTTTGAATATTGGAGCCTACTGCATCAATTAAAAACCCAAATTTAATTTATGTGCACAGCAGTATGTAAAGGGTGCATTTGGTGCAACTTCCCTAATCTTTGTTTGGAGACCAGATATTTCACCCAACATGGTGCTTGCTCCAGCATAAGACTGACCATAACACATAGTTATTGATACTCCTCATTTTGATTGTTGAAAGAAGAATGTTGAAAAAAAATTTCAGCCTTTGTGGAATTGTATAAATCGTTCCGCTGCATCACCGTTTACTGTTACATAGAGCAAAGATAGGGAAAGTTGATCAGAGTTACCGATACCAATAGTAGAGTCAACAATTATTGCCAAGTACTTAACCACCTTGATTTCAGCTACCATTTTTGATAGAACCTGGGCTGATGACTGTATCAGATCATTTTGCATGTCAGGGCTGAAATATATTGCATTTCAATCACTCAGTAATAAATGTTGTGTCAGTAATGTATCATTTTTGGCAAACACCTTAACAAGTTTCAAAAAATTGTTCTTATTTGTACTTAGGGAGCCAAAGCCTTGATGCTCGTGATTCCAAATAGAGAACCACATTTATAACATAGGTTAGAATCATCCGATTTTGCTCCATCTCTTTCCTTTTTGCATTACAAGGCCAGAAAAGACAGTTCTGTAATTGAACAAACAAAATTTGGTAAGGAAAAGAATTTTCTCCAATTTTTGGCGACTCACTTTTTTCATGATTTTCAGTTTTGTGTATACCTTTAACAAAAATTTTTCAACCAGTTTTTAGATCACTCCAACCATCTGACTGATTTGCAAATAGTCAAAAAGCAAAACAAAGCATAGTGTTTGTTCTCGGTGAGTAAACCAGCCAGGGCCTATCCATTTCACAACCACTTTTAACTTGTTTCTTGTACCAAGTTGCACTGAAATGTTGTCCAGCTTCATTTTTTGAAAAACTGTCAAAATTATCTTGAAGACCTGGCTGACAAAGGCCTAACTCAAGAAGAGCACATACTAGATCAAGTGTTATAGGTGTTTCACAAAACAGGTGTGGATCTGTTGTGTATTCCGTATCTGTATCAATGATTGCACATAGTCTTACTGTGTCATCTTCGTCCTCTGGACGATAGTCTACTGAAGTGGTCACATCTTCTAGGGGCTCCACTACCACGACCCATGCAGCAGCAGCAGGCAGGGTGCTGTCACCAGCCCCTAGGCTGAAAGTAGGTTCTAGCAAGTCTTTTGAAGGTTTCACTTTAGACGCAGTGGACCACAGCAGCCTGGGCACTGTCTCCATCTCCTGGTCCTGGGCTGAAGGGAGATATAAAGTCTTCAGGGGTGTCCACCTCTGGCACAGCAGACATCGTGTGCTTGCCAAATGAAAATCAATTGTCCAATCTCTGACATTTTGAGAATTATTTTTCTCAATTTGCAACTTCTTTCACTTTCATTCAGTCGTACCCAGATAGTTGCTTCTTCTTAGAGTTTTTATCCATGACATTATTTATAAGAAAAAAAAATCTTTGATAGTACCAAAAGTCAGGGAATGATGATTGCACCCATGGTAGGAGAGCAAGGGAAGTGCATGGCTAGGGTATGGGTCCCGACGATTTTTGGCTTGTAAGCAACACAAAATTCATGGATAGCCTATAATTTAATGTTCTGTCTACTCTCCCAATATTATATTATTTTTAAAATCACATTTACACCTTTTATCACTAACTTATCATAATTTTAAAAGCACATTCTTTAAAAGTGGTGCCTTTTTGAACTGTGTGCTCACAGCTCAGTCTCCTGTGATGTGATAGTGGTCCACCAACGCAAGCGTATCACAGGTCGTCCCCCTTGCACAATCCATAGCTACGCCACTGCCTGTGCCAATGCGTGCTCATCTTCAGGCTCATGTACCTTTTTCCCGATGGTAGCAGATTAAAGAGGGAATGGCCTGGATGGTGGGGTCCTTGAGGACAGAGACTGCTTTCTTAAGACACTACACCTTGTAGGTCTTCAATGGAGTGATGTCACAGTCCAAATAATTTCCTGACCTGAGCATTGGTACCTCTAGAGCAGACAATGATTCAACCATACTGTATGCTCTCCTGTAGATGTTTTTGGGATCTTTGATGACATCCAGAATCTTCTCAATCTCCTCACAAAGTATAATCATTGGTGAGTCTTTCTCGTGATTGCATTAACAAATCTTCAGAGATGTTAACACCCTAGAATTGAAGTTCTTGACCATTTCCTCTGTTGAGTCCTCGATGAGGACTGGTTCATGATTTTTTTTTAAACAGCAATTTGAGAGTCTGACCAGCTGTTGGGTGGGTGATCTTCAGATACCAACTAGACAGGCCAATAATTAAAATGAAGGCTTTTTCGAGGTCACATTTCACAAAGGATGGGCAGTGAATGAAAGGATAAAGGGGAGAAGGAAGTAAAGAATTTGAACATGAAGTGGAAAGATTGTAAGGGGAGAGACAGAAAAATCAGAAGGGAAGAAGTGTCACCAAAAAGGAAAGTCATTGTCGAAGAAGCCAGAAAAGTTTTGGGAATATCTCTATGGCTCAATGAGGGTGGAGGAAAATTATTGAGCAGGAACAAACCTGTAAGGCAATGCACAACCAGTGGATAGGTGAAGTGAAAAAGCAAACTACCTGAATTAATTTGGAGCTCCCCTACTCCTGTTGGCTATAGGGACATCCAGAAACCTGTTTGTACTTTTTCTATGCAGGAGTCCTAGCCTGCCTTGGTTTTCTGAGACTTCTGAAATGTGCTTAACCAGACTTGAATGCAACATATTTAAAACTCACATCCCATCACAACTTGAATTGGGTTCACAAAAGGACAAATTTGAGATTATAAAATGAAATGGAAGTCATTATGGTGGACAGCAATTTTTTTGCAAAAGGTTTGCTTCCTGAAAATAAATTGGGGATTATGATCGACAACTTTAAACTGAACACAGAGATAATTTTAGATTTGCTGTATCATGTAGGTAGTGTGTGAAACATTAATTTAACTTTTATTCAATTTAGCATGTTTAATTGCATAATGATGATAACACATTGCATTAGTTCAACTGACCTAAAAATGTGTTGCCGCTTATTTTCATTTGTACTCAGCATTTGATGCCTCTCGTGTCAGTATCCAACAATATTCAGCCAGCATTGATGGATTCCAGTTGCCCTGATACCACTTTTCCATGGTCGCAATGTCCTGGTGAAACCTTCCACCATGTTTGTCACTGACTGCAGCAAGATCAGCAGGGAAGAAGTCCAAGCGTAAATGCAGGAAATTAATTTTCAATGACATATTGCACTTCATGGTTTTGTATGCTTTAAGTAGGCTTAAAATGGGACAGGAAATCACAAAATAATAGGTTCTATCTAAAATCGGTATGTGATAGGAACATTTTAAGGTGATTTTTGTGATGAGCAGCTCAAAATCCATAAAATACAGCCAAAAGTGTTCAGGAAGAAAAATCTTTGTTGTCCAGTGTGACTTGCAGAATGACTTGAAAGATAAAGTAAATAAAATATTTCTTTCACACTTCCAATTCAAATCAGAGGGAATGTGACCAGAAGTGAAGCTTCAGCACCAGAGAGAATTTTAGCAACAAGTCAGACTTCATGAAACAATAGTGCTATTGAATCTACGATCTTGTGTTCTTTTTGTTAGATAATCAGGGAGAGTGGCCAATATGAAGATTACCATAGCAATTACGAATCTCTCGGCCATATTTTTCATGTCGTTTGAGGTTGTAAACATCAGCACTACACTACAAATGTTGCATCCTCACCTCAAACCTGTCTCTCCAAATCGAGTCTTGAACCTGAAGTAGTAATGCAGTTTCTCTTTCAAAGAAAAAAAAATTCTTGTGTTCTTCTGACGATTTGTGTGTAATGTCAGCCATGTCGAACAAATTTATTCTTATTGCTTATTTCACTGCCACAATTCTCCAAGTAATGATAAGTTTGCAAGAAAGGACAACTTAAGCCTCAGCGTAGTTACATCTCTGAAAACAACAGAAGCTGCTGTAAGATGCATCCATAACATGAGCGATGCTGTCCCTGTCACCATTATTCTTAATGCAAAGCTACGTAAGCATATTGCTAATTTCACAGCAAGTACATATTACTGCGTCTTATCAGGTAGTATGCTGTCAACACTATGTCTTTATGATTTTCAATTGTTTGTCCTATTTTCTTCCTGGCTGCCATCAGCTGCTAAAACTGTTAAAAACTGCACTATCCAGTGGACAAATAGCAAACAGAAGCTCAAAAGTTGACAATTCAACCCACACAGTACAATAGAAAAGTAAATGCAGATGACCGGTAATGCAGCACATGTCCAAACTCCAATCAAATGGAGCAATCTCAGATTCATGGCGCCAGTGTCAGAGCACAGAAACACAGTCCAGGAATTTGCTGGGTGCTATTAGCATAAGTGCAGATCAAAACCACAAGGTTAGAAGTGAGCAGCAAATTATTTCTCTATCTACATAGGCAACTAGATTTTTACAATCTACTCTGATTTTTATTCAGTTAAATCATAGAATGTCTGCTGCAAAATTCAAACCGAACAAATGTACCTCTTTGAGATTTCTGTCCTGATTTCTGTTAAGCATTCATTTGTCTCTTCTTTGTATGTCCCTGTGTATTTATAAGCAGGACAGTCTATTTCAAGTCTTTCAAATATATGTGAGCAACTAAATCAAGCTTCTAACTTAAAGTGAACACTTTCAAATGCAGGTGATCAATTCTGCTTCGAATCTGCACTCACAATTGTAACATTGGGAGTACTCATAATAAGAGAATTTGCCTATCTGTAATTTTACCCTGAAGTGCTTAATTTTAATTTCAATCATCCATACAATTATTATTGTAGTGTGATCACATAAAATTACTGTTAATGACAGTTAAATACATACCTTTTGCTAATACTTTGCATGCAAAACATCTTGGATTTCATGATGCTTGCATGGTTCATCTCTAAGATCATCACCAAACCTGTTTAATTACTACTTTCTTGGCAGCAAAGGCTCTGAATATTTATTTGCAATTTGATGAGACCCCTTTTCATTCAAAGACAATCCCACTGGAGGTAACTTGATTTTAGAATGACATAACATGCTTAACAGCATCCCACAGGTAACTCCAGCAATTCTAAACACCATTTTCATACTTGCTTTTGACAATTGTAAATGCTGCAAGCATTTCCCCTTCAAATCTTATTCTTCATATTCACAATACCTTCCAACAAAAAAAAATCTGTCATTAAGATTGAGAAAATGAAAATCCTTGGCAAACCTAAATGTACCAGAAATTTTATTGAGAAAAAAGATAATTTATCATAACTGAAGCTTATATTTAGTAGTTGGAGTTAACAAAAACAAAGCAAATTTCTCTCAAAACAGATCCCACTTATCTGAATCCATCATTGTCACAGGGCATCATTTTGTGTATTTTAATAGAAACGCAATAGCAGTTTGTAAAACATTACTGAGCTGGACACTAAGAAATATTTTTATATAGACTCACCAAACTAAATGGGGTACATCTTCAGTTTCCTTTCCACTTTCAGCTGCGACAAATAGAGGTTCAGCCCCGAGCAAGTCACTGCCTCCACTACACTGATCAATCACGCATAACAGGCCCTTATGAGTTGTCTATACAGCTGGAACCATTTTCTCAGCTGGGACCAGACACTTAACAGCTATCCACTGTGAGCTGTGTGTCTGTTCACTGGCACTAATCAGGAAGTACAGAGCTTCTCAAACGCATTTCCCGAAGCACCTACACAATTAGCACATGAATCACATGAACACGCTGCACAATCTTCAGCTCTTCTTAACTGGATACCCTCACAGAGATTAGGATTAGAAAATCCAAATAGCCCCTTGTAGTTTCTCCTAGTCAGAAGCATTAATTTAAAGTACAATCCTTCTTTAATTTAACATGGGTATCAATCTAATAAATAGTGCACATTTGTTCTGTGCCAGCTCACATGTTCATGCATAAATGTTCCAGCAGCTATTCTGTTAATTTAATATCCAATGAAGATGTCATTCCAAAATCATCAGAAAGCAGATAAACTGCTGTCACAGAGGTCATTAAAATATTCAAAAAATTTACTTTATCACAAAAAATGCCACATTCCTGTTGCCTCAATGCTATTTTACTATTTAAAAACAGTAAACATAATCTTTAAAAAAATTATTAGGTTATACTTGTAGGCTTATTAAATATTTATTTAAATGTAGAAATTAACAACTTGTAATCACGACGTTCAGTTAACTCACCATGATTGCTTCACAAAAAAAATATTCATGTGAATACGCACTTAATTAAATGTCACTAAACATTCAAAAGGTTGAAGATGTTATTTGCCACAATACATTAAATCGGTTTGAACTGTAGTTCTGTTCCAAACAGCATGGTTATTGGCACACATGACAGTGTAATTTATTTTACTGTACTGGCAGTTTTATTACTCCGGGTTTCACTGCAATAAAACAATTTCCTGCTAGGGCAAAGATGATGTTGACAAAGTGCACTCATCTCATTTTGTAATAACTAATGTACCAAAGCATCAGATGAAGAAGATTTTGAAGGCAAATTCTGGCATTGCATTTAACCAACAGGTTATGTGTCAATATTAATAAAGGCAGCTCCCTCTGTCAATTTTCTTAGCTACTGCAGCAATTTTTAAAAACTTTTAATAAAATAGATTTTTAAAAATACTTTATTGAAGAAATTTTCATTCATTACATGGTTACATCCACTCCCCTTCCCTCTCTCTCCCAACCCTTCAACCCCTGTCCTCATTAAGAATAACACATGTGTATATAGAATTATAAATATAAATTATAATATAAAAGAAGAAAAATAAAAATAAATAATGTAGAATCTTGGATTGCCCAGAGCATCGCACCCCCCCCCCCCCACCCAAACAGACTGGAACTCAGATTTTATATGATCATTTTCATTTTAAGGGAGAAGGTTAATGCAGGTATTAAGAGGCTGGAAGAACATTTCGACATATTTATACCTAAAATTTATCAATACAGGCTCCAAATTCACAAAAATAGAGTATATATATTTTTCTCAAATTATTTTTCTTTTTCTTTAAAGAATACAGCTTTGAATTTCTGTATCCCAGCTTTCCATACCTAAATATGAGTCCAATTTCCAAATCACTGCAATTCATTTCCTTGCTACTGCCAATGCTATTTTAGCAAATTTCATTTGATATATTGACAATTTTAATTTGGGTCTTGTTGCTTCTATATTTCCCAATAAAAATAAGTCTGGGTTTAATGGAAATCATACATCTGTAACTTGTGCTGAGAAGTTTTGTAAATCCACCCAAAAAGGTTTTATCTTAGAACATGGCCAATTTGAATGCAAGAAAGTACCTATCTCATTCACTGCACCTAAATAATTGATCTATTTGATTTCATTCTATTCAATTTTTTGTGGTGTTAAATATAGCTGATGTAAAAAATTATATTGAACTAATCTATATCGTACATTAATAGTGTTTCTCATACTCTCTTGACAGAAATCTAAACATCTTTGCTCATCAATTGTAATATTCAAATCCATCTCCCTTTTCTGTCTAGATTTATGCACTGCCTGTTTAATAGTTCCTTTTTGCAATAAGAGATATACTACAGAAGTTTTTTTTTTGGTATTTCCTCTCCAAATAAAAATTTTCACCTCACGACAAATAGGTAATCGCATTTTTAAACCTAACTTGTCCCTTAAATATGCTCTCAATTGGAAATAGCAGAACAGAATGTTGCTATGTATTCTATATTTATTCCTCAATTGTTCAAATGAATTGACCTTGTTCATAGCAATCTTTGATATTTTTAAAACCCTTACTGAACCAGGGAGTTAAAAATCAGTTATCATTCGAAAAAGATACAAGCTGATTTTTAATCAATATTTCCTTTCACTCAGAACCTAAGACTTCCTTGCAGTAATTACGCTTTAATTTGGAGGAATATGGTAAGATCTCTGGGTACAAAATCAATTGCAATAAAAGAGAAATTATATCACATACAGAAGGAGATTATAGTCATTGTCAAAGAAATACTCAATTTAAATGGCCAAATGATGGGATTGAATACTGAGGGATTCATGTAGACAATTCTTTAAAATTACATAAATTGAATTACTCACCATTACTTAAAAAAGTCGAAGATTGAAATAAAAAGGATGACTCAATGTATAACATTAATGGGATGGGTTAATTGTATGAATATGAATATACTTGTATTTCCAAGAATTCAGTACCTTTTTTCAAATTTCACCACATTTATTGGCACAAAATGTCTTTCAAAAATTATATGTAAGGAAATAGCTTTGGAAAGGTTTTTATAGAAAGATTAACATGGAAATATGAATTATGAGGCTTACAAATCCCTAACTTTAAGTATTATTAACGACCGGCTCAAATGAGATTCCTTACCTCTCTCTTGAAGGAGTAGAAAAAGAGGCATGGGTCAAAATAGAGTTAGATAAATTAGGAGAGGAATTTATATATAAATGGGATTGAAAATTATAAATTGGGGGTAAAGATTTTGATCATATTTCCATCACTCTCAGTGGCTCACTGTGATATTTGCAAGGGTATTTTTAATTCCATTTCAGATTGAGCAATGCAAAGTATTTGCCATTCAGTAGTGCCTTAATTATATTTTTTAAAAAATGAACAGGCTGCTGCACTTCTTAAAATCTGCTGAAAGACTTTTGTCCCAAGAGAGTGACAGTGTTTGCAAAGGGATGGTGCCGTTTTATTCTATTTTAAACAATATGAAGTATTTTACTGTCTGTCAATAGTGAGCATATACCACTGGGCATGATTGGAACAACAAACAATCAGTTCCATACCAAAGAGGAAAACAGCTCCAAAAAAGTCAATGGCTCTCGTGTTCAAGGATAACAATAGTTATTTCATTCAAACTGCAAACATTGCCGAAGTTACCCATCATGAACACCTCTGTCCTGCCTCCTTCTGTATTTCAGCATTTGGAATTCAAAATGAGAACACTTTTTTTTCCCCAAAAGGGCAACTGTTCATTTTTTTGGTAACTTTGAAGGTAAACTGGTCCAAGTGTTACAGGAAAAAATGTTATTCATCTCGTTTGCCTGGCAAATGCTTCCTCATGAAAATTTCACATCAGCACCCTGAATAGTCGGCTCCAATTGAGAATGATTTTGTTGTCACAACTGAATTGTGAAATTTTATGAAGTGGGAGAATAATAAATATTTCTCTCATAGTAGTTTTAAAATAACTTTAATTGATATAATTGAATTCAGGAATAAAAGCAGTGTCCTGTCAATCAGAATGAAGACTCCCATTATCATTGAATTTTATATGTATTGTCCACTGACAGACATACATATTAGAACTGACAATAAACACAATTCGATGACAGAACAGATGTCTGTGCCAATCAAGAAAAACATGTCCATTTTTCATGAATATAATCTCTCTGGATTATTTGCATATTTTTTAAGATCTCTTAGAAAATTTAAATCAGTAAAATCTGAATTATTCAATGGATGTGGTAATCCAGCATTGACTAGATTTGAATAGATTAATATGATGATAATACGGCACAGCATCTTACATCTAAAACACCAAGATTTTTTTATTGTGAGCAAAAGGAGATAAAAGTATTTTCACCAATGGATGACATAGATCACATTCTATGGGGCAGACCAGTGGAGGATTAACCATTAGACTGAGTAGGCTGAAGCCTAGGGGCCGGAATGTAAGGGGGCCCATCAATACCATTGGTGCCCTGATGTAACCACTTGTCAACGGCTCACATTAGTTCTGGGTCCACCTGTTAATCAAGGCTCACAGAATTACTGCGTTCACTGGTCAATTAGTCATAGAGTCTCAGTCAATTCGGGCTCTGCCGGTCCCAATGCTACCTCTTGCATTGCATTTGTACACACACAAGTCTGAGGTTTGCCTCCTGCAGCAGAGATTGGCTCATACAGCGTCACTCTTGGGAGGTTTATTTTTTTTGTAAAAAAAGACTCTCCTTTATATGCAGGGGCACAGTGCTGCCGGAACTCACCAGAGCTCTGCCCCAGCTCCTCTGTAAACAAAAGGCAAAATAAATAGGTGGGGACAGCATATTAAATACAGGGGATTTTATGGAAGTAGAAGTTGGGGTGGGGGATGGGGGGAGAGGGTTGTAGCTGTGGCAAGCTGGTGGGAGAAAATACCACTAATACATGGGGAACGCGCAGAGCTAAAAGATGGCATTGAGTGTCATGGAGAAGAGAGCATAAAGACAGAATGAGAGGGAGTCAAGAAGGTGGAGAGATCAATATAAAACAGAGCAGAAGTCTTAATATGGGGCACAGCAAGAAAGATGTCAGCATTTTTAATCTACAATGCAAAGCATTGCAGAAACCGTTCCATCGCACCCACCTTAAAAAGAAATACACGAACAGCAGCTAAACCATGCGATCTCCCTTAATGTCATAATCACACACAGCCCTCATCCACTCATCCGTGCTCCCCATATTCCACTAATGCTCAACTTTGGAAACCTGTCACACTCTCGAACCTGCCTCCAGGCCTATAGCCACAACGTGTACAATTATCCTCGTCAGATTTGACAATGAAAACTGTCAATCATGCTCCCTTGGAGCTGTGTGCTGGGCACTCTGAGTAGGAGGGGAAGGAGTGTGCTTCTGTTGTAAAGACGGCTTCTGTAAGGTTTTTCCTCCCCTCCTCCAGCTAAACACCATTTGGAATATGTGAAGGCATTACACCCAAAGGTAAATAAATGGAACAATTTCATTTGATTCTGTTCAACGAAGGGTGGGGTCTTCATAAATCTCAGCCAAGGGCCTGGGTGGTAGTTAATTCACCACCTTCCCTCAAAAGAAAATCAGTTTTATCAACAAATTTTCAAGGAACAGTCAAAACAATTTGCAACTATTAACTTGCACGCTTCATAATTTCATGAGCAGTTTCTAACCAAAATTAACTTCAATTACAAAGCAATGTTTTTTTTCTTCCTGGCCTTTTCTCATCTGTTCATATAAACCCTCCTCATAAACTTTTTTCTGAGGACTTGAGCCCTCTACTGGCTGTATTTGAAATAATTTTCTCATTTCCACATTGATCTGAGGCCCATTCTTCCCTGTTTCCTTCATTGCAGTGTGGGTCAAGGAATCAAAAAAAAGAGTCTTCCAGTGCACATACAGTCTTGCTCCATAAAAAAAAGTTAAAGAATACATATATGTAATATTTAAAATTGCTGGAGAAACTCATCAGGTCACATGGCATCTATTGGAAGTAAAGGGTAAGCCATACTTACCCATTTGTCAAGGTATAAGCCATTCAGTATACCTTGATGACTTGGTTCAGCATCATGCTGAAGAAGATTGAAAAGAGGGTTGGTGCGAGAACACAGCCTTGCTTCACGCCATTGTTAATGGAGAAGGGTTCAGAGAGCTCATTGCTGTATCTGACCCGACCTTGTTGGTTTTCGTGCAGTTGGATAATCATGTTGAGGAACTTTGGGGGACATCCGATGCGCTCTAGTATTTGCCAAAGCCCCTTCCTGCTCACGGTGTCGAAGGCTTTGGTGAGGTCAACAAAGGTGATGTAGAGTCCTTTGTTTTGTTCTCTACACTTTTCTTGGAGCTGTCTGAGGGCAAAGACCATGTCAGTGGTTCCTCTGTTAGCGCGAAAGCCGCACTGTGATTCTGGGAGAATATTCTCAGCGACACTAGGTATTATTCTATTTAGTAGAATCCTAGCGAAGATTTTGCCTGCAATGGAGAGCAACGTGATTCCCCTGTAGTTTGAGCAGTCTGATTTCTCGCCTTTGTTTTTGTACAGGGTGATGATGGTGGCATCACGAAGATCCTGAGGCAGTCCAAGACATGAAAGACCCCAACAATGAAGACGCTGTTTACATCCGGTACCGCACGGATGGCAGTCTCTTCAATCTGAGGCGCCTGCAAGCTCACACCAAGACACAAGAGAAACTTGTCCGTGAACTACTCTTTGCAGATGATGCCGCTTTAGTTGCCCATTCAGAGCCAGCTCTTCAGCGCTTGACGTCCTGCTTTGCGGAAACTGCCAAAATGTTTGGCCTGGAAGTCAGCCTGAAGAAAACTGAGGTCCTCCATCAGCCAGCTCCCCACCATGACTACCAGCCCCCCCACATCTCCATCGGGCACACAAAACTCAAAACGGTCAACCAGTTTACCTATCTCGGCTGCACCATTTCATCAGATGCAAGGATCGACAATGAGATAGACAACAGACTCGCCAAGGCAAATAGCGCCTTTGGAAGACTACACAAAAGAGTCTGGAAAAACAACCAACTGAAAAACCTCACAAAGATAAGCGTATACAGAGCCGTTGTCATACCCACACTCCTGTTCGGCTCCGAATCATGGGTCCTCTACCGGCACCACCTACGGCTCCTAGAACGCTTCCACCAGCGTTGTCTCCGCTCCATCCTCAACATCCATTGGAGCGCTCACACCCCTAACGTCGAGGTACTCGAGATGGCAGAGGTCGACAGCATCGAGTCCACGCTGCTGAAGATCCAGCTGCGCTGGATGGGTCACGTCTCCAGAATGGAGGACCATCGCCTTCCCAAGATCGTATTATATGGCGAGCTCTCCACTGGCCACCATGACAGAGGTGCACCAAAGAAAAGGTACAAGGACTGCCTAAAGAAATCTCTTGGTGCCTGCCACATTGACCACCGCCAGTGGGCTGATAACGCCTCAAACCGTGCATCTTGGCGCCTCACAGTTTGGCGGGCAGCAGCCTCCTTTGAAGAAGACCGCAGAGCCCACCTCACTGACAAAAGGCAAAGGAGGAAAAACCCAACACCCAACCCCAACCAACCAATTTTCCCTTGCAACCGCTGCAATCGTGTCTGCCTGTCCCGCATCGGACTGGTCAGCCACAAACGAGCCTGCAGCTGACGTGGACTTTTTACCCCCTCCATAAATCTTCGTCCGCGAAGCCAAGCCAAAGAAAGGATACCTTGATGAAGGGCTCATACCCAAAATGTTGGTTACCCTTAACTTGCTATGGATGCTGTGTGACTAGGTGAGTTTCTACAGCAATTTTATGTATTACGTTACATCCCCACTCCATGCAGATTTTCCTGTTTAACTCCAAAAGGATACATAGATTCAGAGATTACAATATTCATCATATTCTTTAGATATGCTTTGTCTGAGTGATACAAGATGGGTTCATTTAAATATAACTGCAGCTGCCACGATTTATAATTTTGAAAAATCTCTTTGAAATTTGAAATGGAACAAGTGACAGTGGGAAAGGTAGGCTCTGATAATGGAGGACGAATAATGAAGAAAAAAAATGAGGAGTAATCTTACCAATATAGCAACTTATTCAGGTACTCCTGTATAATAGAACACACCACCTGGTAGATCTCTGGGTATCACTGATAAGAGCTCATTGGCCAGAGCCTGAAATATATGAAGCAATTATTGTGCTGTGCTCCATATCATTCCAAGATGCATTTCTTCTGAAACTAATGACAAAAATCTCAGGCCAATTGAGCTCTTCATCAAATTCAATGAAAATAATTTTTGTGATATTTGTGTTTTTAAAGGGCTTGAACCCTGTTTTGGATAATGCAATAAGTTATTGCATTGATAAAGAACAATGGTTGTGGTTCAAATTTATATATCAATGTCTTTGACATAACCTTCTTTACAATCGATGATAATGAGTATTTACTCTGCAGCTTGAGCAAGTAGCTTGCAGTAATTAACATTTCAAGTGACTGCCAGATTCCTTAAAAACATTGAAATACAGGGACTTTTTTTCTCACCTGGAAATATGAAAAACCCTCAATTCATTTTGCTAAATCCTAGGTTTTACTTGTTAAAAAAACAATATAGCTACATTGGAGCATGTTTCAAACATAAATCATTGGATTTAAAGCAGTGAAAAATTGAAGTAAAGGGCACTATCGAAAAGTAAATTTGAAATTACTTGCTAAAACCTTAAATGCCACAATAGTCCTGCCAGACACCATGAACTTCACTCCAATTATAAAAAGGCCAATGCTTCATGGCTTTTATGAAAAGATGAACTGAATTGGATAATGTATTTCATGAAACATACACAAATATAATCACAATATTTCATCCAGTAAAGAACAAATTCCACAGTTGACATAACAATGACTCTAAAAATACACTTTAAAAAGCGGTGCAATGCATAAAAGCATTGGAGAAACTCAGCAGCTCATGCAGTATGTCCTGGAAGTAAAGTGCTTTCATCCCTAACGTCGAAGTACTCGAGATGGCAGAGGTCGACTGCATCGAGTCCACGCTGCTGAAGATCCAGCTGCGCTGGGTGGGTCACGTCTCCAGAATGGAGGACCATCGCCTTCCCAAGATCGTGTTATATGGCGAGCTCTCCACTGGCCACCGTGACAGAGGTGCACCAAAGAAAAGGTACAAGGACTGCCTAAAGAAATCTCTTGGTGCCTGCCACATTGACCACCGCCAGTGGGCTGATATCGCCTCAAACCGTGCATCTTGGCGCCTCACAGTTCGGCGGGCAGCAACCTCCTTTGAAGAAGACCGCAGAGCACACCTCACTGACAAAAGGCAAAGGAGGAAAAACCCAACACCCAACCCCAACCAACCAATATTCCCCTGCAACCGCTGCAACCGTGTCTGCCTGTCCCGCATCGGACTTGTCAGACACAAACGAGCCTGCAGCTGACGTTGACATTTACCCCCTCCATAAATCTTCGTCCGCGAAGCCAAGCCAAAGAAAAGAAAGGGATAAAATTAACTTTTTAGGCCTGATCACTTCAGGCTATGAATAAAAAAGATGGGGTGGGGGGAGGATAGGAGGGAAAGAGCAGGGGGAGGAGAGGAGGGAAGGAGCAGTGGGAGGAGGACAGACAAAAGGTCATAGGTGGATCTGTGTGTGAGGGCAGAAGAGAAAAAAGGTGAGAAGTGACAGGTGAAGGGAACAGCTCCCTGAATGGAGAGGGAAGGGGTGTGGGCTTTTGCCAAGACACTAACTTCCTTTTTTGCCCCTCTCTATTGCATTTAATTCTGAATAAGGATGAAAGCCATTTAGAAAATTAGAATTGCAATATGCAAGAATCCTCCTGTATTTTAAAAAGAAAATAAAAGAAAATGTTGAGACTTTCTTGTAAAATCTACTTAATATTATAATTTTAGCATCGAATCTGTGTCCACCAGACAACCAAGTGGTGCATATCAAATTCAGACAGCATAATCTCCTGGCTTTTGTAATCTATGCATCTGCTTATGAAGCCTTGCATTGCAAATGCTTCATTAAGTATTCAGTTAAACCCAAACTGCTACCTTCAAATACCTTCTAAGCATTGGCATCTTATTGACTCTATCATTGTCAGGAGAAAAGACAGAGAAGATGTCAGAGTGACCAAGGCCATGTGTGGTGCTGACTGCTGGGCAGATCACAGGCTCATAGTCTTCTAAATGAAGCTCTGCGTCGGACTTAAGAAGTGACCACAAGGAAATAAGGCCTTGAAAAGAATCAATGTGGCCAGGCTGAAGAACTCCAGTATTACTTCAGCATTGGCTGAAGACATAGAAACCAAACTTGCTGACCTCCACCTTGCAGTCAGCGCTCTCCATTCATCTGCACTGAAGATGCTAGGGGCCTCTACCCACAAGTAACATGACTGGTTTGATGAGAATGATGAGGAGATACAGGTTTTACTTGTTGAAAAGTACCACCCTCATCATGCCCATCAGAATGGCCCGTCATCAGCTGCTAAGAAAAAAAACGCCTTCACCAATGCTTGTACAACAGTCCAGAATAAACTGCGTAAAATGCAAGATGCCTCTCTACAGATATCAATCTCTCAGGATTTCCCCACTCTTGAGTACAGATGGTACAATTTTCGTTCCAGAGATGGCTCAGATCCTGCAGAGAATGGGTGAACACTTTGAAGCTAAATTCAACCAACCACTCTCTATCAACAATGAGGCAATGGACAAGATTCCTCAGGTGGACATCAACAGCACCATGGATGATCCACCAATAGTAGCCAAAGTCAGGAAAGCTGTCAGCCAACTATCCAGTGGCAAAGTCCCAGGAGCAGATGTCATACCTGCAGAGATCTACAATGTTGGTGGTCCTGCTTTATAAAGGTGCTCTCTCAGTTGTTACAGTCTTTTTGGATGCAAGGATCCACTCCTTAGGAACTTAAAGATGCATCCAGCATACACTGCTTCAAAAGGAAGGGCAATCGACAAGTATGCAACATTCACTGAGGTGTCTCGCTGCTTTCCATCACAGGAAAAGCCCTGTCCTGCTAAATCGTCTGGTCCCTCATCTGGAGCTGGGCCAACTGCCCGAGTTACTGTGCAGCTACTGCAAAGGTTGTGGGACGATTGACATGATTTTCTTCTGCATGCAACTTCAGCAGAAGTGTCAGGTGCAGAATCCAGAACTCCATACATTTGTTCACCTCACAAAAGCCTTCAACACTGTCAGCCATCAAGGCCTGTGGAGGATTATGTCATAGTTTGGCTGTCCCACCAAATTGATTCAGGTGGTAGGCCATTTCCAAGGTGGCAACGATGGAGAATTCTCTAAGGCATACCAGTCACCAATGGCATCAAGCAGGGCTGTGTGCTTGCACCACATTGTTCAGCATGACGCTTACTGGCTTGCAGAATGATGCTGTCCAGGAGAGTGATCCTGGAATCAGTCTCAAGAACAGAGAGGATGGGAAGCAACTTCAAGCAATTACCAAAGTGAAGGAGACAGTTCTGAGAGATGTCCTCTTTGCCGAAGCCTGCGCTGACTTTCAGATGTCCTGATGTGCGTGGAAGTCCTCATCCTGGGAACAGAAATATGAGGTCCCGGTAGGTTATCAGAGTTTCAAGGACTGAGTGTTGAGTCAGCCAAACAGAATTGACAGAAGCTCAGTTTCAAAATTTCAGAACTGGCGGAGGATCCAACCTGACAGATCACAGAGAAACAGATTTTTTGGATCAAGTCTTTGTGCTCGAGAAGACCCATTTCAGAAAGTATAGGAAGCAAATGTGATCACTTGATGCAGAGTGGAAAGCTCACACAGGGGTGCTCAAAATTGAAGCTTCATTTAATTGTGGGAAAAAGGGAACACAATTTAACAGGACAAAAGAACAATGGAAGTTTAGAATCAGGAGCACAACAGCAAATGGAGTGGTGAATAACAATTCCGAAATTCATACTGAAACCTACTTCCAGATACTGAGTTACCTCCTGGCTGCTTCAGAAAGAGGCACCTTCTGCCACCAGGGAAAGAGGAGCATCCAGCGAACCTTTCCCACTGTGCTTCAGTTGCTCTCCAATTTCAATTCAGAAGAGGATTGGCTGGTGCTGCTGTCACACAAATTCAGAGGCTGAGCTTCAATCCCAACCTTGGGTTTGGTCCGCCTGCATCTTGCACTTCCTCTTTGTAACCATGCAAGTTATCCCAAAGTGTTCCACGTGCCAGCAATGTTACAGTTGGCATAGTGGTTGCCCCTCATGCAAATATAGTAGCCTCCATAATGTTTCACTTTTTTTTCTCCCTTTTTATTCCCCAGTGCTGCACATCTTTAAATTTAAAAAAAATATTTTATATACTTTTTTAATCTATATATGTAATAATAGCAAAATATAATCATCAATTATTAATGTCGGTTCCATTATACATGATGGTATAAAAGACCAAACTTGTCAACCCCCTTCCCCCAGAAAAGAATTCCCAAATAAAGAAAATAAATAACAATGATAAGAAAGAAGTGAGAAAAAATAAATAAATGAGAAAGTAAAGAAATCTGATTGCCACAAAGTCACCAACACCACATGGTTCTATTTACATATTTTAATTCTTCCAAGGAGGTTAACAAGGTTCTCAAAGTTTAGGGAAAATATCTATAAATCAATTCCCGTAATTTCTAAATACAGGTGCCAAATTTTCAAAAATACATCATATTTATTTCTTAAATTATAAGTAATCTTCTCAAGAATTACACAACTATTCATTTCTGTGTTCCATCCCTGCACACCTAGATGAGAGTCTGATTTCTATGTTGCTTATATTGCTATTACAAATCAGCTTCTACATCACTACATTTCAGTAATGACATTATTGGACTCAATTTATCATTTAAATATCCCCTTAGTTGATAATAACAGAAAGATGCATTTTTGTATCCCACATTTATTTTTTAGTTATTTAAATGACAATACATTTCCTCCTTCATAACAATCTTCCATATATCTATTTCCTTAACGAGACCAAATATTTAAAAATTAATGATCCATTATAAATGGAATAAGTCAATTTTGAGTCAGAGGTATTTTATATAACACAAGCTCCCCTCATTCCAATTTCAGTGTTTATCTTATTCCAGGTATTAATCAAATGTTTCAACAAAGGGCTTTCCCTCTCACCCAATATTAATTATGATTCCCATTAATACATAAAATCTTCTGGCATTCTCTCTACTATTTTATCAATTTCTATTTTGATCCATGCCAGCTTCTCTCCCCCTTCAAACAATGAACCAAAAATCTAATTTGAGCTGCCTTCTAATATATTTTTTTTAATTTGGAAGCTGCAGGTCTCCTAATTCAAATTTTCATGTTAATTTATCTCAAGTAACACTTGACATCTTACCCTTCCAGATAAAGTTTCTTATCTCTTCATTTAATTCTTGAAAAAACTTCTGTGGAACAGTATTGGCAATGTTTGAAAAGGATACTGTACTCTAGGGAATATATTCATTTTAACACAGTTAACTTTGCCCAATAATGTTATTGGCAACAACATCCACTTATCAAATCCTCTCCAATTTTCTTAAGGTGAATAATTCGATTTATATAAATTATTATCTACCCATATCTCTAAATATTTTATGTGATTCACTAGCTATTTAAATTGTATGTCATTGAGTATAATTTTTTTCCAGTGAGATGCATAATTTCACTTTTGTCCAAATTTATTTTACAGCCCGATACTTTCCCGTATTCTTCCAATCTTAAATATAATTTACGCAATGAACCTACAGGCTCTGTCAAATAAATCAAAACATCATCAGCAAATAAATTAATGTTATATTCCTGTCGATTAACTTTAAATCCCTTAATATCAGGGTCAGATTGGATCAATTCTGCTACTTTTAAATTTGTAATAAAAAATATTCATGTGATTAAAGTGCACATTCTAGATTTTATTAAAGGGTACTTGTATAGATTTTGGCTTGATGTAAAAATTATAGTACTTTTTATACATAGTCCTGTCATTTCAGGGCACCATAATATTTGGGACATTGCAAAGGTATTATATTAAAGTAGTCATGTTCAGTTCTTTGTTGCATATTCCTTGCATGCAATGACTACCTGAAGTCTGTGCTTCATAGACATCATCAAGCTGGAATGTGCACTTTAATCACATGTGAATTGTTTGATTACAAATTTAAAAATGTAGAGCACAGATGCAAATAGAGGAAAAAAAGATGTCTGACCTGAAAATTATTGAGGGCACTATAGATCAGATGAGAATTGAAGGGTGGGTTTAATAGATGTGAGAAGGTAAAATAAGATTAGTGTTAATTGGTGCAAACAAGGAGGATTGAAGAGCCTGTTTTCATGAATCTGAAATCTGTAAAAACCAAAGGCAGCTGGAAAGTCACTGGTATCATTCGTGTGAGAGATTAAAGCTGTTGATTTGGGACAGACAGAGTAAACGTGGATAGGCTTTTCCAATTAAGAGTGGGGGAGATTCAAACTAGAGGGCATGGTTTAAGATTGAAGGGGGAAAATTATAAGGGGAACATGAGGGGAAATTTCTTTACGCAAAGGGTGGTGGGGATGTGGAATGAGCTTCCGACAGACGTGGTCGAGGCGGGATCATTGGTTACATTTAAGGAAAGACTGGATAGTTACATGGATAGGAGAGGACTGGAGGGGTATGGACCGGGTGCTGGTCAGTGGGACTAGGAGGGTGGGAATTTGTTACGGCATGGACTAGTAGGGCCGAACTGGCCTGTTCTGTGCTGTAAGTGGTTATATGGATCGGCTTCTTCCTAAAAGGTGCATGTTATCAGCAATCAGTACAAAAAAAATTGTCTTGAAACTTAGAAAATTGCTGAGGAGGAGGAGTATGGAGTGGAAACAGGAATTATAGCTGACCAAAAGAAACTCATATTGAAGAGAAAAAGATGGATATAATGTTCCTGAAGCATAACAATTTAGCAAGTGGAATGTGGAGAAGAAGAATAAAGTTAAATGGAATAATCATAGAAGGGATAAAAAGTGAAAGAAAGGATAAGTATAATCAAAAGGATAAGTAATTAAAGATTGCAATATTAATGCAAAATTTCACAAGGGGATTTGAACATAACATTATGAACAGAAGTCTGGCTGTGAGTTCAAATATAATGGAAAACAGAAGAAGGTTTATTACAATTGGAAGAGGTGGAACGCTAAGAATAAAAGTGACTGTGATTTTAAAAAAAGGCATTGCAAGCTAAAGAGAGACTTCATGTAGATGAGGAAGAAACAAATGCAGTGCATGTGGAATATTGCAAGTCTTATTATATCAGAAGTATATTTAAAATCCAATTTATAAGGAGAAAATTTACAGTTATGTTAATTGTCCTTTATTGAGAAAATATCTGCACTGGGAGATGTTAATTAACACTCACCTATTTTTTTTAGTAGAGTATTTCTTTAGTACTTTGTGAGGTATCTGAGGAGATTAGGTATATCACTGAAACCTCATGGAAACTTCTACAGGTGTACAATAGAGAGCATTCTGGCTGGTTGCATCACTGCCTGGTATGAAGGCACCAACTCTCATGACGAGAATAAACTCCAGAGGGTTGTTAACTCAGCCTGCGACATCATATGTGTGATAGTACAGATCTATCACCAATGTATATAGTGTATATAGTTACAGTATCTAGACTGTGCTTACAGCGATTGGCTGAGAGCTTAGCCATGCCTACTGTCTGGGCCTTAAAGGGTTGTGTCCCTAGCCAGGTCGGATCATTCCAGACTGGTCGGCCACCTGTGAAGAGCTCCTGTCTTTTGCTAATAAAAGCCTTGGTTTGGATCAACAAGTCTTTGATTCTTTCGACAAGCTCTACAATATGCACCAGAATTCACTACACCGAGGACAGGTACATGAGGCAGTGTCTTTTAAAAAGCAGCCTCTATCCTCAAAAGACCCCCACCACTCAGGCCATGCCCTCTTTATTCTGCTACCATTGGGGAAAAGGTACAGGAGCCTAAAGACGAACACTCAACTGCACAAAAACAGCATCTTTCCCGCTGCCCTCAGATTCTTGAATAATCAATGAACCAAATACACTGACTTACTTTTTGTGCACTAGTATTTTAATTTAAAAAAAAATTATAGTAATATTGTAAGATGGTTATACTGTAATATGAATATTTGGACTTTGATACTGCCACGAAACAGCAAATTTCATAACTTGTTCATGACAATAAATGCTGATTCTGACCTACTTTTTGTAGCGGTGGAATAAATTAAAGAAAAGTAAAATGTTTCTTGAAATAGTGTATTGAATACCTTTGCTAAACATTAAATCATCAAATGAGAGGTATAGAAATCTGGTCGTGACTAAATAAATTTCAAAGGCAGTTGAACATATTGAGAGCAATAAGAATCAATGACGCAGTGAAAAAAGAGAATAGAAAGAAAATCAAATTATGTGTCAAGTATTTTGACAACTAATGTGCAAGCTAGCTGTGGAAAGATGAAAGAAAAATTAGTGTACAATTATTGAATGAAAATGGAAATATTCATTTTGAAAAAGGCACAGCTGAATACCAAATATGGATATTCTGTTCAAGAAAATGGAATGGCATGTATTAAAGAAAATGGCAGCAATCAATTTAAATCAAAGAGGAACATCAGTGAGGATTGTGATTAAAAACTGAAAGAAATTAAGAAAATAAGATAATGTCTGAAATAAAATGAAAACAGAACACAAGCTGAGAAACCCTTTCATTCAGGGGACTGAGAGTGAAGACAAAGTGAAAGATCAAAAAAATCCAGAATTTAACAGGGGAGAGAAGGGGACAGGCCAGACAAATATGACAACCACATTTTTGCCCACACCTCCTCCCTCACCACCATTCAGGCCCCCTTCCTTGTGAAGCAACACTTCATTGGAAATCTGTGGAAGTCAGCCACTGCAGCTGGTGGTCCCGATACAGCCTTCGAAGAGACTGGACACAGACTGAGAGGTCGCTTCACTGAACACTATGAGAGGTATCTCCCAGTGGCCAACAACTTCAATTCTGCAGACAACTCTCACACTGACATGTCATGTACTGTCAAACCAAGACAATCCGTAAATTGGAGGAGCAACACCTAATTTTCCATCTGGACACTCTGCATTAACATCAACTTCAGATTCTGCTAGACCCCCCCACCGCCCCCCCCACCCCGCCATTCTCCCTCTCTTTCCCCGGGCCTCTCTCTTCTTTCTTCCAGCTCTCCACCCCCTTCCATCCACAGATCTATCCCCCTTTCCTCCAGTTTAATGATGTGCCCTACCTCCTTTATCTATCTATTATCTCCTGCCTCTGGGACTGTGCTCCTTCCCCCAACATTTTGTTCAAGCACCTGCCTACATTTTGCTCATACCTTGATGAAGGGCTTAAGCCCAAAACGTTGGTTATGTATCTTTATCTTTGCAATATAAAGTATACCACTTGACCTGCTGAGTTTCTCCAGCATTGTGGTTTTTCTTCAATCATAGTGTCTGCAGACATTCGTTTGATGCTCATGGAAAAGAGAATCCCTTCTGTAGAAATTCATAGATGATAGAAACAGACAAAGATGCACATTACAGCATCTGCAACTTTTGTCTTTCCCTAATAGAGACAGGCTGGGCCAAGTGGCCAGTGTTGTCACTTCAATGCATTTTACGTTTGACAAAAGCAACAGGTCTTTTGCTCCCCTGGATCTTTTCTATGTGCCACTTCGCCACAACAAAGAGGTGCAAAAGATCAGAGCAGATAGAATCACTTATACATTGACTGAATCTCAAAAGAAAAGGTTCTTGCCCTTAACTTGGCACTTCAGATGCTCCATTTGTGACAAGGGCACTCACTGTGCTAAGAATCAGAAGGCACAAAGCAATTCTTTGGGGCTTAATCTCATACAAGTACATCAGCTAAATCTTTTAATGATTATTGAAATATGACAGTGCAATATGATGCATTCTGTAGACTTGGCATTGTGTGTGATTTAATCAGACTGTTGGACAGGAAACCAAGCTGGAATTTCATTTTTCTGGAAATATATTAACTTCCCACGTTTAAAGAGAATGAGGTGTACATACTTCTGGCTCTCTCCAGATTCTCATGTCTCTGCTACTTACCAAAACGTAGAACAGATTTTACCAAGTCTAAAAGATGAAGGTATGCCCTTTTTTGATTGTTTTGCACGTTTTTTCCCTCCTACTTCATATTTGTAATATCCTGACTATGAGAGACATCAGGATCAGTTTTAGATCAAAATTATTGGCCAGACTACACTGCATAATAATGGTAAGGCTGTCATTGTCCTCTCATTGCAAAGTAAAACTTGCATTAACTTCAAGCATCAGCATGGTGAGCTTTTTGCAAAAAATATTTTAAAGTGTGACCAGTTCCAGAGAATGTACTCATGCAATTTTTGTAGCTATAATATGCACAGAAATCACAGTAATTGCACAAATTTGGGCTAATTATCCAAGGTATCCAGAATGATCCGTGTTTAAAAAAAAATCAAGGCATTCCGAAATCTGTAAAATTGAAACAGTGAAATAAGTGATTATCACCAACATCTCACCCAGAAAAAAAATATATTTACAACAACACTCCCTCAGAAGAAATGTGTTATGGATTATTTAAAAAACAAAAAAAAAAAGCAAAGCTAGTTTATTTTCTATTCTTCCCCCATCATATTTCTTAGGCTTAATTTCCCTTCCACTATATTTATTTTTGTCATAACTTATTTGTGATATGCATTTCAAAAAGGGACTTTATCAAATGAAGAGTCCATCTGTTGTTTTTTTTTCCCTACTGACAGACAGCAGAGATTTAATGTAATCGGTATTAATCCGTCAGCAATCTGATGCAAACTCCACTGACAACGTTGTAGAAAAGTTCTGTTCACTCACAGAAAACTCTTGAATATACAAAGGTGTACATAAAACAATAAAGCAGACACTGACA
Organism: Narcine bancroftii; assembly: GCF_036971445.1. Classification (NCBI taxonomy): domain Eukaryota; kingdom Metazoa; phylum Chordata; class Chondrichthyes; order Torpediniformes; family Narcinidae; genus Narcine; species Narcine bancroftii. The sequence continues at coordinate 26,574,894 of NC_091473.1, read as the reverse complement.
AGACAAAATCCAAAAGTAATTGGTGGAGACTTTTCCATCAATAGCAAAGAGACAGCATTCACTTTTAACCTCAAAGATTACAGATGCTCTGACAGGTGCATTTTCTTTTCCCTATTTGACTGCAATCAGATGCCAGCCAAGGGAGACCAATAAAGCTTTGCAACAGTAAAAACACAATGCTGGAGAAACTCAGCACTGTCATTTATTCTTTATATAGCAAAGGTAAAAACATATTGGGTATTTCTGGCTTGAGCCCTTCAGCAAGGTGTGGAAAAATGTTGGCAGGTGTCTGAACAAAAGAAGGTTTGCAACAGTGATGTCTTCAGCAACCCAATCAAATTACCAATGCAAAAAGACAATTCCAGACAAAGCTGGTCTCAGATGGAAGCTCAAAGGCTGTGACAGGGCTTGCATCCAACCACCTCAAATTAGATAATGCAAAGTAATATTAACTGTAAATTATCCCTTCCTTAAACTCATTATCTGATCTGCTTACTGATGTAAAAGGTATCATCTGGAATGTAAATCTTTGGAAAGTGACTGACCAAGAATGTAAACCCGATCATATCCTTAAAACCTGTGTAGACCAATTGGCTGAAGTTTTTGCTGAGGTGAATGAATTGCATTAAACACTCAATTCTATGCTTTTAAAGGCAATGAAACAAATGCAGTACTTTATGAAGTATCCTGTGCACTATTGGATTGTGTGTTCCTTATTAACAGCTCTGGCATTCCTCCTTGTGTTAATGTCAGGCTAACAAGTTCATAGTTATTCATTTTCTCTCTCACTCCTGCAAGCTTATATTTTTATATTTTCAATTCATGGGAAATATTTGGGAATACAGGGGATTTTGGAAGATGACATCGAGTGCATTCACTTTTTCTGAAAGCAACTTTGAGATATCAGTCCCAGACCATGAGAATTTTTTTTTTTGCTGCCGTTTTCTCAAAAAGTAAATTTGGAAGCTGTGATGTGATAAAGCCAGACCACGTCATTTCATTGAAGGTGAATAATAGAAAAAGTACAGTGAAATTCATCTGGAACCTTCAGCTACAATAACAAAGAAGCTCAACTTTGTCATTAATTCTGTTAAAAAAAAAGGCAAATTCTTGCATTTGAACATTTAAATGTGGAAACCCAGTAGTTGTGGCTTTGCTGCAATGTTGAGTTTTCAACATTGGAAATCCTCATATTGTTCTGAACTTTAATATATATCTGCTATTCTCAATGCAAGAACCATTTCTTAAATCTTGTTCATTCTGGAGTGACTGTGATTTTAAATTCACCAATCAAAATGGTTGCTGAAAATTTCTGCAAATTCAAAAAGTATGGATTTCGAGTTGCATTCCCTTATCAGAAAATTTAACATGATAATTTTAAGAAAAAAATTCAGGCGGTACGATTGGCAACACCTTTACAGTGCCAGTGAGCAGGACCAGACTGGGGTTTGAATCCCACGCTGTCTTTAAGAAGTTTGTACATTCTCCCCGTGTCTGTGTGGATTTCCTTTGGGGGCTCCGGTTTCCTCCCACAGTTCCAAATGTACCATGGGTGTAGGTACATTGGGGGTACATTGGGAGGCATGGACTTGTGGGCTGAAATGGCCTGTTATCATGCTGTATGTTTAAGTAAAGATAAATAAAAATATGTGCTGTTACTATTATTTTCTTTGAATCCCTTAACTAATTTGCAATTGTTCTTTTGCTTTCTGTGACAAATTGAAAAGATGTTTAACTTCCTGCATTGCCATCTATGATTAACTTGCTCTGGTGATTAGCCTGTCCTATTGATGGACACACCAGTCTTCCAGCAAAAGAATGCCTCATTTCCAGTTGCATGACCAGGAACAGCATGATCCAGTAAGGAGGACCAGGCAGGGCTGGCAAGTTAAGAAAACCTTGGATGACAAGAGAGGTCATAAATCTGATCAAAAAGGAAGCAAATGGAAAGTTTAGGAAGCTAAAATTGGACAGGAGTTTGGAGGAATATTAGGATTGCAGAAAGGTGCTCAAGCAGGGCATTAAAAAGGCCACAGGAGGCGTGAAATATTCTTGGTGAGCAGAATTAAGGAGAATATAAAGGTATTTTATACTTACAATAGATCAGGAAGATGCTAAAGATGAGGATTTGAGACAAGGACAAAGGAGGAAATTCTGGTTGAAGTCAAAGGAAGTGGGAGACATTTGAAAGGACCATATTGGTATTTACCAAGGACAAGGAGAGAGGCCTGTGATAATGTCCATAATGTGGAAAATGCTGAAGTGAGATTTTGAAAGAAGAAATAGTGCTGGGTCTTTTGAGGAGCATTCAGATGGAAACGTTCCCACGACCTAATGAGACATAACCTGGTCATTGAAACAGACAAGTAATGAGATTGAGAGGAGCGTGACCAAAGTCTTTGAACAGTCAATTGCTAAGTATGGTCCCAGAGGACTGGAAAGCTGCCAATATTGTCCCTTGGGTCATAAAGGGAATTAGTAATAATCTAGAATTTACATCCACAGCAGGAACACTCTTGGAGAGGATACTTGAGCTTGTTTAGAAAGGCATGGTCAGATTAGGAATCGTCAGTATGGTTTTGTGAAGGGCAAGTCACATCTTTCCAATTTTATTGCTTTGAGATTATGACAAATAAGGTTGATAAGGGCAGAGCAGTGAATGTTGTCTCAATAGACTTTAGTAAAGTGTTGGACAAGATCCTTTGTGGTTGGAATGCATGAGATCCGTGGTGAACTAACAGTGTGGATTGGAATGAATTTTAAGAATCAGCATTGAAGCTTTAGCTCCACGCTGCAAGGATAGAAAATATATTGACCCATTCAATCATGTACATTACAAGTTTTGGTTGGCTATTTCAGTTCAACACTGGGTTGCAAATGCAGTGATGACAATATTGATTAACCTGGAGAGTTCTGCTGAAAGAAATTATGTAAAAACAAAATACCACAGAAACCTGAAAGCTCAAAAGAAAAATAAACAAGAAATTCTCAGCTCACCTGAAGCATCTGTGCAGAGAAAAATAGTGAAATACAATTGACAAGAACATTAACTCTGGCTTTTCATATACAGCACAGAAACAGGCTAGTTCGGCCCTTCTAATCCATGTGGAACAATTTCTCCCACCTAGTCTCACTGGCCCACATTTGGCCCATAACCTTCTGTACCTTTCCCATCCATATACCGATCCAACTTTTCCTTAAATATTAATATCAATTTCACCTACCACCATTCCCGGAAGTTCATTCCATATCCCCACCACCCTCTGCATGAAGAAATTCCCCTTATGTTCCCCTAATTTTTTTCCCCCTTTTAATCTCAATCCATGCCCTCTTGTTTGAATCTCCCATTTTCAATGGACAAAGCCTATCCACATTGACTCTATCTGTCCCCCTTATAATTTTGAATCCCTCTATCAAATCACCCCTCAATCATCCGTGCTCCAGGGAATAAAGTCCCAGCCTGCTCAATCTTTCCCTGCAACTCAAACCCTGAAACCCCGACAACATTCTCATAAACCTCCTCTGCACTCTCTCTCGTCTGTTTATATCCTTTCTGTAATTTGTCAATGAAAATTCCAAACAGTATTCCAAATTTGGCCTCACCAATGCCTTGTACAACTTCTACATAACATCCCAACTCCTGTATTCAATATTCTGATTTATGAAGGCCAACATACCAAATGCTTGCTTCATCACCCTATCTACATGTGATTCAACTTTCAGGGAATTATGTGCTATGACTCCTAAATCCTTTGTTCCATTGGACTCCTCAATTATCTACCATCTAACGTGTATGATCTGTTTTGATTAGACCTACCAAAATGTAGCACCTCACATTTATCAGTATTAAACTCCATTTGTCATCTTCCAGCCCACTCTTCTAACTGTCCTATATCACACTGTAAGCTTTGATAATCTTCCTCACTGTCCACAACATTGCAAACCTTTTTATCATCTGCAAATTTACTCATCCAATTTGCCACCCTATCATCTAGATTGTTAATATACATGACAAACAGCAGTAGACCCAGTACTGATCCATGAGGCATTCCACCAGTCATCGGTCTCCAATTTGACAAACAATTTTCCACCACTACTCTCTGGCATCTCCGATCCAACCACTGTTGAATCCATTTTGTCACTTCATCATTAATACCGATTGTATCCACCTTCCTTACTAAATTTTTTTGGGGAAACTTGTCAAAAGCCTTACTAAAGTGCAAATAGACAACAACTGCAGCCTCCCCCTCATCAACTGTTGTGGGTTATATTACATATATTATATATAAATATATCTTTTACAGAGATAGATTGTGGTGGTTCAGTGTAGGTCACTTCACAGAGTTAAAAAGCACATCTTATTTAAAATGCAAGAGCTTTGCCTGAAGCTAGATATTCAGGCACCAGTGATGTTGCAAAGACAATGGAACTACTTTGAGAAAGAACTTCAGAACCAGGTGCAAATGTAAGAGTCCAGGCTCAAGTGCTGATAAAGATCTTTCAAGGATTGGATTTGGAGCCTTGGAAGGGGTTCTGGTTCTGGAGGAAGGAAAACAGGATTCTTCTCTTAGAGAGAGAGAGAGGTCAGTTCTACAATGGCTTTTGAGGCTGCAACATGGCAAGCTGGCAGTCTTGTTTAAAACCCCATTTTAAATACTGGTTGTGAGTTCTGAGTTCAGCCTGTTGAAAATCCTTCTCTTGAAACAAGAGGAACTCTGTGGTGACCTGGTAAAAGAGGTTATCATTTGGAAAACCCACGATGGGGCAAGTTTCTTCAGCAAGACGCTGAAGTGACTGATTGGTGGAAATTAGTTTGTGTGTGTCCAATAACAATAAATATATCTCTGAAACCCACAAGAACCTTCCTGAGCAGTAACCATTTACCTTTAAGCATCATAGCCTGGTGAAAATTCATTTATGTTAAATTCTGTGCATAGTATAAGAATTGCCTGATACCGGTGAACTTGGAGAAATGAGAAGTGAATGATTGGACTATTAAAGCAAAGAACTTTCCTGAACATATACACATTACATACACTTCAGCTTAGAATTAGAAGGTTAATAGTGATAAGTTAAAGTTTAATCCTGTTTTTATGTTTAAAGAAAATTAAAAGCAACTTTTGTTTCAGTAACTATTTGTCTTGGTGAATTTCTATTGCTGCTGGGTTTTGGGGTCCTCTGGGATCATAACAAAATGGGGGATCATCCTTTCAGATTGAAATATTTGGAGTTTTGGGATCGTAGACTTTTAGAATTTTTTGTGATTTATTAGTTAATTAGTTTTTACAAGCTAATTTAAAGCTTGTATGTGTGGAAACACAGCAGCAATGGATGTTAGTATATTTTTGTTACACCCATTACCTGCAGAGCTGCAGAGAAAAAAGAAAAGAGGAATGTTTGGTCATTGCAAAGGAATTAACGCTGGCTAAAGTCAAACATTGGATGAAGAAAATACAAATACAGAGGATTATGGTGAAATATTATATAGGTGAGGAAAATTTATTGAGAAAGAGACAATTTTCTGGAAGATAGATATTTTAAATTGCAATTGGAATTGGAGTAATTGAGGGTGGAAGAAGAAAGAGAAAAACAGGAGTTTGAATTGCAGAAACAAAAATATGAGGCCGAGGAAACTGAAAAACAGAGGGAGGATGATGAAAGATAAAGAAAATATGGCTTGGAAAGGCACAGACAGTCTCAATTAGAAAATTTAAAAATTGAGATGGATGGAGGTAAGAAAATTGAGGCTATAACTCCTGTGTGGAGAAAATTAAAAGCAGAAGAGTAAAAAGGTAAATTTAGTTCCTCCTTTTGATGAGGGAGATATAGATACATATTTGCAGCATTTTGAAAAGGTTGCTGAGAACTCAAGATGGCTAAAAGAAAAATGGCTTCTTATGCTCCAAAGTGTATTGAAGGGAAAAGCCCAAATTGCATCCTCTAGTTTGACTACAGAGGAAGTGGCAACTTATGATGCTGTTAAACAAGCAGTATTAAAAATGTATGAGTTGGTTCCAGAAGCACATAGACAAAAAATTAGGAGTTTGGTGAAAACATGGAACCAATCTTATATAGATTTTGCTCTAGGAAAATCTGTATGTTTTGACCGTTGGTGCACCTCAAAAGGAATAAATTATTTCTGCAAATTAAGAGAATTGATACTAATTGAGGCAATTAAAAGGTGTGTTCCCAATGAGATCAAATTACTCCTGGAGGAGAAAGATGTGCAGACGTGGCCACAAACGGTGAGGTTAGCAGATGAATATGCCCTGATTCACAAAACAAATTTCAGTATAGGAAGCCTTTTCAGAAGGTTAATGTGGAGCAGACTAGTAAGCCTGAAATTCTGGGTAGTAAGTCTGGGTAGAATATGATGAAGGTGAGGTGGTAAAGTTCAGAACTTCTGGATTTGTATGTAATTTTTATAATAAACTTGAATACGTTCTTGCAAATTATTTAGTGTTGAAAAAAAGATGAGAGATCAGAATTGTGTATTCAGACAGTTGAATTTAATGAGAATAGATGTTCCATACCTGGAAACGATGTTATGGATGTATTCAAACCTTTTGTGTCAGAGGGCTTGGTTTCCATAAAGGATGGAAATTCCAAGGTTCCAGTTAAAATTCTTAGAGATACTGGGGCTACCCAGTTACTTTTTGGAAAATGTTTTAACTCTTGATGAAAAGACGAACACAAGAGAAATGACTTTGATTAGAGGTGTTGGAAGAGATGCAGATTCAATATCTCTGCACAAAATAGTGTTGAATTCAGAATTTGTTAATAGAATTTGTTAGTAGAACTCCTGTTCTACTAGGAGTTATCTACTAGGAGTCTCATTTTTATTTGGGAATGATTTGGCTGAGGATAAAGTTGGGTCAGTTTTGAGATCAACAAATAAGCCTAGTAAGGATGAGGTTGACGAATATTGTGATTTATATCCTCCATGAGCTGTAACAGGGTATTTTTCTAAGAAAATGATGAGAGCAGAGGAAGATCCAGTTGATAGAGACTTGCCCAATACTTCTGAACTAGTCAAGAAGGAGCAGGTTAAATGTGAGAGTCATGATTTGTCTTTGTCAAGGAAAGAGTTAATTGAGCTCCAAAAGACAGATTCTGATCGTGTTGACTTGAGGGAGAAAGCTGTGAATGAGGAGATTATTAAGGAAATGCCCTGTGATAAAACTTTGGAATATTTTACCCAGAGGACTATGGAAGCAGTGTCATTGATTACATTCATAACAGAAATAGATTCAAGATCAAGATTTAAGATTCATTTTATTGTCATAGTAATATAACAGTGTCACATTACATGAAATTTCTTTTTGCCTGCTGCAAAGCAAACAGATTAGCCACCGGCAGGAATTGGCTAGCGTCTCTTACAGTGTGACTTACAGTCAGACTTACAGTTAGAGAGAGAGAAAAGGAAAGGAGAGTGCCCTACACCCCCCCCCCCCCCACCGAGTCACCAAGTAAGAAACCCTTCAGTGCCCTTGGCACCTCCTCACATCCTGGATCCAATACCTGGTACCCCTCCAGCCAGTTTCAAGGCAGTCTCTATCAGTCTGCAGCCCAGCACCAGTCTCCTGACAGCAGACTCCAGCAGCCCACAGCAGCCCACAGCAGCCCACAGCCTCTGTGAGTTCCTTGCCTTGAATAACCAGCAGCCCACCGCTTGCACTGGTCCCTCAGCTGAAGAGCCCCCTCACTGGTCTGCCACCATTGTCACTGTCCCTGTGGGTCATCTCTTCCACTTTTCCCTCTCAGACAGGAGGGATCATCCCATCCTCCACTGTCCTGCTCCTGTCCTCCACTTCCCCAGAGTCTGCAGCCCCTCATGGGTGCTGCCATTTAATAAGTGCCGCCATCTTGAGTGCAGACCCAAGGTCTCAGGATTTCAAATAAAAGCAGTGTCGGCTCCCTCAACGAGCTGCTAACAGGTCATACAGGGTTGACAGCAGTCGACTGGATGGCTGGATATTCAGGAAATTTGGACATTAAGGGAATTGATGGTTGAGCAAATTGCACTTGAAATAACATTAGAGGCCATTGATCAACCATGAATGACGGAGCAACCTCAAAGGGCTAAATGGACAACTCCTTTTTTTTTTAAACTTTATTAAGATAATGGGGATACTTTCAAGAAACTGTGAAGATTGAAACAACAATTCAGTGTTTGGGAAATATGATGAACAAATTAAAGATTCTCCATGAGCATTGATATAGCATCACAAAATTAGTGATAGTGGGCAATTCTGTGTGTCAAGTTCAAACAGAAGTTATGATGTACCAACCATGAAGAGGAGAACAAAAATTACAACGCATGATAAAATGTTTACAGAACTGAACCAGATCACTCACCCCAAGCGATCCAAGTTTATACTTCCCACAATTCTCTTTCCACTCTTCATTTAACTCTTTTTTATGCTTCACTCATCTCCCTCCAATTGTTTTCTCCATTTACCTCAAAGGCAGATGTTCTCCACCTCAACCCGCAGACGTGCCACATTCCAGCAGCTTTCCAGCAAAAAGAAATCTTCCCTCTATCCCCTATATATCCTATATTGATACATTACTTGCCTTATCTGCAGTGGAAACATCCGGTGCTATATTTACAAATTTGCACCAATCTCGTTAATTGGAATAAAGGTAAGTTGTAAGATTTTCTCTCCTGCACTTAAAAGTAATTTACATTCAGGATATCCTCGTATTTCTACTAGCTTCAGTAAGATGAACATTGCTGTCATTTTAAATTAGCCATTATTGCTGACAGGAGAGATTCACACACTGATATGGCAAAGCATATACAGTATGAAATTATATTGGAATATGCAAAATATCATGCATTTTCAAAACAAATATAGCCTTTTAAACATATGTTCACAAGTTACAATGATTAAAATGCAAAAGGAATGACCTTGATTTGGCAATGATGCCCTCATTCTACATCTTGGGTATAATAACACATTATAAAATTCCCACATTGGTGGTTTAGAACTAATACATCAGTTGTACTAAAGCCAGATGTAGCAATTGAGAATACTTTCCATGTCACTGCATAAAATATAACCTTGAAAAGACGCTTGCCTGTTACCAAAGATATTAAATTATTGGTCAGCACAGATAGTTTTTGTTTTTCTGTTTTAACTGCAAGAACACTAATTAAGCTAAGTCATGTTTTCTTTATCCTTGGGAATTAAAAGATGGAAAGTCATTTGAATGTAATATAAAATAAAATCTCATTGATTTAAATCATGAATATTTCTGTTTAGTCAGAATGTCTTTGGCTTGGCTTCGCGGACGAAGATTTATGGAGGGGGTAAAAAGTCCACGTCAGCTGCAGGCTCGTTTGTGGCTGACAAGTCCGATGCGGGACAGGCAGACACAATTGCAGCGGTTGCAGGGGAAAATTGGTTGGTTGGGGTTGGGTGTTGGGTTTTTCCTCCTTTGCCTTTTGTCAGTGAGGTGGGCTCTGCGGTCTTCTTCAAAGGAGGTTGCTGCCCGCCAAACTGTGAGGCGCCAAGATGCACGGTTTGAGGCGTTATCAGCCCACTGGCGGTGGTCAATGTGGCAGGCACCAAGAGATTTCTTTAGGCAGTCCTTGTACCTTTTCTTTGGTGCACCTCTGTCACGGTGGCCAGTGGAGAGCTCGCCATATAACACGATCTTGGGAAGGCGATGGTCCTCCATTCTGGAGACGTGACCCATCCAGCGCAGCTGGATCTTCAGCAGCGTGGACTCGATGCTGTCGACCTCTGCCATCTCGAGTCAGAATGTAGTTACTTCACAAAAGTACATGTTGGTTCTCCTAACTCGAGGGTGAAAATGATTTTGTTTTAACAGACTATAAAACAAACAAGCATTTTCATCAGTTTTGAATTATACCATTTCACTTTATCTTGGTGGGATGCTATTTTCTCCAGAAGTGCATAGAACTTTGGAGGTGGCTACTACCTTCAGAGGATGTGGATGCTCAGCCATGAAGTGCATTCAAGATTTTTGGATCAAACAAGCCAAGAATATAGGAACAGTTCAGCAAAATGGAATTGAGATTGTAGATCAATGATGTTGCTCACAAAAAGCTGATTCCTGCACTTCTTTCCTGTTCTCATTTCACTTTGCAATGGCGCAGTTACTGAAATGCTTATTGCACAACAGCCTCATTTGAGGAATTACATCTGCTATATTTCCCAATATAAACAATATAAACTCAGTATCTGTATAAATCCAATCTGTTTGATTTGTTCGAGATAATTTTCCAAATCTTCCCAGAAAGGCCTTATCTTGGAACATGACCAGGTTGAATGCAAAATGGTTCCTCTTTCTTCACCACTTCTAAAACATTAATCTGATATTTCTGATTTTAATTTGTGTAATTTTTTTGTGCCACTCTATATCTTGCATTATTAGTATTGGTCATGCTGTCCTGATACAAGTTGGACCATCTTTATTCATCAGTCAGTACACCCAAACCTGTCTCCCATCTTTGACTAGATTTATGTAACTCCTGTTTTGGGATGTCCATTTGAAGTAGGAAATACGCTTTTGAACTCTATTTCCTCGTAGTCCGCTTTCCACCCAGAATCTCTACTTCACTGCACTGCAGTAAGGTCATCATTGGGTCCAATTTGTCCCTTAAATAAGATATTAATTGAAAATAGCAGTATAATTAGTGACGCCATACTTGGTTTTTAATTGATCACTTGACCTTAAGTGCCCTGCTCATAACAGTCCTCAAAACACCTGATTCCTTTTTGGGATGAGGTGTTCAGGACTTTATTATCCATTGTAAAATAAATAAACCTATTTTAAGCTAGAAGTGTTTTAGGAGATAGGCCCCCTTTAGTCCCAATTTGATAATTTATTTTATTGCAAATATTAATCATATGTTTTAACAAGGGGGCTTCTCTAAGGCCCAAAATTAATTTTGAATTCCATTTATATATAAAATCTTCTGCTATCTTCTTTCCAACCTTATGCCACTTGGTGTTTTTGATGAAAGGTGAATGCAACAGCGTCAGCCTTAGCTTTTGAAGTCATGCTGAGCTCAACAATCACTGAGAGACGGAATGTTTATGGGCTGCCTTCTTTTATCTCTTGATCAATCATCCTCAATTAATGATTTATTCCAACTGGACTGTTGAGATTTGAGCTGGATCATTTATTAACTGATGAATTAATACTCTCCATGTTGCTTTTGTTGTTTCACCTGCACATTGTTTGTTCTGCAATTTCACCAAGGTGATACCTCATTTTATCATGGACATTGTGTTGTTGACAGGTTCTTTCATATTTCTTCTTGAACTAATGTATTTTTTCATTATTAATGTTCTCGGATCAGGGTGTTTCCAGGAAGTCCAATATTTATTGATCATCTTTAATTGTTCTCAAGGAAGTCATTGTGAGTCTCGTTCTTGAACTAATGCAGATCTTCTTGTAAAGATCTATCCACTTTTCTGTTTTGGAGAGTGTTCCAAGGGTTCCAAGATAAAGCATGTCTTATTTCCAAGTCTGGACTCTGGTCAACATGAAGGGGAAATTGCATGTGTTATTATTACCCATTGCTTTATTCCTTCCCAGTGTTAGAAGTTGCGGGTTTGAGAAACATAGCTTTGTGGAGTAATACTAGTTATGAAGGTGCCAAGCAAGGAGGCTTCTTTGTCCTGGATGGTCAAGCCTTGTGGCTTACATTGCTTAACACTCGCCTCCCAAAACAGACAATCTATTACAAACTTTTATGACATCACTGAGCAACAAAGAAAAAGATTCAAGGATGTGTACAAAAGATCCTCAAAAAGCATCAGGCATCAGCCAATCCCTGGGAATCCTTAGTCTGTGACTGCTCAAAGTGGAGAAGGAGCATCTGGACGGTACTGAGAATTTTGTGCATGCACCAGGAGCATGAAGAAGCCCTGTGTAAGAGGCAAAATCAGTGCACTATTGCACACACCATCTACCCGCCTGCCCCAGTGGGCACTTCCTGTCCTATTTGTGGAAGAGTCTTAGGTTCTCACATTGACATCAACTGTGACAGAACTCACAATGATCACAAGTCAAGCTCAATCCTAAGGGATGACCCAAGAAAATATTTACAATGGTTACCTCTCCAGTAAATACAATGAGATAACATTTATTTTGCAATGTCTGAGTTGTACTTTTCAAATAGGAACATTTCCTGAATATACAACTGAGTCTATTAATGGAGGGAATGACAAATTGCATCCTTGCTCAATACACTTGTCTCTGTCAAACTTTACTCAACCGTGGAAAAGAGCTACTTGCAAGATTTTGTACCACAGTAAAACTGCTCAGCCAAAGACTTTCATTTCAATTGAAGTCACTGCAACCAATGAAAATTAAGTATTTAGGCTGAAAGTGCTTTTTAACAATTATGCCATGTGGATTGTTTGTAATCATTCACTATTTGAATATTAGTTGAAAATAAAAAAGGCAGGTTTAGTATTGAACATACTGAATTTGCAAATAAAAGAGTACTTGAGAAAAACTCCATTGTATCACACCTATCTCTCAAATAATTCCTGTTTATTATCATAGAAGTCTGCAATGCAAGTTCCAGCTAACATTTCAGTGATGTATTCATTGAAGCTCAAAAGGTGGCAGAGCAGGAAATGGCTCCCTTGTGCTGAATTAGCGTAGATGCTGAAGGGTTTATTGCTGTAACAGCTGCTTTATGCTGCATGACCTTTTGAACTTGAAGTGCAGCGTGGCTACTAGAACCTGTCTCTCCGAACCAAGTCTGTGCATGCAGAATTCAGGCTGGGTCATATTTTAAATATCTTTGCGCTCAAGATGGATCAGACAGATTCACCAGATTTTTAGAGCTGAACCCATCAAGTTTTAAACATTGTACACAGAGTTGTGCATGGAGAATGTGGATGCACAAATGTGGGACAAGTGGATGAATGCTTCGTTAGTAGGTTGAGATGAGCTTCAATGATATGGACCAAATCAAGTCTGGAAGAATAAAATATAGGACCTTGAGTTTAATTTGGATCGACTGTGGTTAGTCTAACTTTCAGTCATTTTTCAGTTTCGTGCCACAGATGATCTGTATCCATCTTAACAATACGAAAATAAAGTTTTGTTTTCTATGCAGTCATTCCATTTTTTTGTTATGGATTAAATGGTCCTACAACCTATTTATTGCTGATTGTTGCAATTCATAATTAAAAGTTGTCGATTTAATTCTGCCCCCAAATCAACCCTAATCCTAATGAACGGAAAGAACAATTTAGAGATTAAAATGTCAGCCAAGCATTGCTCACTGTATTTGTATAGCATTCACACCACTGTAATTTTAACAACTGGGTGTTCAGGACCATCAGACAGGGCTTTAGATATTGAAACATTGAGAGTCTAATTGCATACAGATCCTGATGCTGAATGATCTTATTTGCCTGGGTGAATTCAAAAAGTGAATAGCATCAACCTTGATTCTGTTACCACATGCATGTGTGATTCAACATTTATGGGTTTAAGTCTTGTTCCAGGGACCTAAGGAGAACAGTCTAAGTAAAGTCTTTGTCTTACTGCTCTGCACATGCTCTGCAATGCCTTCTTCATAAATACAACATTTAACCAAGGTCCAACAAAACAAACAGGTAGCTTATGAGCAGGAGAAGGTTATTCACCAATTTGAGCCTGCTTTATCATTCAATATTTTCATGGCTGATCATTCAACTTCGAGGATTCTGTTCCTGATTTCTCACATTCCGTGATCATTAGAAATCTTTAAATCCATCGTGGAAGGACATGAGAATATGAATGCACAAATTAACAGTATAAATTTGAGGCAATAGGGGTCTCAGAGTGACTGTGTGATGTCAGAAGTGGAGGAGATGGTTAAGCAGGAGCAAGTGTCAGATGGGATCCAGGCCACAGCATATTGAACAAACTTAATTAGTGGAGGTAGAAAGGATATGTGGGAGAGCACTGGAGCAACTGCACATGTGCATGCGAATGAGGGGGGCTAGGAAGTTCTCAATAAGTTTTTCAGTTGGAGAGCTCCTGTATGAGCAATTGTCACTTTCTGTTGGTTTACAACATATTGTCTCAGTTGGATAATCCTCATCTTCATTCCCTGATTCTTCCATCTGCAAAAATCATAACTGTCAATAACTTTCCAATGATAACAGATTGTTTGGACAGAATATAGCAGCACAAGCAACAACTACAGGATGGCTGCATAATCTCCAGATGCTCTTAGATAATTGCTGAAGTGATCCATGTCCAGATTGCATTGCTCAAATATAATCACCTTGTGGTGAATGTTATTGTTTCCATAACCAAAACTTTCTCATCTGGGACATGTAAAACAGGTGCTGCTCATTGTCCCCAGTCAGTTTCAATTAAACCCTGCCTCTAAACTTAAGAGGAAATGGTTTGCCCAATAGTAAATCTCCATTCAATACATTGATTCCTTGCACTTCATAGGTTAGCAGATGTACATCAGTTAATTTCACTTCCAGAAGTCTCAAGCCGTTTTTGAATAGTTGCCGTTGTGCTTTTTTGTTGGCGGCAATTCAAATTTGAAATGACTGATGAGTTTATTGTGCTGCACCAGACAACCAAACTGATTACAAGTGGGCAGCAAGGGAAAAAAAATCCATAAATTCAAAACCTGTTAATTAGATGTATGCAATTAAACATCACTGTTGACTGAATTCGTGAACAACCCATATTTATTGATGAAACCACATGAACAGAGGGCAAATGAGGGTTGACAGTGAAGTACATGTTCAAGAACTGCTTAAAAATAAAGTATATGGTACAAGAGCTGCCTTTCCAGCATATACATGTTATTTAGTTCTATTTGTCAATTTTTTCTGCAGTAGAACATTTGAATTGCATGAGCTGGCCTTTAATACCTCTAATAAATGGTCTTAATTCTTGGACAGGTACACTATCTTTTATCTGGACATCTAAAATCCAGAAAGCTCCAAAATCCAGCAAGCGGGGAGAGAGATGGCAGCGCAAGTCAGGCGGGCCAGGGGGAGAGTCAGGCAGCGCAAGTTGGGGGCGAGGGGGAGAGACTGGCAGCGCGAGTCGGGGGTGAGGGGGAGAGATCAGCAGCACGAGTTGGGCGAGTGAGGGAGAGAGACCGGCAGCGCGAGTCGGGCGGGTGAGGGGGAGAGACAGGCAGTGTGAGTCGGGGGGGAAGAACCGGCAGCATGAGTCGTGGGGGGGGGGGGGGGGAAGAACAGCAGCGCAAGTGGTGGGTGGGGGAGAATGGCAGCACGAGTCGGGTGGGCGAGGTGGGGGAGGGAGATGGCAGCGTGACTGGAAGGGGTGGGGGTGGATACCGCAGCACAATTCAGGTGGGCTTAAATCTGGCTTTCTGAAATCCAGAAAATTCCGAAATTCCGAACACACTGTCCCCCCCAAGGGTTCTGGATAAAGGATCGTGTACCTGTATAGCATTTATTCATGTGTCACCATGCAGTTTCGTATCACGACCAAAGTCATTTCAGTCCTATATTCTCACATTCAAAAAATCTTGCATTTCTTATTAAACAATGAACAAAAAGATATTCTGGCTTTATCTTCTTTTCTTGAAGTATTTAAACTGAGAATCATAAAGCTTGGATTACAATGATATGAGAAATCATACAATGCAGTAGACATGAGATCTTACATGAACCTCACTGATCTATGTCTCACTGATCTATGTCTCACTGACAAACAGGCTTAACCTTTGAACTGTCAGCTACCTCCAGGCTGAGGTAATAACCATTAAAATCCTTTGCTCAAGATTTAGTGAGATTTCCAGCATCTGCAATTTATAGATTTTCAACTTGTTTACTACGATTTAAATTATGTAAGTATTTAATACAATAATTGAAGCAATTAAAATGCTTTGTTATTCATCCATCCACTAAGTTCCATTATAAAGGACAATATCTTGTCCTCCCAGTTTGTTATGGTTACCTGGACAAATTGTTAAAGTCAAATTGCTGCATGTGTAGTTCACAGAATATTTGTGATTATCACCTGCACTTTGTTCCTGTTGAATTTTCTAATTTTCACCTTTTCTAATGCAATACATCATTCCAGGGGAGAGAGATATAAAAAAACATGATGTCAAAAAGAAAAGCGGTGCATCTATAGTTTATATTGATATTTGCAAATGACATAACTTCATTGCATTGTTGTGACATTCACTGCCAGAGGAAAGTGAGTGCTTAAAACAAATGCTATCATCTGAAATAATTGTACCACATTACTTTTACACAAGACAAGATGATAATTAATCACCTTTTTTTGAACTCTATTAATAGGACCGTACAAATATCTTTATTTTGTACACACACTCATTCATGTTATGCAAATGGAAAACAATTTCAGACATGTGCCCTCCACTCAAAAATAAATTGCCACATTTACTTGATGACTGATGGTGTGTATGAGTAAAAGCCAACAAATGTGTGCAATGTGCAGCTTGAAGAGCTCTGGCAAAGCGTCTTTTGTTGAGCAGAGCACTTTGAATTCATGAAGATTTTGAAAATGATGGAGTAAAAATGAAAGTGATGGAGTAGTGGCCGGACGGTGAACTCCAGCCCTCTCCAGAAAAGTCGGGAAAAACAAGAGAAAATACAAAGGCACAGAAATACAAGTTAAAGAAAAGTGAGTATAAAGGTGGAAAGAAGATGGAGACAAAAGGAGAAAAATCAAAATCAATGGAAAGAAGAGAGGAAGAGAAGACAACGGAGGAAAAAGGTGAAGGCCTTACCTGTCCGAAGAGGCCCGCTGTGGATAGAGGAGCCCACTACCTCAGGTCGGTGGAAAAAGAACTACATCAATGGCTCATAGAGCCGAGTAAAAGTGCGCAACCGCGCATGAAAAAAAACACACCGACGGGAGGGGGGACCAGCTGGGGAGTCGATCTCCACAGCCGGCAACGACAGCTGCAGAACACCTGCAGCAAGAAGAGACCACAGAAGACAATGGAAACAAGAAAGAAGAGGAGGAAAGGGCATCAAAGAAACAACAGATGGCCAACCCAGAGAAAGAAGAAGAGGAAGAATACAGTGAAATAGATAAAGGGAAAGGCAAGGTAAAGGATATACTTGCTCTTGTTAGAGGATACATGGAGTCATTTAAAGAATGGCAAACACAGGAATTCAATGATTTAAGAAGAAGAATAAACAACACAGAAAAGAAAATAAATAAAATGGATATGACCTTAACAGAAATGGGGAAAAAAATGGACAAGATGGAAGAACGGGCAATAGCAGCAGAAATGGAGGTAGAAGACTTAAAAAAGAAATTGGAGGAATCTAATAAAAAAAACTAAAGAGACACAAGAATTACTAGCCCAAAAAATAGATATAATGGAAAATTATAACAGAAGAAATAACATAAAGATAGTGGGCCTTAAGGAAGATGAAGAAGGCAAGAATATGAGGGAGTTTATAAAAGAATGGATCCCTAAGGCCCTAGGATGTCCAGAACTACAGCAAGAAATGGAAATAGAAAGGGCACATAGAGCATTGGCCCCTAAACCACAACCACAACAAAAACCAAGATCTATTGTAGTAAAATTCCTAAGATATACTACAAGAGAAAAGGTACTGGAGAAGACAATGGAAAAAGTAAGAGAGGGCCACAAACCACTGGAGTATAAAGGGCAAAAAATCTTCATTTATCCAGATATAAGCTTTGAACTCCTAAAGAAGAGAAAAGAGTTCAATACAGCAAAAGCGATTTTATGGAAGAAAGGATATAAATTTATACTGAAGCATCCTGCGGTATTGAAAATATTTATTCCAGGACAACAAAACAGACTGTTCTCGGATCCAGAAGAAGCACGAAAATTTGCAGAACAATTACAAAAATAGACTGAGGGATGAAGACGGGTAATGAGAGTAAAAATGATCATGATTGATATGTATGTGGGTAAAGACAAAAATAGACTGAGGGATGAAGACGGGTAATGAGGGTAAAAATGACCACGATTGATATGTATGCGGGTAAAGAGGTATAAGAGTGAATAGAGACAATGGGCATACGTGAAAGTATCTGTAATTAGAGGAAAACATAGATAGTATAGACAAGAATTAATAAGGGAAGGTAATGGAATAGAGAGAATAAGGAGGGAATTAAAAGAGTGACCTTTGTGACATATGAAAAGTGAAATCTTTTCTGGGGGGGGCTGGGTGGGGGAAAAGAGCGGTCACTGCAAAATCAGTTGACGCTTGCGAGTGGATTCGCAAATCCAAATGGAGAGGGGAGATGTGGTTGTCCGACAAGGGATAAAGGACAACTCAGGAGGGGAAGGGGAGATTGGGGATAAAGAAGATAGAAATAGGAGAATAAGGAAAATGTTGGATGTTGTAGGAATATTGTCTGGTAAAGAGTTGAAAATAAGAAAACAGAAATGGAAAAGGAGGAAAGGTAATGAGGGAAAAACGGAAAGAGAAGATAAACAAAATATAAAATGGCTACGCTGAACTATATGACTTTAAATATTAATGGAATACATAACCAAATTAAAAGGAAGAAACTACTAAATTTACTGAAAAAGGAAAAAATAGATATAGCATTTGTCCAAGAAACACACTTAACTGAATTGGAGCACAAGAAATTAAAGAGAGATTGGGTAGGACATGTAACAGCAGCATCGTATAATTCAAAAGCAAGAGGAGTGGCTATATTAATTAGCAAAAATGTGCCATTTAAAATAGAAGAGGAAATAATAGATCCAGCAGGGAGATATGTTATGATAAAATGTCAGATATATTCGGAGCTTTGGAATCTACTTAATATATATTCACCTAACGAAGAAGATCAAAAGTTTATGCAAGATATCTTTTTGAAGGTAGCTAATACGCAAGGGAACATACTAATAGGAGGGGATTTCAATCTGAATTTGGATCCAAATATGGATAAAACGGGGAAAAAAATTAACAGGAAGAACAAAGTAACCACATTTATAATTAAATCAATGCAAGAAATGAAACTTGTGGACATATGGAGGAAACAAAACCCAAAAGAAAAGGAATACTCATACTACTCGACTAGACATAAAACATACTCAAGAATAGACCTATTTTTGTTATCAGCTAGTATGCAGGATAGAGTAAGAAAAACGGAATATAAAGCGAGAATGCTATCGGACCATTCACCCTTAATACTGACAGTAAAGCTAGAGGACATCCCTCCAAGAATGTATAGATGGAGATTAAACCCCATGCTACTTAAAAGACAGGATTTTAGAGAATTTATTGAAAAACAATTAAAAATGTACTTTGAAGTAAATACGGAATCAGTGGAAGATAAGTTTATACTATGGGACGCAATGAAAGCATTCATTAGAGGACAAATAATAAGTTATGCAACCAAGATGAAGAAGGACTATAATCAGGAAACAGAGCAGTTGGAAAGGGAAATAATAAACATAGAAAAAAAATTAGCAATAAAGGAAGATACAACCAAAAGAAGAGAATTGGCGGATAAAAAAATAAAATATGAAACATTACAAACATATAAGGTGGAGAAGAATATAATGAAGACAAAACAGAAATATTATGAACTAGGTGAAAAAACACACAAAATCTTAGCATGGCAGCTTAAGACAGAGCAAACTAAGAAAATGGTATTGGCAACAAGGAAAAAAGACAAACAAATTACATATAATCCAAAAGAAATTAAGGAAAACTTCAGAGAATTCTATGAACAATTATACCGAACTGAAAACGAAGGGAAAGAAGGGAAAATAGATGAATTTTTGACTAAAATTGAACTACCAAAACTACAAATAGAGGAACAAAATAAATAAACAGAACCATTTGGAACAGTAGAAATACAAGAGATAATAAAAAATTTACCAAATAATAAGACACCAGGAGAGGATGGACTCCCAATAGAATTCTACAAAACATTTAAAGATCTAATAATACCGCCCCTCCTGGATGTAATCAACCAGATTGATGAGACACAAAACTTACCAGATTCATGTAAAACAGCAATAATTACAGTGATACTAAAACAAGGGAAAGATCCACTCTCACCAGCGTCATATAGACCAATATCTCTGCTAAACACAGATTATAAGATAATAGCTAAACTATTAGCAAACAGATTAGCAGAACAGGTACCGAAAATGGTAAATTTAGACCAAACTGGATTTATCAAAAAAAGACGCACAACAGACAATATTTGTAAATTTATTAACTTAATTCATGCAGTAGAAGGAAATAAAGCACCGGCAGTAGCAGTTGCTTTAGACGCAGAGAAGGCCTTCGACAGAGTAGAATGGAATTACTTGTTCAAAGTATTGCAAAAATTCAGTTTACCGGAGAAGTATATTAATTGGATTAAAGCATTATATAAGGGACCGTTAGCGAAAGTAACAGTAAATGGACATGTATCAAAGCAATTTAACTTAAGCAGGTCAACGCGGCAGGGATGCCCACTATCACCATTATTGTTTGCGCTAGCTATAGAACCACTAGCAGAATCGATAAGAATAGATAATAATATAAAAGGAATAAAAATAAAAGACAGGGAATATAAAATCAGTCTATTTGCGGATGATGTGATAGTGTACTTAACAGAACCAGAACTATCAATAAAAGAACTATATAAGAAATTGAAGGAATATGGAGAAGTGTCGGGATACAAGATAAACGTAAATAAAAGTGAAGCAATGCCTATGAATAACGCGGATTTCTCAAAATTTAAGGAGGAATCCCCATTCAGATGGCAAATGCAGGCAATAAGATACCTAGGTGTGCAAATAAACAAAAATCTAGGCCAATTATATAAACTCAATTACAATCCACTAATGAAAAAATTACAGGACGATTTAGAGCATTGGAAAGAGCTACCACTAACACTGATAGGAAGGATAAACTGTATTAAAATGAACATTTTTCCAAGGATACTATACTTATTTCAGGCATTGCCAATACAACTGACAGAAAAATTCTTCAAAGAGTTAAAGAAAATAATAAGGAGATTTTTATGGAGAGGGGGGAAACCGAGGATAGCACTAGATAAATTAACAGAATGGTATAAACAAGGAGGCTTACAATTGCCAAACTTCAAAAATTATTATAGAGCCGCACAATTAAGGTACCTATCAGATTTTTATCAAACAAGGGAAAAACCAGACTGGACGAGACTAGAATTAGATAAAATAGGGGAAAAGATACCTGAACACATATTATATAAATGGGACGAAAAATTGGTACAACATAGAACTTCTCCAGTATTACACCATCTCCTCAATATATGGAAGAAGATTCATGTAGAAAGAAATAAAACAAATTATCAAATGCCAAAACTAATATTGACGCAAAATAAGCTACTCCCTTTTACAATAGACAACCATTCCTTTAGAAAATGGGAAAAAAAAGGGATTAAAAGAATAGAAAATTGTTTTTCAGGAAGTAGATTCTTATCCTTTGAACAAATGAGAGATAAGTACAATATAACTGGAGATACAGCGCTGGCATATTACCAACTGAGATCCTACTTGAAAGATAAATTAGGAAGCAATTTGAGTTTACCAGAGGGAAGTAACCTTGAATATGTGATTACAGATACAATGTTAATCAAAAGATTTATAACAAATATGTATATTAAACTGCAAGAAAAGGAGAATGAGGAAACAAATGGTAAAACTAAACAAAAATGGGAACAAGATTTAAATATAAAGATAAAAAAGGAAACATGGGAGAAATTATGTTCTGGAACGATGAGAAATACAATAAATACGAGACTGCGTATGATACAATATAATTGGTTACACAGACTATACATTACACCGCAAAAGTTAAATAAATGGGACCCAACAGTATCTGATAGATGTTTTCGATGTAAAAAAGAAAGGGGAACAACAATTCATGCAATCTGGACATGTGAGAGAGTAGAAAAATTTTGGGATGATCTCAATCAGATATTAAATAAAATAACAGAAAACAATATACCAAAGAATCCAGAGATCTTTCTCCTAAGTAACATAAAAAATAAAGAATTTGGAATTGACTTGGAAGATGCACAAAAAAGATTTGTTAAGATAGCCCTAGCCGTAGCAAAAAAATGTATTATGTCAACCTGGAAATTGGAAGATAATTTGAAAATACAACAATGGTATATAGAAATGAATAAATGTATTCCATTAGAAAAAATAACATATAGTTTAAGAAATAATATTGAAATATTCGAACAAGTATGGGAGCCTTACATTAAATACAATAGCGAAAACCTACCGGGGACAAACATTACCTAAGTTGATGGAAGGAGAAGGAAAGAAAAGAATGGACTCAGTAGAATTTCTGGTGTATTTTTGTTGAATGACAACATTGTCTGACTGAATTAATGCAACCTAGATTGTATACCTAAAATGGATGAGAGGGGGGGGTGGGGGGGTGGCTTGGGAGGAGGGAGGGGGGGGGGAGGAGAAAAAGTCACTGTAAATGTGTGAAAAAGAAAAAGTGTATATCATGGCTATTGTGATTTATGGTGTGAAAAATAAAAAAATTTAAAAAAAAAAGATTTTGAAAATGATGCTTTGCATTCAATGAAACATCAACCATTGCAGAAAATAAAGGAAAACATTACAATAAAGTTTAGCCCTATTTCTAAGATTGAAGTATATTCAATTTAATTCAAAAGAATCACAAGAATTAAAGAGGATTTGATGGGTACATTTGAGAGAAAGTGAGATGGAGAGGTCCTTGAAAATAAGAAGAGGGGATAGTGGACTGAAGAGTTGATCCTTTAGCAGTCAGCATAAATCTGATGTTCCAAATGGCCACATCTTATACTGTTACAAATACAAGATAAGTAACCAGGAAAACCTTTATTATTTCTGTTGACTAGAACAACAGTTGCTGAGAGTCAAAGAATTGTCAAAGTAATGTTAACACAAGATGATGCAAATAGAAAGCAGGAAAGTTTGATTTTGTGAAAAGTAAAGAGAGATTATACCATGGAAAAGTGATCTAAAATCACAAACTCAAAGCACTGGAATCTGTCCCACCTTGAAGGTGCTTAATGACCTGAAGTGCAGGGCACCATTTTTATATCACGTTATCAGCAATTATGTGATGTACATGATTTTTGTTTACTTTCTTCCCCAATCCAGCAAACCAAATTATGTTTGGTTGCCAACATACTTCAATTTAGTTTACCTTCTGTTTACCTTCACTTAAAGATGTACAAGACAGCAAAACACAATGCCAACTTTAACTGGTGGTAATCACTCATCTAATTTGAATCCTGTTAATGGCTGTAGGAAACCAAGAATGCAGTTATCATTGTTGGACTGAAAAAAATGACAATGACTTGGCAGCCATGTTGCTATCCCCCTGGCACCATCAGGTCTAACATGTGCATATTAATTGTACACCATGATCCACCTGTTCAGTTTTGGCAAGACTACTTTTCTTTATTGCAGTCCTTTCCTCAAGGTCACTTCTGGACATTTTTTTTCCAAAAGCATACAGATTCTCTCAAGAAATGAAATACAAAAGCAAAATCCTCCAGATGTGACACTAATCCTTTCAGAACTGAAATTTTCTTCTTAATTCTCTGCCATGCTTGACTATACAGCTTTTATTTAATCCAAAATCTTGTAAAGTCAATCATTCAAGAAAATATGAGATTAAGATATTCTACAATAATATTGGAAAGTAAAACAAAGCATCATTGTACTTTTGCAAAAAAACTTGAAATAAATGCTCTAAATTATTTATATATATTTTCAAAAACAGAGGTCACATTAATTTGTAGCAAGGCCCTAGAAGGGAACCATCACTATCAAGAGAGCAGTGAAAACTCAGGAAACTGTTCATGTTGATACTGTCTGAAGAAACATCAAAGACTGGTTCATCAACTCTGAAACATCACCATTTTAAATCTTTGATTCAAATGATCCATCAGTTGGAATGTCCTGCATTACAAATCCAATTGAGTAATTGGAAGGCCAACAACCAGAGGGAAATACATATTTCTATGAGACTTTCCTCAATCTTTCTCAAATCCAGATTAAAATCTCACCAATCATTTTCCAATTGCATGACTAATCTTCACATTTTCATCACTGTGGCTCTTGCATCTTCAAGAATAGCTTTTCCAATACTCCCAACAAGTCTTTCTCGTCTTTTATCCTGGCAGATTTCAACTGTCATCATTCACCAATTAGCTCAAGAGTTTTCCACAGCTTTCTATCATTTACATCCTTTAAATCAATCTTTTACAAAACAGTTGGCAACATTGCAGATTAGCCCTTGATCTACTCCAACTAATGTGCTGTATCCAATCTTCAAATTTTGCTAATTCATGTTTTGAAAAGTATGAAGCACCTTGAGCTCTGTTGCCAATTTTCAATGTTTTATGCCAGTTAACAACCAATATTCTCTTGTTTCATTTTTACAATCAGTCTTGTTTTCTTGCCCCTCCATCACAATCAATTACAATCTTAACAAGATCTGATCTTTGATTATATGGAATTTGTAGCTGTCATGGATCTCAATTAGCTGTTAGTTGGGCCTGGTTTGCACACCACCCATATGATTTTGATTCATAGCAGTTTACCTGAATGAATCCCATCTTTGCTCAAATATTTAAACATCTATGTGATTGTCATTTCAACATATATTATGCACTGAATCTGTTACTGAAGATGGAGACAGCTTTCCCTCAGTTCCAGTGCATTATCAGAAAATCAGACTTTGCCCTTTAGTCTTAAGATATGGGGAAAAAAACTTCCCATGGGAACACTCCTTTTTTAAATTAGATAAGCTTTCCTGTCAGAGGAGGATTTTTTTTTAAATAAGACAGTAAATATGGAATCTGACAAATCACACAAATTAGACATAAAAATTCTGAGTCACTTAATATGATATCAACTTGATATTAATTTTATCCAACTCCAGTACATTCACTCATCCAAATATCCCAAACTGTGCCACTCATCAAACATATTCATGACAGTCTGATGCAAGTTTTGATTATTATTTCAACCATCTCTGGTGGGCTCTGATTCCACTCTTCCCATTCCCCTGGGTCCAACCAGCCTTGTTCCTATTGGCAAACCAAGTGGTCAAAATGAGCACTGAAAAGCAGATATTGTACATTAGTTTGACCATAAGAATAACCATAAGATTTGGAACAAATGGTCAGTTGTGTGTTTAGAATGCAGGAGTGTTCAAGATTTTGAAGTTTTCCACTTATAGAATTATGTGGGCTTGCACTTGTCAAACCTCATTCATGTCTACAAAGGCAAAGTCAGAGAATCAAGTTCACTCCCACATTATTGCCTTCAGGCACTCCTAATGATTCAACGTTGACTGACCTTGATCTTTCTTTCTTTGACTCATGCTGTCACAGGACAAAATAATGCACAAGTAGAAATTCTGATTGTAGAATTTGGTGTATTGTCAAACCCCACATATTCCCATTTCACTTTCTCCTCCTCTTTCATTGTCTCAAATCTTATTTCCTTTAATATATTTTGAATACCAAAGGCATCACCTTTGATCCCCATCAAAAATACCTTTCTCTTCCTTTTGACATCATCTCTATCTTTTTGAAATAGCCCTGAACAAATTGTACATTACCATATTTTGGCCTCAATGAATTACTGATCACAAATCCACTCCAACAGTGGACACAGTTCTGATCAAACTTACGTTTGTATGAGATTTTATTACCAAGATTTCCACTGACACAAAGTGGGATAAACACTTGGCATAATATTTTCCCAGAGAGATAATTAATCTGTCAAAGGTGATACCAACTGCTCAATGTGCAGTTGCATTCTTGAATTTTACTTTGGGGATTCAATAAAGACTAAAGATTTTTAGATGTTTACAGCTCTCAGTCCAAAGTAGCCAATCACATGTCTGAAACCATATCCTCAGATTTAAATTTTCAAGTGGTCAGCTTCAAATCTACTGATGTACCTTTCACCTTTCCTACTATAATATTTACTGAATACAAAAACAACAATTCTTCACAGCTTCAAAAATTCCAATTCACCAGCTTCAAAGGATAGAAACAAAACCTCCCATTGCACTTTGGATGGTTTTCAAACTATTATTTAGTTTTGATGAAAATGTGACCATTTTTGTAAATTTACTACCAAATATCTTGATGTCTAGTATGGCAAGCTGAAGCAAAGACAATCCCCTTGTTGAATCAATTAGTTATTATGATTAATGTTTATGTGAGGCATGGACAGAATGTGCATTAACCAGTGCACTTGACAAGCATGACGAGAACCTGCAAAACAGCACTTGCCATGAATTCCATTAACTTCAACTTCATTTCATTCTCTAATGACAACATGATTACTTACACAAGCAACAAATTAGTTTGGTTACCTTGATACAGAATTTAGTCCATGCGATCCTATTTAAGGAACCACATTGGATTCAAAAGCCAAAAGATGTGTTTATAATTATGAAGCTGCATACATTTGATCTCTGTTGGGCCCATGAATTTTTCTGATCTCTGACAATGGTTACATAATGGAATTGTAATGGGTGTCGAAAGAACCAAAGGCTTGTTGATTCAAACCAAGGCTTTTATTAACTAAAAGACTGGAGCATATCACAAGTAGGTCGACCAGTCCAGAATGACCTGGTCTGGCTAGGAACAATCCTTTAAGACCTGCCAGTAGGTGTGGCTACGCTCTCAGCCAATCACAGTTATCCTACACTATCATCTGTACAGATACACTTTGGTGATAGAATCTGTACTATCACAGGAGGGATAGTTATGAATTTGCAGATGTCATCAAAGGTTACAATAAAATAAGTTCAAGGGTGGTATGGAGCATCTACAGCAATGCACTGATTATGTGCATAGGCATTACAAATTAATTTTAATCTAGAAAAGTATAATGAAAAGCAAGGATGTGCATGATAAATGTTAGTAAACTTTGATATGGAGACTAATAAAGGGACTTGGACACCCATCTCCAAAGTTGTCCAAAAATAGCAGGGCAGCTAGATAAGATAGTTCAGAACTCATTGGCTGAGATATGAGCAAGATGATTGTGTTGGAAATGTACATAAATTAACAAATTTGTGATACCAAGAGCACAGTATACAATTCTGTCCATTAAACCCATGATTTGCAAAGAGCTATCGAACGCTGCAGAATTTTAAAGACTTACTTATGAACTCCACTTGCTTGCTTTAGAATAGATGGAACTGAAAGGGAAATTTCATTGGTTCAGTCAAAAATTCAGGAAAGAACAAGAACTCTATATTCAGACATAAATCGAGAGAAAACATAATGAATATTAATAGAACAGACCTGAGATTCCCTCACCTCCAGACTTCAGTCAATGTGGATTGGCAAGAACATCACCTCCACAATCTCCATCAGCAATGGAGGACCACAGGAATAAATACTTAGAACCCCCTCTACACTCGCTGTGCACCTTTGACTGTGTGGCTAAGTCTTCTTCTTTCTTTGGCTTGGCTTTGTGGACGAAGATTTATGGAGGAGCCTGCTGCAGGCTCGTTGGGGACTGACAAGTCCGATGCGGGACAGGCAGGCAACGGAAAATTGGTGGGTTGGGGTTGGGTGTTGGGTTTTTCCTCCTTTATCTTTTGTCACTGAGGTGGGCTCTGCGGTCTTCTTCCAAGGAGGTTGCTACCCGCTGAACTGTGAGGCGCCAAGATGCACGGTTGGAGGCGAGATCAGCCCACTGGCGGGGGTCGATGTGGCAGGCACCAAGAGATTTCTTTAGGCCGTCCTTGTACAATAACAACAACATATATATTTGCTGATGATACAACCAATTTGGGGCAATGATTCAGCAGACAGGAGGGAAATTGAGAACTTGGCTGAATAGTGTGCAAACAACAACCTCTCACTCAATGTCAATAAGACCAAGGAGCTGATTGTTTACTTTAGGAAAGGAATACCAGAAATGCACGATCCCTAATCATTGGGGGAATCAGAGGTGTAGAGGATGAGAAACTTTAAATTCCTGGGGGGTCACATACTCCGATGACCTGTCGTGGATCCATCATATTAATGCCATTGTGAAGGAACCACGTCAGGACCTCTACTTCTTCAGGAGTTTATGGAGGTTTGGTATGACATCGGAAATGTTGAAAACACAGCAGTGTTGTGGAAAGTGTGCTGACAAGCTGCGTCGTGGCTGTGGCTGGGGCACCAACACCTCTGACCGAAAAATCCAACAAAAGTTAGTGGACACAGTCCAGTACATCACAGACAAAACTTTCCTCATCACCGAGAATATTCACATGGAACAATGCTGTCAGAGAACCTACACCACCCAGGACATCCTGTGCTCTTGTGGTTGCCATCAGGAAAGAGTTACAAGTGCCATAAGGCTTATTCCACCATAGTCAGGAATAGTATCTTATCCTTAAATTATACCTATCAATCTCCTGAACAACACTTATTCAAAGACTTTTGCTCATTATTTATTACTGAATATTTATACTTCTGTATTTGCTCAGTTTGATTACTTTTCTTTTGTTTACATTTCTTTATTTGTGTATATTGGAAATTTTTCCTGGCCTGCAGAAAAAAAAGAAGAGCTGGCTCTGAATGGGCAACTAAAGCGGCATGATCTGTAAAGAGTAGTTCACAGACAAGTTGCTCTTGCGTCTTGATGTGAGCTTGCAGGCGCCTCAGATTGAAGAGACTGCCATCCGTGTGGTACCGGATGTAAACAGCGTCTTCATTGTTGAGGTCTTTCATGGCTTGTTTCAGCATCATGCTGAAGAAGATTGAAAAGAGGGTTGGTGTGAGAACGCAGCCTTGCTTTACGCCATTGTTAATGGAGAAGGGTTCAGAGAGCTCATTGCTGTATCTGACCCGACCTTGTTGGTTTTCGTGCAGTTGGATAACCATGTTGAGGAACTTTGGGGGGCATCCGAGGCGCTCTAGTATTTGCCAAAGCCCTTTCCTGCTCACTGTGTCGAAGGCTTTGGTGAGGTCAACAAAGGTGATGTAGAGTCCTTTGTTTTGTTCTCTGCACTTTTCTTGGAGTTGTCTGAGGGCAAAGACCATGTCAGTAGTTCCTCTGTTTGCGCGAAAGCCGCACTGTGATTCTGGGAGAACATTTTCGGCAACACTAGGTATTATTCTTTTTAGGAGAATCCTAGCGAAGATTTTGCTTGCAATGGAGAGCAGCATGATTCCCCTGTAGTTTGAGCAGTCTGATTTCTCGCCTTTGTTTTTGTACAGCGTGATGATGATGGCATCACGAAGGTCCTGAGGCAGCTTTCCTTGGTCCCAGCAGAGCTTGAAAAACTCATGGAGTTTGGCATGCAGAGTTTTGCCGCCAGCCTGCTTGGATTTGGAGAATTATTGTAATAGGGAAACTCTTACTAGACCAAGGTTTGTTTCATTGAAATATGGGTGGCTGAGGGAAGATGTAATTAAGGTGTACAAAGCCTTAATTTTAAGAGAATGGGCCAATTTCCCTTGGCATAAAATTGATTACTGATAGAATAAAAAGAGAATTAAGGAAAAATTTTATGACACCTAGAATAGTGTTCAGAACGTGTCAGAAATGCTCATCATATTTCAGATCAGACAATGCTATGGACTGAGAGGTCAGAAGTTGTGTGACTGAAATAGTTTTTTTTGTCAGCATCGATATGTTGGGACAGATATTTTAAATGTCCAAGGCCCGCTCTGCACAGCCTCCTTTCGAACAAAGTTAGCTATCTTATCTGAAATGGATGGGACATGACTTCCCTCTGATTCTTGTGTACAACAACAGAGTCGGAGGCTAATTAGTAGATTTGTTCATCAAAATAGTTATGATTCACTCTCTGTAAAGCTAAAAATATTTCAGTCACTGTGGTCATTTGCTCAAGAACATGGAATAATACAGTAATAAGACCTTCGGTCCACAATGTCTGTGCTGAACATAATGCTGAAAAATTGGATTCTGCTGCTTGCATGAAACATATCCCTTTATTCCCTGCATATTCAACTGCATTCATTTTTAATCCAGGAAAGAGTGATGAAAAGCAAAGTTTTATATGTTAAAGTCAGGATACTCAAATACATTAACTTACTTGGACTGAGACCATCTGTGGACCTGCTCATTGCTGAGGTGGAGATCATAACACAGAAGGATCTGGACCAACTCGGAGAATAGGTAAAAATGTGGCAGATGGAGTTTAATGCAGACAATGTGAGGAAGGGCAGACCAAGATAGGACATAAACAATAAATGGTAGGGCACTAAGGAGTGTGGAGGAGCAAAGAGATCTGGGAATACAGATACATTGTTCCCTGAAGGAGGCGTCAAAGAAAGCTTTTGGGATCTTAGCCTTCAAAAATCAAAGCATTGAGGATAGGAACTGTGATGCTATGTTGAAGTCGTTTAAGACATTAGTTAAGCAAAATGTGGAATTGAAAGAGTACAGAGAAAATTTACTCGGATGTTGCTTGGTCTTCAAGAGTTGAGTTTCAGGGCAAGATTAAACAGGTTAGGACTTTATTCCTTGGAGCAAAGAAGAATGAGGGGAGACTTGATCGAGGTTTACAAGATTATGAGAGGGGTAGACAGAATGGATGGGAGCAGGCTTTTTTCCCCACAAATTTTAAGCTGAAAGGTGAAAGGTTTAGAGGGAACATTAGGGGAAAGTTCTTCACTCAGAGAGTGGTGGGAGTGTGGAATGGGCAGCCATCTGATGTGGTGAATGCGGCGGGCTCAGTCTTTAGTTTTAAGAATAGATTGGATAGATTCATGGATGAGAGAGGTCTGGGGGGTTATAGAATGGAAGAAGGACAATGGAACTAACAGAGTGGTGATCAGCATGGACTAGAAGGGCCTAATGGCCTGTTTTCTATGCTGCAGCATTCTCTGGTTCTTAAGTCAATTATTTTCTTAAACTTAGCTCAGTCATTCCTGTATTAAAGTACTTTTAATTGTAAATCATTAATTCACCAAAATTGCTAAAGATAAATTTCAGCCAAAAAAAAAATATGGACTGACCAGGAAGCAAAGTACTGACTACAAGCTTCTAGTTTCTGTTCAGAGCTGTCATGCAGGACCATCAGATTAGACTGACAGAACATGCCCACAGTAATTCCCCTGTGAATATTGTTATAGCATTTAATCAAAATACAGTTATAAAATCCCCATACTGACTTGGGAAGGGCCTGAGCAAGACAAAAAGGAGGTAAAAAAAATTACACTGTCACATAGAGCTAATCCTGGTATTATTTTATGCATTTACAATATCAATAGGACTTGGTTTATCCACAATCAATACTCAGATTTATGTGTTATCATGAAATAAGTTTTGAAGTTTGAATCTAAATCAATGGATTGAGTGGAAACAAATCATTAACGAGGGAGAAAGAAAACCATCGATGACTGCTGTCACATTTTCAGTCTGCTCCTCATGAATCTGAATTCCACTCAAACAGAAAGCATCGCTAACTTCTTTGCCATCCCTTATGTAAATATATCACAGCTAACAGAAGTCTAACAAGGTAGTTAGCATGTTTTAAGTAATTCTGAACATCAGGTCAAGATGGTGCTCATTTACTCACGACCAAAATCAATATTATATATGAATTGCACAAGTGATTTTTCTTGTTTGTTTGGATGTTTCGACTCTTCACAGTGGGAAGGTAGGCACTATAAGACAGACAGAGTTGCCATTGGTCTTGCCTGAGATGAGAGAAAGAGAAGCAAACAAGGATCCCTTTAGAATAGCTGAGTGTGCATGTATTCGCCTCCAGTGCTCCCGCAGCTTATGTCAGCTGATAATCAACTTGAACTTGAACATTAGTGTTAAGGGAACATTGCTGCATACATACTGTCCCAGACTTACAGGCATGAATTTTAACTTCAGCAAGACTATGATTACTGTAAACACATCACAAATTGTGAATATGTACAGATAGCAAATTTTGAATTTGTCAGTTTCAGGCTCTAAGACACCACACATAATCTGTAATTCCTCTGCAATACCATAATAAAAATTAATCTTTCCAGTCATGCCATTACTACATTAGTTTCAGTGGAGTTCAATTTCAGGTATTGAAGGGCTGTTGATAAGAAAGAAAAGTAATGCAATTATTGAATTCATTTGGATTGGTCTTATGTGTTTCCTCAATGATGTTTTAATCATCATCCAAAGTTCAAAAGTCAGTAAAGTTCTACCAATGGTTTAAGGATTTTAGTGGAGTTTTTTTTTCATGGAGAACTTGCACTAGCCTGCCCACATCACTCCATCACATTGCTGCAGACCCTGCCAAAATTTAGGGACTTTGGACTTGTCAGTCTCTGGTTTCATTTGAATAAGGCTGTGGTAACCTCATCAGAGATGAAGTACCTGCCCAGGAAATTCACGGCCAAACTCATTGCTGCAGTTACCCAGATAGCTCACCCTAACAGTTTCATGATTGTATCTGGTGACTTCAATAGCTCCAATCTGAAAGCAGTTCTACCACGGTTCCAACAACATGTCAACTTCACCACCAGAGGAGATAACACCCTCTATTGAGTATACACCAATGTCCCCATCTGCCCCACACCTCCACCTTGGATACTCAACCACATATTGATCCTGATAACCCCAGCATGCAAACTGCTGGATAAAATTAACTGAGTCAGTTCACAGAGAGATTATGATGTGGACTGGGGTGGGGGAGTGGGGCACAGCAGCACTGCAAGACTGCTTTAGTAACATGGACTACAGCTGTTTCAGGAAGGTGGCCATTTTAAATGGCTATAGCAAGGAATACACAAGCTCAGTAACTGACTACATGAGCAAGTGCATCAAAATGTCACAGTGATCAAATGCTACACACTCAGGGCTAACCATAAACCATGGGTTGATGCAGAGGTCCATGCATTCTCAGACCTCATGTTGCCTCAGGACATGAGTTGGCAATCAGACCAGTCAGGGCTGCTCTCCTATCAATCCAGAAGCCAAAGCCTGGGTAGGCATGGAAGATCCATAGACAGCTCTAAGACACCGACAACATGAGGTGCATGGGGCAAGGTATCAAAACAATACTAGATCACAGAAATCCTTGATGTCATTGACATCAACGATTCCCTTTCAGACAGACTGAACATCATCTATGCATGGTTTGATGATTAAAAAAAGTGGACGTCAAATAAAGCTTTGTCTCTCCCTGAAGAAAAGGCCCCTTGCATAGCCATGGCCAAGGTGAAGAGAGTCCTATCCAGGGTGAAAACACCCATGGAGATCTTCAAAATGTCATTGCAGTAGTCTATCACCCCTGCAGGTTTCAAGGCAGCCACAATTATCCTGGTATCAAATAGGGAGACTGTACTAGGCCTCAACGACTACTGCCCTGTGGCATGGAACTCCATCATTATGAAATGCTTCAAGGATCTAATGAAGGAATGTATTAAAGCACAACTCCGAGGGACACTGACCCATTTCAATTCACCGACAGATGGAACCATTCCAATGACAATCACTCCACTCCATCCTGACTCATATGACATGCCAGACTGCTGTTTGTTAATTTCAGCTCAGCGTTTAATAAGATTATTCCCCAGTGGCTGGAAGAGGAGCTGTCCTTGCTAGGATTCAACAACCTTCTCTGAAACTGGATCCTGGACTTCTGAATGGAAATCCTACAGTCTGTCCAGATCAGCAGCAGAAAGTTGAGCTCCATCACGCTGACCACTAGGCATTCCTTCGGGCTGTGTGTGTGCTCAGCCCACTTCTGTTCAACTATCAAACCGAGTTACATGGTGATCTTTAGCAATGGTCTTTATACCATATCTCAGTGTTCACTCAAAAATCAGCCACAACAGGCAGATGTGCGCAAGGTTTTTGTGAAATCATGGGTCACTGCACACCCCAGTAAGATTTCAAATATAGTGGACTATTGGTGATCAAGCAATGGAAATTATTAGCAGTTTCACTTTAAGGTATTAAGTACCAATTATCCTGCTCCACTTTCACATTTTCAGACTTGCATTTCCACTGAACCTCCACAGCTAAAAGTATTTTCACTCACATTCTCATCCAAATGATTAAAAATAAATCAAGATTTGTTAATTCTAATATATTTTATATTTATATATATGAATACAAATAATTGAGAGTTCACAGCTGTCACTAATTTGATAAAATCAGAAAAGTTCATGCCAAACATTTGACAAAATTGGCATTGCTAAAGCATGAAACAGTGAGTTGCAGAGGCAAATGGACAAAGTGATGCAGAAGTCAAAGGGCAATATTATATTTAGGTTAGATTTTTTTCAGAGATATTTATTGATCTGAATGAATTCCATTAGAACAGTCATTATAATCCAATTATTTACATGAAATAAAACCATGACAGTGTCATTTGATTAAAATATCCAGGGTGGCATCAATATCTCTGACTTGGAAGTGCACAGGCATACAGAACTGCCATCACAAACCTAGACATACAACTGGGCAGGCCGAGTCTGCTTTGCGACATGTCTATGGGGGTTCCCCAGGCCGATAGTCCCCATGTCTTGGAGATGGTGCCTTTTTGATGAAGTTCACAACTTGTCCCATCCCTCCATCAGAGCAACGGTCAAGCTTATGGCAACCAAATATGTAGAGCATAAACTTAAGAAAGATGTTATGCAGTGGGCCCACTGCCAAACTTCCAAAATACAGCAGCACACCAAGACACCTCTCCAGTCTTTCCCAGCAGCATGCTGACGTTTTGAGCATGTGCATATAGACCTGGTTTGACCCCTCCCTGTGTCTCAGAACATGAGATATATCCTCACGGTCATAGCCAATTCACACAATGGCCAGAGGCCATCCCAATATCATCCAATGGTGCTGAGATATCCACCAGAGCATTTATTGCCAACTACATCCCAAGATTTGGAGTTCCCACAAATGTCACCTCAAACCACGGAGTGCAATTCACCTCCGCATTATGGACTGCCCTTGCGTGGTTTTGTGCATCACGCTACAGCGTACCACCCACAGTCCAATGGTCTTGTGGAACGTTTCCACCAGCAATTCAAGACCGTACTCAAAGCCTTACTCACCAGGCCCAATTGGCCCAATAGTGCACTATCTCAAAGGAAGAAATGGCACTATTGTCTGCAAAAATGGTTTTTGATTCAGTTCTCTCGGTTCCAGGTGACGTTCACTTCTCGTCCGACTCTTACCCTTCTGACATGAACATGCTTCAGTAGCTTCAACACCACATCACAATAAGAAAACCGATTCCAACCAACTGGCATGGAATCTCCAAACAGCATCTGTCTCCAGCCCTCTTCGACACTGACTTTGTGTTCGTATGTAGACAGGCCCCAGGAACACCATTGCAACGGCCATATGATGGCCCTTTCCATGTGATCAAAAGGGATGGGGTCATGTACACATTAGACAATGGGAGATATTCTCAACTGTTTGTTATCGACTCAAACCAGCACATGTTCACCCTACTACCGCTATTCACTCCCCCCAGCCCAGGAGACAAGGGCATCCGCCTAAGGCACGCACAGCCGGTTAATTTCTTTTGGGTGATGATACTGTGGGGGTGGTGTAGCGGGCCAAGTGGCCGCATAGTGTGGGCTGAACCATCGCCTGTGCAGCTGACTGAGTAGCCGCTCAGTGCCGCAGGCCTGGTCGCAGTTCACTCACCTGGCCGGAGGGGGCACACGGCCTGCGGGCCAGGTCGCAGTGCACTAGGGATTTGGGTACTCACCTACAAGATGGCGCAGGGCTCCTGTCATCTTTATTTTAAGACACATGCCCTTTAGGTGAGTTGCAGGCATGGGGTGATATCACATCTGGCCCCGGGTGTCCGGGCCGGAAAGCATTTAAAAGAGGAGGCAAATTTGAATAAAAGGTATTTGCTGACTAACCATTGTTTCTGATTAATTGATTTAGTACCTCCACTGGAGTAATTGCAACAGAAGTATATGACTAATTTGACTTTCAATCATCTCTGTCAACAGAAGGTATCACTGTCCTGCTCTAAAGTATTAAAAAAATGTAAATAAAATGCCCAAGAACATATCATTCACTGTTAATTCAGTGTCTTATTATTTTAAAATAATTTACATTCAATACAATCACTCAATCACCAATATGTATTTTCATCTCGTTATATCCAATATGCCTGAATGGTTCTTGTGTTGCTGAATATGGTAACAATTTCTACTTTCAAAACTAATGAACATTCAATCAAGAACTTGAACAGAGGTAGATGGTTTCATATTGGCACTTTATGAAGAACTATCATTAAAAAGGCACGATGGCGAAATGAACAACCTTGTGGACCTCGATAATTGGTCTCTCGGGGCCAACCACCACGAGTCTATCAATGTGAAAATTCCCAAACTAAAGCTCTGAACTTCAAAATAACAAAGTTTTATTTTCTGCATTACTGTAACTAGCTTTATCTCCATTCTTATGAAATGAAATCCATGGAGGAAAACAACACCACATACCTTGCCAATTGTTAAAAGGTGAAAATGCCAATGTTATTTAATTATTGCCAACTTGTAATTTTAGACCACAAATAAAGGCAACTTCAGCTGCAGTCTAATAAAGCAAATCTACCTCCTGCCTTTGTCAGGCAAATGATTCAAAACAGAAAATGCCAGACACATTGTGTCATAATTAATTATTCATACAACCTTTATTTTGGGATCATTTATACTAAATCACAAATACAATGCAGATCTTATTTTAATTAAATTACTCTTTGCAGTGACTCAAATGAATATCAAATAGCTTCCATGACTTAATGCAGAAAATATGTGAGGTTCACATTTTCAGATGATCTTGCAACAACTTATGAAATACACCAACACTCATTGGGATATTGACAATAGCTTTGACAGCAGCTTTCCTTGACTTTCACTCGGAACTGACATCATTGAATCATAATGAAGAATTTCAGCAGAAAATACAGGAAACATCCTGCAGGTCAGGCAGCATTTATGGAACTCATGTTTCAGATCACAGATCCTTTGTCAGGACTGATGAAATGACCGAGCTGCTGAGTGTCTCGAATATTTTCCATGTTTATTTAGATTCCCAGTTTGATCATCTGTTTGATTTTTCAAGACTTTCAGCTGTTTATATGATTTCAAAAAGCTAGAAGAGCCCAACTACACAGGCCTATGCACAAACAGAAAATTCATGACATGGTTTCACAGGGATTGGTTACAATGGGAAGATTGTAGCCTTCTCAATGAGACTTGTGTGGAATTTAATTATAAATTATAACTGATTATGAGCTCTCTGTCCAAAATTGCAAAGTTCTATGCAAGATTAATATTGGTGATTTCTGTCCAGATATTAAGATCACTTGGACAAAAATTGAAATATTCCCTATGTGAACTGGAAGGTTTAGCCAAGAGAAAAAAATGTCAGCTAAATTCTGACAAGGTATTAAATCCCAATACTAAAAATATGAATATTAGTCAATACCTACTAGCTATATTGTCATTTCTTTCTTAACATTAATTCTGTTTGCCTACAAAATTGTTCTTGCCATAGAAAGTCTAATGCCCATGGATTGTGTTGGCATTCAACCTTGAAGGTATACATTTCTGCGCTGCTTCAAGATGGACAATACCAAATGCACATACTGCAAACTTCCATTACTCTAGCTCATAGCTCTAACATATTTATTAAAACATTAAACAGTTGTCAATACTTACCGTGATACAGCATACCGCCACTAAATGAAGTTAAAGCCATCTTCTAATGAGGAGCATTGCGAAGATCAATAACCACTTATTTCTTTTGAGCATGTAGAAGTGGTCAGATGAAAAGGAATCAGGGCTCCTTTATGTGCTCTTAATTAGTCCATTCAGATGGTTGAATATTGTATTATATTACATTAAGACACAGTAGCAAATCCTAATGGTTTGAATTTCACAGTTGCTTTTTCAGATATTGTGGATGATAGAGTAATCCTTTCACTGCCTTCTCAGTAGATGATGCTGTATCATTTTGGTCATGAATAATTTATACAGTCAAAGTAGAATCCCAGTACAATAGAACAGGTCTCTTTTATCAGTTCTTCCATGGTCTATTGATTTCAGAGTATAACACATTTAATATAGAACAATAACCATCCCAATTAGGCAAATTGCTTAGATTAAAATAGGTTAAAGCTCCCTTTTGAAAAGTATTATATCAATATCAATATAATTGCTTGGTGACGAAAGCACGCTAGTGAGCACCTTCATCTGTCTTTTTTCCAACAATTGTTAAGTGCTTTAATATTGAAGCACAAACTCATTTTTATTTAAAAAATTGCATTATTTTGATAAATTGACAAAGAAAATATTTTATGTTCAGTGAATGCAAACAAAATATGGATGTCAAAATTAATAACCTATATTTTTTACTGCATAAATGTAGTTAGACATACTGAACAGGCCATTTCGCCCCACGAGCCAATGCCACCCAATTAACCTACAAACCACAGTATGTTTCAAACAGTGGGAGGAAACCGGAGCTCCCAAAGGAAACCCACACAAACATGGGAGAATGTATAAACTCCTTACAGGCAGTGCGGGGTTCAAACCCTGGTCCCAGTCGCTGGCCCTGGAACAGCCTTGCGCTCTCCACTAGGCCAATGTGCTG
The DNA here is from genome assembly GCF_036971445.1 of Narcine bancroftii. NCBI lineage: Eukaryota > Metazoa > Chordata > Chondrichthyes > Torpediniformes > Narcinidae > Narcine > Narcine bancroftii. The sequence continues at coordinate 26,536,313 of NC_091473.1, read as the reverse complement.
CCCCTCTGATAAATGGTAAATTAATTTTCCGTTCAAAATTTAATTTTGTCTTAACACCAACAGAAAACATTGTTATTTGTAGCAATGCAACTGCTTGAACAGTTTAAGTCCAGTTTTGTTGCTAATGGTGGAATGTGAGTTTCGGAGGGCAGTTTGAAAACCACTTATCTCAATCAAAAGCTTGGCTTTGGGACAATTCATCCATACCACTTAAAGTTTTGACTTTCAGCTGGGTTTTTCCTGCACATAAACCTTATGGGCATCAGGGGTTAAAAATACACAGAAATGCTGGAAGAACTCAACCAGTCTTGCACTGTCCATAGGCAGCAAAGATATGCTAAAGATATATATTAGCTGTGAACCAAAAACCATTCTCACCTTTCCTCTGATCATATCCAATTCATGTCTTTGGTTTGTCGGTCCTATTATTTTATTTATGATTTTCCAAACAAACTCAAACAGTTATCAACATTATCAATGACAATGTTAACAGTCTCCCCCTCCCATTCTTCCCCATTTCTCTCACCAGTCTTTAATTCAGATGCCTGCCTCCTTTTTGGCTAGACCTCAAAGAAGAGCTCAGGCCTCCAATGTCAGTAATATATCTTTATCTTCTATGGATGTTGTGAAACTGGCTGAGTTCCTCCAGCATTTCTGCTGTTTTAACCACAATCACAGAGACTGCAGATTTTTGTGTGTCACTCTCTGGGCATCAGTGGTTACATGCCCCCTCTCAGTATGTCATCATTAATACAGACCCCTCGTATAGTACAGCATGATAGAAAAAGTACACCCTCAGAAATGGCATGATTGTGATGGTTTTAAAAGTAGACATCGAAGAGAATGGTCTTATATTCATTCATTGGAGATAACAAAAATTATGAATAGTCTCACTGAACAGTACAAAATTTCTTGAAGATCTTGACAGGTTTAGTGCTGAAAGACCTCGTCCTCAGCTAAAGAATCTAAACCTTGAAGATCATAATCTCCATTGAGACATTGGGCCATTCAGGGTTAAAGTGAGAAGTTTTAGCTCTCAGAAAATTGCAAATCACAAGAATTTTCTCTCTCTGCTGAAGGTCAGCTGTCGAGTATATTTAAAACTTTGATCAATAGATTATTGCTCACTGGGAGATTCAAAGAACATGAGGATAAGGTGGTAAAATAGAAATAAGGTTAATGACCAGCTCCAGTTTTATTAAATGGCTACATTGCTTTTCACTTCCCCTTTTTTTGTGAAAAAAAAATCATGGTTTGCCTTTCACATCAAAGCATTAACCATCCATTATGACAATATTCAAATAACTGGAGAATGATTTGTTCTTCACTGTTAATTTGTAAGACCTTGGTTTGCACATATTAACTTCCAAGTTTACCAACAAAACAATGATTGCACATGATGATAACTGATGGGAAATGCTTTGAGACAACCTGAAGTTGGAAGAAATTGTGGTCCTCTTTTATTAATTTTAACCACTGTTTTGAAAATTTCAGTGATACCCAGTGTGAGTTTCATTCCAGATACCTGTTTGAAAAGAATTATTTAATTTTGTCTTTATTGCAGATTTATCTTCCTGAATTAAGTGTATGTATTAACTATATCATAAAATGGAATCTGGGAATAATTGGGCAATGACAGCAAGCTGCAAAATTTGAAGGCACTTCTGTAAAATGAAGCAGATCACCATGAGTTTTACAGCATGAGTACAATCTCAATAAGCCTATTATTTTGTGGATAAAATGCTGCACTGCTTTGGAAGAAAAAAATTATGTTCCTCATGCATTTGTTCCTTGTGTCTGTCATGTGATCCTTGACTTAAGTGGTCAAATAGAACACTATGCATTTGAGAAACTTTAATATCTACATGAGAAAATGGTGTTAATACCTTAAAAACTTCTCTGAATAATAATATGGAAATGCTTATTTGAAATAATCACACAAAACTCTAAATAGTTTGTAAAAGGAAACATTTGCTTTGAGTACTTGTTTTGATGTTATTGTGGTTGTCCATAATCAAATATTGAAAACTGGAACGTTTATTAAGAAGGGAACCTTTTTTGCCTTATATTGTGAAGACTGGGAATTTAATCAACACACTAAAATACTTGAGGAACTCAGCCGATCTTTCAATGTCCATAGGAAACAAAGATATATTGCCAACATTTCTGCTTATTCCTTGAAGAAGGGCTCAGGCCCGAAATGCCAAAATAGATCTTTGTCCCCTATGACCTGCTGAGTTCCTCTAGCATTTCTGTGTTTTTACTACAATCACAGCATCTGCAAACTTCTGTGTTTCACTGGGAATTTAATCAGTCAAGAATTGAACTTAACGATTCAAAAGAATTGAACTTACCGATTCAACAGCAAAGTAAATCTGAAACCTTCAGGGCTAGATCAGAAATAGCTTACTGCTTTACTGAAAATATTTACTCTTTGAAAATGATGTTTGTGTTGAATTATTCAGGTGCAATATTTGCCATGCACATAAAACCATTTTCTGCAATTATCAGCAATGATGTAATCTTGACTGGAATTTAAATATCATTAATTATATGGGCTGCATGATGGATCTGGTAACCTTGGTTTTATCCAGAAACTATATTTTATGATTATATATCATTGCAATAAAACATGGAAGCCAGCAAACAGACCAAAACATTCGGGGCAAAGGATTCCAGACAAAGCTATGTTTTAGTAGCTTGACACAAATCAATCCACTGCACAATTGTATGATCTTGTATAACTTATTGTTTTCATTATATCAAAACATCTCCTTAATTTTATCAATCAAAGTAAAATTTATCAAACAAATGCATGACTTTTCCACTTCTCATGCATGAGAAATGAATGGAATTTACTGTCTTTACTTCAGGATGGCTCTCAAAGTCATGATATCATTGTTTCAAAGTTGCATGAAACTTTCCAATCAATGTCATATCTGCTGGGCATTAAAGTTTCATTTACAATTTGTTTGATGGATTTATTTTATTCCAGATCAATGAAGCTCCTTACAAAGCTAAGTATTTTCAAGAAGGGAGTCAGTGTCTACTGTAATGCACTTAGTCATGGTAAATGAAAAAGAGTCAATGCTTGATCAATTATGAGCAATTAAAAGTAAAATACTAACATTTTGACAGGCAAGAAGCAGAATTCCATTTTTGTAAAAAGGCAAGAATGCTGTTTATTGGTGCTCTCATTCATTCAATGGTTTCTCAAATCATTCTGAGTGAAACATGATAGGCTACAGATGTTGTGGTTGTGGTAAAAACACACCAAAATGCTGCAAGAACTCAGCCGGTCTTTTCTTGCATTTTGGTGTCTCAAGTCATTCCATTTAATTTTCCCACATATAGGACTGTAGTTGAATCACAGCAATGTTCCTTCCAGAAAAGCTGGCAAACAATCATCAACCCCATTCATTTTTAAGGGAAATAAAAGACTAAATCTTCCTTATCTTATTTTAATTTTTATTTGTTTTTTCAATGTTTGGAATTTGTTGTAAAAAGTATTAATTATTTTATTGAAGCAGAGGGGTTAAAATATTTAAAAATTATTATCGTCTAATTAAAAAGTACTGTTTTAAAAACCTTATAATGCTGATAAGGAGCAGGGCTTCAGAATATATGAGTAAAAACAAAGAGATGCTGGAAGAACTCGGCCGGTCTCCGAGCGTCCATAAGATGCAAAGATCCCAATGTTTCAGGCTTGAGCCTTTTATCACGGTGTGAACGAAAAGCGGATACATTGCCTGGGCTGTGAACACAGCCCTTGGAGTCTGTTTCCCCTCCTGCCATGTTGAATGGGCGTGAGGGTCAACTTGTTCAGCTTTTTCTGACTGGAGAGTGGGAACTACGGACAGTGATTTTAGAGAGGATCTAGGATGGTTTGACTCAATACATTGGCTGCCCACATTGGTTTCATATGCTTTGTGAAAGGGATTTCTCTTCAACAACATCACTTCCTATTTGAATAGCCAACCAGAATTTAACTTATTTTCAGAGATAAAATAAGAAAATAAAAGACTATTTTTAAATGCTCCTGTCATTTTAGAGAGAATGAGATTGAAAGAGATATACAGATTAACTGAGGAACCTGAAATATTGAACTACTATCAAAAATAAATATTTTTCTTATATTTTCTTCCCTGAAGCCTGGGGCTAATTAATTATGACAATGCATCAGATTTTCAGCAGAATCTTTGAGCAAGAACAGGTTGGAAGAAATTGAATGAACAAATAAAAAAAGCTGAAGATTCTGAGGGTCAGGCAGCATCTGATAAATGGTCAGTCAACATTTTGGATTGGTGATTTAAACAGATGGAAAGATTTACTAAGAAAATTAATTGTACAATTGTGTTAAAATGAATGTTTTCTCCTGTGAACAATATCTTTTTCAGTCTATTCCTTGCAAGGTTCCTCAAATATTTTTCAAAGATCTGAATGCTTTAGTGAGGATTTTTTTGTGGAAAGGTAAAATGGCGAGGGTGTCATTACAGAAATTAACCTGGAAGTATGCATTAGAAGGGTTGTAACTTCCTCATTTTCAGAATTATTATGAATCGGCATTGTTGAATTTATTAATAGGTTATTTGAAGTGGATAAACCTTTAATATGGGCTAGTATTGAACTATCTCAGATTGATGAGAAGAGGATGGATCAGTTTATTTATAGATGGAATTCTCAGTAATTATATAATTATAATTTGCCAGTGTTGAAACATTTAATGGAATTATGGACTTAGAAGAATGAAATTATAGTAACTGAAGGAAAATTTTCAGCTAAAACTCCTTTGTTTCAAAATAAACTTTTTTTCCTTTTACACAATAATCAACTGTTGAAGTTGTGAGAACAGAAAGGAATTAAATTGTTAGAAGATTGTTACGAAGCAGGATATTTTATTTTGTTTCAAAGAATGAAAGAGAAATATGAAATATCTCTTTTCTCTTACTATCAAATTAATGTTGGATAATTATGAGCATACATAACAGCGAGGCAGTCTAAATTTGAAATTTTACTTACTGATGGTGGCTAGAAAGGATTTATTGCAGAATAAAATGCTCAAGCCAGATGTTTATACATCTAAATTAAAATTGGAAAAAGATTTGTCCATATCTATTACTCAGGATGATTGGATGAGTTGATGTGAGGATAATATGACTAAAATTGTAAATGTAAGGTAAGGATTGGTTCATTAGAATTTTCTACATCAGTTATTTTTAACTCTGAAAAATTAAAGTGATCCAAGTTTATTTCTTCTGATTTAGGTTTTAGAAATCATAAGGAAGTTGGATCGTTTTTACATTTAACTGGGTTATGCGAGATGGGGAGTCCTTTTTGGTATAGAATTAAGGAACTTTTAGAAGCTATTTTCAAACTTAAAATTCTCTTTGATCCTTTGTTATTTTTATTGGGCTATATTAAGAAATTGAGCTTGGAGTTAAAATTGAATAAATTTCAAATTGTTTTTTTGTGATTAGCTTTAGCTGTGGCTAGGAAATGTTTGGGAATTACTTTGAAAAATTAGACTAAATTGAGTTTTCAACTATGGCTCTTGGAAATGAGATCTTGTATTCCGTTGGAAAAGATAACATAATTAACATAATAATTATTCTTTTTATTGTTAAAACCTGGAGCCTATATATGGAATATATGCGGTTGAATTTTTAATTTTTTTTTCCCCACGCATTGGTGGTGGAGTCCAAAATAATGGCAAATAATTGATGGGTGTTATGTTAGTTGATCTCCTCATTTTGCTTTCTTCCTTTCTGGGGTAGTTAGAAGGGAGTTGGGAGGGTGGAGTGGGTTAGGGTGGGAGGGGGGTTCTAAAGGGTTAAAATGTTATGTCTTGGTTTGTATTTTTATTGTATGATTTATTATGATTAAGTAAAATTTAAAAAAAACATTTTGAATTGGGACGATTCATCTCAGACAATTGTAGGAATGGGAGATATCAAGAATATGGAGATGAGAGAAAAGAGGGGGAAATCTGGGAAGGAGCTGAGGTCTCAGGATATTGGAAAAAAGATGGGAGAGGTGGAGAGACCGCTAAAGGAAGACATCAAGATGGGTGTGGGGGCAGTGAGAGCAGGAAAGAGAAGAACAGGAGTAAGCAAAGCAGAATGGAAATGCAAGAATCAGACAGGGGTGTGGGCTTCCTAAAACTGAAAAATTCAATTGGGTGGCAGTCTGTCCAGAGGAATACGATGTGTGGTTCCTCAAGTTTATGCGTGTGGCCTCAGCCTGGCACTGGATGAGGTCAATGAAATATACATGTCTGTGTGGAAATGGTGTGGAGAAATAAAATGGCTTGCATTTGGAAGTTCCAACATGGGCCAAGTGATAGGGTGTTTGTGTTTGGCGAAGTGATCACACAATCAACCAGAAGTTGAAGTTCTCTTCAGTCCATTGACTCAATGCTGATAACTGTGGCACATAGAATATGAAGAGCAGGGTTTCTTGAAGAGTATCCGATGAATGACTGCACTTATGTGCACACATACTAATGAGAGGTTACCTTTTATATCACAAAGGCAGGAAGCAGAGAGTATTGGGCTCCTTACACCTGCAAATTCCTGTCCAAAGTACAATGCCAGTTGAAACTGTAAAGTTGCTTAAAATACTTGAGGAAATTGTATTTAAACAGATATTTAAATGATCATACATTCCACAATTGAATAGGCAATATTATCCAATTGTTTCACCTTATTTTCTATCTCACAACAAAATATCACCATGTTCTGTTACCAGACCAGAATAAACATGGCATTTTATAAAGCATGGCAAAAGATGAAAAAAATGTTTTCCAAATAGATACAGAAAGGGCTAGCATTAAAGATGTAAACTGTTATTGACCTAAAAATCAGTTTTAATTAATTTGGCTCCTCCATTTCTTAAGTTCTATGAAGAAATTAGTGATTTATCTTTGCAAATGCTATTTAAATTTGTTCCACTTTTTATGGAGTTTCTTTGATTTTGTCATGGAGAAAGACAAATTAAACTCCAAAAAGTGTAAAAATTTTCAACAGCATTCTCAAAGATAAATCAGGAATTTCTTTGTAGAACTTAAGAGATGCAGAACCTTAATTAATTAAGACTCTGAAATTTAGGTAAGTTTAAAGCTCACAAAATTTGAGCTGTCTTTAGCAATGATAAGTTTCTGATTAGATACACTGTACAAGGTACATATGCACTGAAATTCACACGCTGCAGCCAAACAAGTGTGTGCCAACTGAAGATGGACAACAAAAGAATGCATAATTTCAATTTAAAATACAGATTCAGGTACTTGGTTCCCTGAAAGTAATAACACAAGCAGACAGAATAATGAGGTCACTTGCGTGCATCAAAGTCTTGAGTAGTTGGGATGTCATGTTGCAGCAGTACAAAACAGTGGGAAAGCCACATTCGGCTTTCTCTCTGCAATTCTGATGATCTTGCGTTGGGATGGATGTCATGAAACTGGAATATGTGTGTTTAAAAAAAAAGGGGATATTACCAGAACTGGGTGGCTTGCTTTTCAGTAGATGATGGAACTTTTCCTGCCTGGAGCCTGGGAGGCTGAGAGCTGATCTTGTATAGAAAATCTTGACAGCCATAAAGTGAATAGTCACAAGCTTTTCCCCTTGGTAGGAGATTTCAAAATTATAGGACATCACTTTAAGATTTAAAGGGGTCCCGAGGGGCAACATTTTCATGCAGACAATCATGATGTTTAAAAGTCATTTGGATAAGTACATGCAGAGAAAGATATGGGCCAAGTGCGGGCAAATGGGACTGGCTCTAATAACCAACTTGGTCAGCATGGATAACTCCATAACTTAGTCATTCTGAATAAACCAGATTATCCCACAATCAGAATTGTTTCAAGGCAATCTCAAATGAAATGTGATAGGAACTGTTGCAATATAAATATTAGTTGGGCTCAATCACTCAATATGCAGACCTATCTGTCGGTGGGACTGGAATTCAATTTCCAAATGCTTAGGTTTCTTTCAAACATGAACCTATATACAGGTTTGATTGAAATGCCTCCAGGTTAGCAATGCCTTCTGTTTAACGTCGATCTTGCAATCTAATATTCTTGTTTTGCAATAAATGGAATCCAGCATCAACATGAATTTGTACAAATGGACAACATTTTGAACAGATGTAATTCTGTATCTACATGAATAAAACAATGCGACTATTGTATAAGAGTCTTCTGTTTTACAGAACTCTACCCAAAACATGACAGCATAGTGGTCACAGTATATTTTTCATGGAACAAATAATAAAAGCTAATGACCTTATTAGCACATTTTAAACTATTTTTAATGACACAACAATTAAAATAAAAAACTGTTAATAATTGTCTGAATAAACTCTAGTTTGCAAAATGACAGCTGATGAGAAGATGCTGTCCAGAATAGTACAATTTACACTTCATTTTTTTATCAGTCTTGAATTATTTAGCAGTAGAGCAAATATCGAAGAATTTTGAATAGAAATACTTTATTTATAGCAATGCTGTAAATATAGAATACTCAGTCTCAAAATCGACATGATTGATTCCTTATCTGTGTGTGGAGGATATCTGATTAAATGGTGTGTGCATCAGGTAAATGATTGCATACTTAATTTTTAAAATCCAATTCTTTGCACTAATTCATTGAGCACATGACACCCTGAATCTATCACAGCCAGCAAGTAGATCATGAACAGATGTGCCTGTTTATTTTCAGGAAAATTTGTATGACAAAGTTGCCGTGTGCTGGAGCTTGAACTGTGTAAGACCCCTTACTGGAAATCTAGGTTCTACATGTACAGGGCAAGCAAATGCCTCAAATTTGAAAGTGCTGTTCAGGAAGAGGGCAAACCCTTTCATGTCCAAATTGAGTGAAATAAAATAAACCGGAGAAGAAAGATTGAACTGAAGAAAAATAAAGAACAAGTAAAAGAGTTAGAAGAGTTTTATTTTGAAGAATATTTTTTGACAAATGTATGCTGAAAGAGTAAGACTTGCATATACAATATTAGTTTTTACTGCCATTGATAAGGGGAAATAAACTGAAATGGTCAAGCCTTAACTTTCAGTGGCCAAGTTACTGTATTTTATACCTCTAATACAAATACTGAAAACTAGATGAGAAATGGAGAAATAAAAGAAAAAAAAGTGTTGAAGGACTTTGATTAGATGGATAGAATAGAAATAGGCTGATGTGGAGTACCAACACCAATGAAGCAAGCTGGACCAATTTTACTGCTGTATTTTCCATGTACTTCAATGAGTCAACACAAGCACTGGTTAAACACAAGAAAGTAAGAGCAGAGACTGACCCCTCAAGCCTGCTCTATCACTCAGTACAATTGATCTACCCCAGGCCCTAGTGTACATAATTAAACAAAACAAGCCTCTTCTTCATAAATAATTATTGCTCAAAGTTATTTAAGCACAAGATGCTTGGACAACTCAAAATAATTTCTCCCCAATTTATTTGCCAACAGCACAATGAGAAAGTTGACATCAGTTGAGGTTTGAATCCTAGTACAATTTAATCATGGCCACAATATGTTTTTGATTGGGGAAAAGGTAGATTTGAGGAGATGCGAAAGGACTTGCAGGGTGTGGATTGGGACAATTTGTTTTATGGGCAGGATGTAGTAGAGAGATGGAAGTCTTTTAAAGATCAGATTTTGAGAGGTTTGAGAGAGCCATGGTTTTCAAGGAATATTGGAAACTTGGTTCGAAGAAAAAGGGAGGCATACATTAGATATAAGAAGCATGGAGTTAAGGGGATGTTTGAAAGATACATTGAATGTAAGAGGAATCTTAAGAGAGGAATTAGGAAAGCTAAAAGAAGGTACGAGGAAACTATGGCAAGCAGGGTGAAAACTAATCCAAAAGAGTTCTACAAATATGTTAATGGTAAAAGGAAAGCTAGAGACAAAATTGGTCCCTTAGAGAATCAGAGCGGAAAACTGTGTGTGGAGCCTAGAGAAATGGGGGAGATATTGAACAGTTTCTTTTCTTCAGTATTCACTAAGGAGAAGGATATTGGGAGATGTGAGATAAAAAAAGCAAATTGGGTAAATATGGGGAATATAGAGATTACAAAAGATGTAGTTTTAGGGCTTTTGAAGAATATAAAGGTGGATAAGTCTCCGGGACCAGACGGGATCTTCCCCAGGACATTGAGAGAAGTGAAGGAGGAAATAGCAGAGGCTCTGGCGGTAATTTTCCAAATGTCATTAGATATGGGGATAGTGCCGGAGGATAGGCGCATTGCGCATGTGGTTCCGTTATTTAAAAAGGGTTCAAGGAGGAAGCCTGGCAACTATTGGCCTGTAAGTTTGATGTCTGTGGTAGGTAAATTAATGTAGAAAATTCTTAGAGATAGTACTTATAAACATCTGGATAGACAGGGTCTGATCAGGAGCACTCAACATGGATTTGTGGGAGGAAGGTCATGTTTGACCAATCTGATTGAATTTTTTGAAGAGGTGACTAGGAATGTGGATGAGGGTAGCGCAGTGGATGTTGTCTATATGGACTTCAGTAAGGTCTTTGATAAGGTACCACATGGAAGGTTAGTTAAGAAGGTGCAGTCTTTAGGTATAAATTTTGAGATAGTCAAATGGATTGAACATTGGCTGAAAGGGAGAGGCCAGAGAGTGGTAGTGGATAATTGTCTGTCAGGTTGGAGGCCGGTGACCAGTGGTGTGCCTCAAGGATCTGTATTGGGCCCATTGTTGTTCGTTATATACATTAATGATCTAGATGATGGGGTGGTGAATTGGATTAGTAAATATGCAGACGATACTAAGATAGATGGAATAGTGGATAATGAAGAAGGTTTTCAAGGATTGCAGAGGGATTTGGGCTGCTTAGAAAAGTGGGCTGAAAAATGGCAGATGGAATTTAATGCTGATAAGTGTGAGGTGCTTCATTTTGGTAAGAAGAATCAGAACAGGACATACGTGGTAAATGGGAGAGCATTGATGAATACAGAAGAGCAGAAAGATTTAGGAGTAACGGTACATCGTTCCCTGAAGGTAGAAACTCACGTGAATAGGGTGGTGAAGAAGGCTTTTAGTATGCTGGCCTTTATCAATCATTGCATGGAATATAGGAGTTGGGAGGTGATGTTGAGACTGTATAAGATGTTGGTGCGGCCTAATTTGGAGTTCTGTGTGCAGTTCTGGTCGCCTAATTATAGGAAGGATATAAACAGAGTGGAGAGAGTGCAGAGAAGGTTGTAGAGCTCGTCGAAAGAACCAAAGACTTGTTGATCCAAACCAAGGCTTTTATTAGCAAAAGACCGGAGCTCTTCACAGGTGGCCGACCAGTCCGGAATGATCCGACCTGGCTAGGGACACAGCCCTTTAAGGCCCAGGTAATGGGTGTGGCTTAGCTCTCAGCCAATCGCTATAAGCACAGTCTAGATACAGTAACTATATACACTACTATATACACTATGTACATTGGTGATAGATATGTACTATCACATTCACCCCTTCTTGGAGAACTGACCCTGGGAAAAACAAAACGAGGGAGAGAATGAAAGGAAGGGGTAGGTCAAGGACTGTAGCGGTCAGGTGGTCTGACCATCCGGTGTGACCGCCGTGGTGCCGGGATCGGGGTCGCTGGAGTGGTGTCGCCAGCGGGCTTGTCGGGTGCGACTGCTCCGTCGCTCAATTCCCCAGTCGTGTTGTCGGCAGGGTGGCCCGGGTGCGGTTGGTCCTTCTGCTGCGGCACGGGGCCCGGAGAATAAAGAGTTGGGGAAGGTTGGGTTGGGGGGTTTGCTGGTTCTCCCGCGTCCTGAGCTAGGTCCCGCACCGAAACAGTGTCCTCCCGCCCGTCTGGGAACCCAACGTAGGCGTAATGTGGGTTCGCGTGGAGTAGAATCACCCGGTCGACCAAGGGGTCGTTCTTTGAGTGCCGGACGTGGCGTCGCAAAAGGACGGGGCCAGGGATGGTGAGCCATGCCGGTACAGTGGTTCCTGATTCGGATTTCCTCGGGAAAAGGAACATCCTTTCGTGGGGGGTGGCATTTGTTGCAGTACATAGGAGGGAGCGGATGGAGTGTAAGGCACTACTGAGAACCTCCTGCCAGTGAGAGGTGGGGAGACCTTTAGACTGGAGAGCCAGTGTAACCGCTCTCCATATAGTGGCATTCTCCCTCTCGATCTGGCCATTACCGCGTGGGTTATAGCTCGTGGTCCTGCTTGAAGCAATACCACACTCCAGAAGGTACTGTCGCAGCTCTGCACTCATGAATGAGGAACCCCTATCACTGTGGATGGAATTGGGGTACCCGAAGATGGTGAAAATAGTGTGAAGGGCCTGTATCACTGAGGTGGCAGTGGTGTCTGGGCAGGCCACAGCGAATGGGAAGCGGGAGTACTCGTCGATGGCTGTAAGGATGTAGGTATTACGGTTGGTCGACGGTAGGGGGCCCTTAAAGTCTACGCTAAGACGCTCGAAGGGGCGGGTGGCTTTGATAACGTGGGAGTTATCCGGACGGAAGAAGTGGGGCTTGCATTCAGCGCACACCGCACAGGCTCGGGTCATGGAGCGGATCTCCTCGACTGTGTAGGGTAGGTTGCGCGCCTTGACAAAGTGAGCAAACCTAGTGACCCCTGGATGACAGAGCGCCTCATGGAGTTTCCGTAGTCTGTCCATCTGTATGCTGGCGCACGTCCCCCTGGAGAGCGCGTCAGGCGGGTCGTTGAGCTTACCAGGCCGGTACAGGATGTCGTAGTTAAAGGTGGAGAGTTCGATTCTCCATCTGGCGATTTTGTCGTTTTTTATCTTACCACGCTGGGTGTTGCTGAACATGAAGGAGACTGCACGTTGATCAGTCAACAGTGTAAAGCGCCTCCCAGCGAGGTAATGTCTCCAACGACGCACTGCTTCAACTATGGCCTGCGCTTCCTTCTCGATCGAGGAGTGTCTACTCTCAGGACCCTGGAGGGTTCTGGAGAAGAAGGCTACAGGCCGACCGGCCTGGTTCAAAGTGGCTGCCAGGGCGAAGTCGGATGCATCGCTCTCGACTTGAAACGGGACAGACTCATCGATCGCGTGCAGCGTCGCAGCAGCAATGTCAGATTTGATTCGATCGAAAGCCGCTGTGGCTTCGGTCGAGAGGGGAAAGGAGGTGGTCTTGATAAGAGGACGTGCCTTATCGGTGTAGTGTGGAACCCATTGGGCGTAATACGAGAAAAGGCCCAGGCAACGTTTGAGAGCTTTCTGGGTATGTGGGGGGGGTAAGTCCATTAGGGGACGCATGCGGTCAGGATCTGGCATGACTATCCCGTTCTCCACCACACAACCTAGAATGGCGAGTCGAGTGGTCCGGAAGACACACTTGTCCAAATTGTAAGTCAGGTTCAGCCGACGGGCAGTTTGAAGAAATTTGTCTAGGTTAGCGTCGTGGTCCTGCATGTCGTGGCCGCAGATGGTGATATTGTCCAGATACGGGAAGGTAGCGGTTAGCCCGTTCTGGTCCACCATCCTGTCCATTTCCCGCTGGAAGACCGCGACACCATTAGTGACCCCGAATGGTACCCTGAGAAATTGATATAGCCGCCCATTCGCCTCAAATGCCGTGAATGGTCGGTCCTCACAGCGGATCGGGAGCTGGTGGTAGGCCGAACGTAGGTCAATAGTGGAGAAAATGCGGTATTGGGCGATCTGGTTCACCACATCCGTGATGCGTGGCAGGGGGTACGCATCCAGGAGTGTGAAGCGGTTAATGGTCTGGCTATAGTCGACCACCATCCGTAGTTTTTTTTCATTCTTGACAACCACCACCTGGGCTCTCCAGGGGCTTGAACTGGGTTCAATGATGCCCTCATCCAGCAATCTACGCACCTCACTCCTAATGAATTTCCTGTTTTCGTAACTATATTGCCGACTTTTGGTGGCCACAGGCTTCCAGCCAGGGGTGAGGTTTGCGAAGAGTGCCGGCGGGGCAATCCGGAGTGTGGAAAGGCCGCAGGATTGGCCCCGGGGCACGGGGGCGGGTTGCTCGGGTGCTTCGGGGGTGGGGCGATGGCAGACCGAGAGGGGGGCGTGGGGTCCCCCAAAGTGTAGGGACACCGTTCGGAACTGACACTGAAAGTCTAATCCCAGCAACACTGGGGCGCACAATTGGGGAAGGACGAATAATTTGAAGTGGGTGACCGTTACGCCCTGTACTTCCAGCGTGGCAATGCAATACCCCTTTATCCCAGTCGAGTGCGACCTCGTCGCTAATGAGATCCTCTGGGTAGTGGGAATAATGTCAAGTCCCCAACGGAGGGCCAGATCTGGCTGGATAAAGCTGTCAGTTGACCCAGAGTCAAATAAGCAATTGGTGTAGTGTCCATGCACTTTAATCAGTTCCATTGCTCTGGTGAGGGGATGAGAGCATTGCTGGTTTAATGTTATTGAAGCAGTTGACAGGGGAGTTTTGCGCGATGACGTCACGCAACGGGATGACGTAGTCAACGCTCGAGGAGCAGATTGGAGGACTTCCCGGAAGTGCTGTTGTGGCGGCGTTGGCAGCGGCGGTAGCGTCGGCCCCGGGGGTGGCTGTGGCGGCGGCAGTGTCGAGTGTCCCGCACGGGGGCGAGAGGCGGGCCATCACCATGGTTGCGAGGGTGGGCTGCCCCTTCCGGGTTCGGCGTCTCCGTGACGTCAGGCGTTGCCGTGCAGGGGAGCCCTCGCTCTCATTGGACGAGAGCTCTGTAGAAGAAGTGTTTGAATGGGATAGTGGCGGTTGAGCTTCACACGAGGCACTGTGTTTGCCGGCGGCCATTTTAGACCTACAGACTGCAGCAAAGTGTCCGTTTTTAAGGCACTTCTGGCACTTGGCTTTTCTTGCTGGGCACTGGGACCTGCTGTGCTTGTCCCTCCCGCAGAAATAACATTTCGGGTTCTCACGGGGCAGGGTAGCAGCAGCCGACAGGCCGTCAGGGGTAGGGTAGAAGGGCACTCTACTCACATCAGAACGAGGGGTCCAGTCCCTAGAGAGCTCGGTGGACTTTAAGGCTGCATCCTCCATTGTGATTGCAATCCGGGCCACGTCCTCTAGTTTTTCTACCCCTTGTTCGAGCAAGCGCAGCCTCACTTCATTTGATCTGAGCCCAGCCACATAGGCATCCCGGACGAGATCATTTGTGATCTCGGCAGCAGTTTTGTCCACACAGTTACAGTCCTTGCCCAATGCCTTCAATACTTGTAAATATGCCCTACTGGACTCACCGGGCTGTTGCTTCCTCGACGCAAGCACGAGCCGGGCATGAACTCTGTTCACCGGTTGGTTATACATTTCTTTCAGTACCTTTATGGCTGCGGTGTAAGTGGTCTCATCCTGGATGTTCTCGTAGACTCTCAAGGACACCATAGACAGCAATGCTGTTAGACGCAGGTTATCCTCCTCCACCTCAATGAGCCTTAGGAAGTTTTCAAAGTTCAGCAGCCAGAAGTTAAAGGCTTTGAAGGCTGTAGCTGACTGTGGGTCGATAACAAGTTTTTCTGGCCGAGTTAAACGCTCCATCCCTTTCAAAAAAAATTCTTTTGCTAATAAAATTGTAGAGCTCGTCGAAAGAACCAAAGACTTGTTGATCCAAACCAAGGCTTTTATTAGCAAAAGACCGGAGCTCTTCACAGGTGGCCGACCAGTCCGGAATGATCCGACCTGGCTAGGGACACAGCCCTTTAAGGCCCAGGTAATGGGTGTGGCTTAGCTCTCAGCCAATCGCTATAAGCACAGTCTAGATACAGTAACTATATACACTACTATATACACTATGTACATTGGTGATAGATATGTACTATCACAAAGGTTGACCAGAATGTTACCTGGGTTTAAGCATCTAGAGTATAGGGAGAGATTGGACAGATTAGGTCTTTATTCTTTGGAGCGTAGAAGGTTGAGAGGGGATTTGATAGAAGTATTTAAGATTATGAAAGGGATAGACAGAGTGGATGTGGATAGACTATTTCCGTTAAGAGGAGGAAAGATTAAAACAAGAGGACATGAGTTAAGAATTAAGGGGCAGAGGTTTAGAGGTAACATGAGGGGGAACTTCTTTACTCAGAGAGTGGTAGACGTGTGGAATGAGCTTCCGGGAGAAATAGTGGCGGCGGAGTCAATTGTATTATTTAAGAAAAGGTTGGACAGATATATGGATGAGAAGAAGATGGAGGGTTATGGGCATTGTGCAGGGAGGTGGGACTAGAGAGGGGTGTTTGGTTCGGTGCAGACTAGAAGGGCCTAATGGCCTGTTTCCGTGCTATAAATTGTTATGTTATGTTAATATTGACTCAGTTCCAGTGGGACTTAGAAATTTAAGAAATTTAGGGAAAGCAAAATTAAAAGCAGATAATTTTTGTATTTTTTTACAAAGTTTATTAAATTGAGATGAAGGCTCCTTCTTATTGCAATTAACTCTTTTAAATTCTATGTGCTTTCCAGAAGCTCGTGAAATATCATTAAGTTTTTAATTTCAGCTCTGCCTGACAATATCAGAACTGAGTTAAAAGAAGTAGGAAAATGGAATAAGATGAACATTCACTGGGATCTTATCAAGATCAGTGCACTTAATTTCAGAACAAACCATGGCTTCATCCAATTGGTGTTTTCAAGCAATTTAATCTAAAATGAAATACTGATATCTTACTGTGCTAACAGATTTGGCCACAGTGAAATCTTCCTTTCTCAAAGGCAACAAATCCAGATCATATAGTAGTTTTATTCAGTGAGTTGTCAATTGCTTCTATAAAATGTGGCAAAAATAACTATCTAATGTTAACTTTGATTGTGAAAGTACAGTTGTCATGTCTAACTTATATTGATGAATATCAGTTCCCTTTTGTACACTGATTAAGTTATTCTTCATCTTTCATAAATAACTGATGGTGACATATGGTCTGTTTTGAAATTATATTCTCTCTGTTTTGTTATGTATTTTGTAGGATGCACTTTGTACTTTAATCATTCACCAGTTCCTCCATGGAGGCACCAACTGTGGCAAATGAAAAAAGAGCAAAAGAGAGGGTCGATAGATAAAACAAGGGAATATATCAGGTGTGATTGTGAGTTTGATAAGCTGTTATTGAAGATTGATAGGTTGATTAGCCAATTATTACATTTTAAATTTAGACATACATCATGATAACAGGCCATTTCAGCCCATGAATCCATGCCGCTCAATTTACACCTAATTAACTGACCCCCCCTATACATTTTGAATGTTGGGAGGAAACTGGAGCCAACAGGGAAAACTCATGCAGACATGGGCAGAACGTCCAAACTCCTTAAAGACAGCACGGGATTTGGGTGCCGATCACAGGTGCTAACCATGCCACCCCAAGTTGGAGTTAGAAAACAAAATCAAAGCTGTGAAATGAGGAACTGCCAGAAGGCTAGGGTTAGCCTGCAAGTGGAGGGGAGAAACAGAAAGCAGCACTAGCCATCATCTTTCCAACAGGATAATGAAAAATTCAGTAAGTTGAAATATAGAGTCAATGTGGATAGACTGAGAAGTGGGGAAGATTCAAACAAGGGGGCATTGATTGAGAGTAAAAGGGGAAAAGTTTAAGGGAAATATAAGGGAAATTTCTTCACGCAGAGGGTGGTGGGGGTGTGGAATGAACTTCCGTCAGTGGTGTAGAAGCAAAATCAATGTTAAGATTCAAGGAAAGTTGGATAGGTATATGGACGGCAGAGGTTTGGAGGGTTATGGGCCAAATGCGGGTCAGTAGGACAAGGTGGGAGAAGATGTTCAGCATGGACTAGTAAGGCCAAACTGGCCTGTTTCTGTGCAATAAATCGTTATATGGTTATATAATCAAATGGAAAATTCATCTCACTTGCATGAGTAAAACGCAAAAGACTGCAGATATTGTGATTGAAGTAAAAACACAATGCTGGAGAAAATCAGCAGGTCAAACAGTTTATATAGAAAAGATAAATTTCATCTCTCTTGCATCTCAGCAATACAAATGCTACCCATTATTATAACCCATGCCTGAATGTTATCAAGTCTTGCTCCCAGCTCACAAATATTCTTAAATTGCTGAGAAGTTGTGAATGGAATTGAATACAGTACTATACATGGCACCAATGGGGATTGGTAGATGCCATTAAGTGTATTTACAGCTTGATACTGAGTGTTACGTGATTGATGAACTGACCGCTGCAGGATGGCGCCTATTTCAAACTACTGTAGTTTTTACCTATTTATTTTCCATGATTTTTTTTTTGGCAGTTGCTTGAGGGTAATGGCTGCTTGAATTCCAGATAATGGGGATTTTACTGAAGAATCTGAATCCAAATTTATTGTCATGAAAAAGTCATGAAAATCATTATATAAGCCACCTTACAAAAACAAATAAAAATAGTGAATTAAAAGTCAAAATAAGACCGTGGCTTTGGTTCATTGATCATTCAGGAATTTGATGGTTGAGGGGAAGAAGCCGTCCATATGCCACTGAGTTCTTGTCTTTAGGCTCCTGTACCTTTTTCCCTCTGATAGCAGAAGAACACTTGCCAGCGGCTATACTTTGTGAGGTGTCTGAGGAAATTCGGTATGTGTAATGGAAGATTTAAACCATGTTTTTTTTACTTTTGCAGCCTTTGCTTCTGCAAGGCTGAGAACCTGCTTGTGTTTTAGAATCAGCAGACATAAGCTAAATTCCACCGAGGGGCCAGAGATGCAGTTATCTGACTTAAAAGGACATCTGTGTACCAAGAACATTTAATCTTCCTGCTTGTTTTGGTCACAGACTGTCAGAGAGCTAGCCTTGATGCAAAATAAACCATTATATTCAAAGTGATAAGCTGAAAATTATGTTATTCGATAGAAACCTTGGTATTCTAGCTTGCTCGCTTATCTTTCTTACTGTGCTTGGGTAAGCAGTTTTTGGGTAATATAAGCCATGGTCCTGCTGCTGAAGTTTGAGACTCTCTGAGAGGTGGCAACATCTCTCAGCAAGAAGAAGAACTTCTAGAGTCCAGCCAATGTCCCGGTCGAGGGAGGTTGAGAAGCTGCTACCGGCACCCCGACCACCTACTACAAGTGTGCGGTCGTTGCCCCACTTCGGCAATTGGGACCAGTCCAGGCATTGATAAGTATAATTGGGAAGGGCTTGCATATTGTAATTTGATATCAGCTTTAGAATTTGTAATAAGATTTGTATAAACTGAACTGCTCTCGGTGTGTGTGCCTATTTTCTTTCGGTAGCTCAAATACTGTGACCAATTTAAAACGAACAAAGTGAGAGGTACAAGTTTACCCAGGACAGTATGTCACCAGAGACTCTTGAAAACTTCGACAGGTGTACTGTGGAGAGCATTCTGGCTGGTTGCATCACTGTCTGGTAATGGAGGCACCAAATTTCAGGACAAGAGGAACCTAAAGGATTGTTCACTTGGCCTCCGACATCACAGGCACCAGACTTCACTCCAGTGAGGACATTTACTTGATGTGGTGTCTTAAAAAAGCAGCCTCTATTCTCAAAGACCCCCACTACCCAGGCCATGCCCTCTTAATTTTGCTACCAACGGGAAAAAGATACAATAGCCAAAAGATGAGCACTCACCATCACAAGAAGAGCTTTTTTATATTTATTATTCTAAGGTGGCTAATATGAATGTTTGTACTGTGATGCTGCCACAAAACACCAAATTTCATGACTTGTTAAGGACAATAAATTCTGATTCTGAGTGAAGAGGGGATGGCCAAGGTGGTGGGGGTCCTTGAGGATAGAGGCTGCTTTCTTAAGACACCACTTCTTGTTGGTGCCTTTGATGGAGTGATGACTGGTCCCCCTGATGTCACAAGCAGAATTGGAGCTTTTTCTTGTCCTGAGCATTGGCACCCCCGTACAAGAGAGTAATCCAAATGGCCAGAATGCTCTCCACAATACATCTGTAGAAGTTTTTGAGAGTCTTCAGTGACATACCAAATTTCCACAATCACCTGACAAAGTATAGCTGCTGGCTAGTTTTCTTCACGATTGCATCAGCATGGAGTCTTTAGGACAGATCCTTGGGGAAGTTAACACCCAGGAATTTGAAGTTCTTGACCCTCTCCACTACTGTGCTCTTGAATAAGTCTGGTTCATATTCTCCCGAATTGCTCCTGAAGTCCGTAATCATCTTACTGGTTTGCTAATGTTAAGTGCAAGGTTGTTGGTGTGACACCAGTCAACTAGCTGATTTATCTCCCTCCCCATTGTGCAAACATTGACAACCAACCCCACTGCTGATCTTATGATGGAAGGAACATTTTTAATGCAGGATTAGAAGATGGTTGATCCCAAGGATCTCAATATACTGCTTTGAGGAATTCCTCCAGTGATATTCTGAGACTCGATTCAATGATTTCCAGCAACCATAAACCTCTTTCTTTGTGTGAGGTATTACTCCAAGGATGAAGTGGTTTTTTTTTCCTTAATTGATTATTGATACTTTACCAGAGTGCATTGGTTCAACATTGAGTCAAATACTGCCTTGCTGCCATAGAAAATAAACTCTCACATTGTCTCTGGTATTAGAGGAAGGTGCTCCTTGTGAAACCCAGACTAGGCCTTGCTTAGAAGATTACTGGCGAATAAGAGTTGCTTGATTGCTTCTACCACTTTGCTGATGGTATAACTAGATTCTGTGGTGAATTTTCATTTTTTTCATATAACTGTAAAGTTTCTTTTACAGCTTATATGACTTTTTTGGCTTTTGAGCCAACAGCTTTCTTGAGAGTTTATATTTTTTTACATTATTTCAAAGGCAACATAATAGAAGAAATATAGCAAGTGCTTTGGAATTAGCAGCAGATGATACAATGATTCAGCTGGCAAAAGTGTGGAGTGAACACAGAACGTGAAATGTGAGAATAGCCATGTATCTGTTATAGCATTTAAAAAATGTGATAAATGCTCAATTTAAAATCATTTGCAATCACAAGAAGGAAACAAAATTCTTTCTCATATTTCATCATAAATGGAATGCACAACTTTGCTCCTCCAATGTAATCAACACCTTCAATAACTTTAATTTCAGGTCAGCAGTGCCCTTGAAAGGCCTTCTTTCACATTTGCGCTCCAACTCTTTGTTAAGTAAATAACTTTCATTTTCAAAATACAATGTAGGGTTATATCATGGAACATATCAAATATTTGACTGATGGCTTATATTTTAATCAAGACCAATTACAGAGCAGATTGAAAGGGGTTCATTGCCTTCCCAAAGCTGAAATAGCATTTGCAGTAAGAAACACAAATGCTGGAGAAGCTCAGCAGGTCAAACAGTGTCCTTTATGTAGCAAAGGTAAAGATACATGACTACATTTCAGGCTTGAGCCCTGGATCAAGGTACGAGAAAATGCTAGTAGGCACCAAAATAAAAGAGTAGGGTAGGGAAAGAGGGTGGCAAAGACAGGAGATGATAGGTGGAGCACACAGCAGCAATGAGGGGGAGGAGATGGAGGGCATGCGAGGTGTTGTGGATGTTGGTGGGGAGGGATTGGACCTGGGGAGAAAATAAGAATAAACTAATTCAGTGGGGTAAGAGCAGCCAGAAACAATGGGTCTGCCCAGATGGTTGGGGTTGCATTTCTTGGGTAGAAGCTTTCTTCTAACAATTCTAAGAAATACACGAAAATATATACCTCTGAATTGTACAAAATTGTTCAAATTTAAATCTAATCTTAATTTATGTCCAACTTAAGGAGTGAAGACAAAGTTGCAATTGGTCATCAATGAGCAAGAAAATACCATGCTAATTTCTACTCAAAATCTCTCCTCAGCTGACAAATCAGTGCTTATCCACATTGAATACTATTTGCAATAAGATCTCAGAATAGCAAGAGCCCAGAATGCAATCTAGATGAGGGACCTTAATGACCATCAAGTTGTTGCTGCAATAGCAGATGAAAGGATGTAGCTCCAAAAGCTAATATGAGGACACGAATAACCAAAACAATAGACAAACTAGTTTACTTTCTCCAGATGCAATATTCCATGAAAAATTTGTTGCATGGAGACAAAACTGCATCTACACTGAAGACACTTCTATGTTATTGAATGATACCACAATCATGCTAAATCAGACTGAACGAAAAGAGATCCAATGACTCAAAACTGAACATCTGTAAAGTAGCATGGACCATCAACAGGAGATTTGCATTCCATGACCAAACTAAGATATCATGATCCAGAATTTTTCTCCCTCTATCAGTATCTTCATGTCAAGAGACTTAATTTAATCTGGTCTCTAGAAGAACATGCTAAGAAAAATGCCAGGCTTACCTGAAAAAGAGATATCAATCTTGCAAAGCCACAAGGAGAGCGACCTGGAAAGCAAACAGGAAAAACATGTCAGGAAATGTGATGGAATCATCACCACTCATCAGGAAGGGTCAGACTTAATCAAATCTCAGTAAGTTTGCAGGCATCCACTTGATTGGCACCCTATCGATTACCCCCAAAATATATTCCTTCCTCTGCCACCACCACAATGGCTACAATTACTTAGCTATGTACCTCTGACAGTACTTTTTAAACCTCTGCTACCCAAAAGGAAACATCACAAACTGCAGGTTTCCTTCAAGTCACACACTTGCATATTGAATACTTATTGCTATGTTTAAATCATTGCTTGGCCTAAATCCTGAAACTCCCTTCCCAACATCAGGAAAAAGATCCTTCACTGCATGGACTGACATTATTCAAAAATACAACTTACTACTTTTAGAAAGACTATTATAAATGGGCAACAGATACAGGCCTTGCAGGCAAATTCCACCTCTCACAACTGAATAAAGCAATTGTTTTGTCTCACAATAGGAAACATGCTCACATCACCAATTTTCAAAGTGATGGTTACAGTCAATGATTTGGTCACAAACAGGAGTTATTTCACATCATGCATAATTTATTCTCAAAAGGAGATTAATTCTTAGATATTTTACTATATCTAAGACTACATGTGTGAGACTACATGTGTGAGATGAAAATAAAAGTGCACTGCACTTTGTTTATTACTAGCTATGGAGAAAACTCGACTTGGCTATAATCAGAAAGGTGAGTAAAAATGGACTATGTATGGCAGCCCACCACAGCGGCGATTGAACCAGCGCTCTGGGCGGAGAGTGCAACCAAAGGCCAGCAGCCCTCGTAGTGGCACTGGCCCCAAAGGAGAACTGGCGGGTGAATGGCAAGGGCAGCTTAAAAGCCAGTGACCCCAAAATGGCACTGGACTTGCTGTGCAGCCAACAGACAGGGGCAGCGCATGGGTAAGAAGGGCATTGTTATGCAGGAAAGTACCCGCATGCAGGAAACCATTTTTGTTATGCATGTTGTGACATCAGCCAAGGGGGACCATGGCAGGAACAGTGCAAGTATAAAAGTCAGGCCTGAGCCCTAATAAAACTCAGTGCTCAACCTGAATACATTAAGTGTATGTGTCTTCTTTCAAGTAGCAAACAGCTACATTAGCATCAATGGAAAAGAAAAAGAGAGGCAGGCAGACTGAGTGATAGGAAAGGAGACATAAACCCCTTTTTCCACAGGCAGTGTCCTGGGATAGGAAGCCCTTTGTGCTGTTTCGATTGGGCTACCCTTAACTGGGACACTAATTGCTTTTCCACTGAACACACTCATCCCCGATGATTAGAAGTGTTCGACTTTCAACAAGAAACGGGTGATTTTCTGCTGTCCCTTTTCCACTGGTTTTATCAGCACACCAGGGATATGAATAGGGTTAGAGGAGGTTCATCCCTGGCGTGAAATGACATCATTTGACACCGGTGTTCAGACAGTGTTCCTTTTCCACTGGATCCTGTCCCAGTAAATTCCCAATTAATTCCTAGGACAGAGTGCCAGTGTCAAAGGGGCTATAGAGAAAAATGTGGGGGTTGAGGCATGTGGTGGTACACCACTGGCATACTGCAGGGGGCAACCTCTGTACCTGCAAAAGAGCATGGGGACAAGACAACACCTCGCCGGCTGTCAATCAGCTGACCTGAATAGACCAAGCCCCACCCGGTCAGGTATCGATCACTCTCTGGGATATGAGCCTGAGCTGGCCCTTCGAAGACACTCTCAGAGTTTACAGCAGCTCTCCTCAGAGCTGGCTGTGTGGAAGTTTATGTCGAATAAAGCCTGTGGTACGGTCTTTTGGTTTTGTGTGTTTGCTTCTGATCAACAGTGCACCACAGGGGGTGATTAGTGTTGAAGAATCTTCACAGTTCCTTGAGAAAAATACAATCATTGTGTGAACAAATAACTACAGCAACCGGACCAAAGCAGCTTATAGATCGACACATCATCCACTCTCCTCCTCCACCACCATGAAACCATTTGTACACAAATTGATATATTTGAGAAATACCTCATTTTCAATCAGCTTGTTGCGAAATGCATGCAAACATGGAGAAATTGGAGGACAACACCTCATATTCTGCCTGGGAATCCTGGAACCAAATGTTATTAAAATTGATTCTCTGGTTTCCACTTGCAGCACCCCCCCCCACCACCGCCACCTCCAATTTTTCCTGTAGCTCTGTAAATCGCTCTTCCATTTTCCCTCTGTCTTCTTTACCACAGATCTGCATTCACAGAGCCAATGGCACCCCCACCCCCAACCATCAATTCTCACCCTTCCTCTCCCTTTATCACCTTTTGTCTGTTCTGCACTCTTTCCCCCGTCATTGCTTTTATTTCGGCACCTGCCTGCTTTTTCTCATACTGTGAAGAAGGGCTCAGGCCTGAAATGTTTGTGATATATACCTCTTATGGGTACTTCAAGACCTGCTGAATTCCTCCAGCATTTCACTGAATTCCCTGCCAAGTTGTTCGGCTCAGCAGCAGCATAATCTGCACACTTATTGTAAATCATTGCCTCATTCATCATTCCAGCACTATGATTGTCCAATGCCAGCACATAGCTGACCCAAAAATCAATCTCAGCACCGCAAGAGAAGAAGATTTGAAGTGAAGAACCAAAACTGCTCAGAAGAAATCCCTGCTGCTTGAGTATTTAAAGTCTGGAAAACAGTTGTCAGTTAAAATAAGTAATAAGAAAAATACATTTGTTGATGGCATATAATTGATGGCATGTTAGATAAAAGTTTTAATACCACTCCTTATTCTAGCAGGGCTGTAATGAGCATGGGCTTGTGAAAGCAAACTTCTTGAGATGTTTTGCTGAGAGGAGGTAAAATCTGCAGATGATAAATCATTAATTTGAAGTTAGAATTGTAAAATGAATTAGTAAGTGATAGGAGCAATAGAAATGTGTGTGCAAATGTCGCCAGTGATTTTGAAGGGAGCAAGTCGTGGTTTGTTGCTCCCAGGTAAGAGGGTTCTGGACATAACCTACCCAGCTACAAGACCAGATGGTGGAGTCAGTCAATTGCCATGTGAATGAGCATGACTAATCTGGAAATTAGAAACCAATGGTTTCTTATTTTTCATTTAGTTGATTTTAATTAATGATAATGCTTTTAATTCTTTAGTATATTCATGCACTTTATAGTGATTTCTGTATTTGAATTTTGAAAGAATTATCTGTTTAATCAAGAAGCAATCTCAATGGTTTCAATACAACTCTGAAGATTAATGACATTTAAAACCCCTTGTAAAACCTCAACTCCTTCCCCAGCCTTAACCCATATCAAAGGCTGCCAGATTGTACTGACAGCAGAGCTTCAGGAATATTGTTGCTGAAACATTACTGCACTTTGCTGCCCATTCTGAGACTGGGGTGCCAATTCATCAAGCCCTCCACATCCAACCCAAATGGATGGGGACAAGGTGCTGAAGACTGAAATCAGCGAGGTTCAATCCAGTGACCTGCCGAAGAAGCACTTAATTTTTAATTTAGCAGCAGTCACAGGCCCTTTTCTTCCCACAAGCCCATGTTGCATAATTACACCCAATTGACCAACAACCCTGGTTTGTTTAGAAGGGTTTGAGGAAACCACAGCACCTGGAGGAAACCCATGCAGACACAGCGAGAATGAATAAGCTCCTTATGGACAGCCCTGGATTGGAACCTGGTGCTGTAACAGCATTGTGCTAACTACTATGCTACTGTGCCAGCCATTAAAACAAAATGACAGTTGTAAGAACAGGAGCACGGCAGGACTGCTTTGAGACCATGGACTAGAGCTGCTTCAGGGAAGGGGACACCTACAATGGGAATGTAAACATCGAGGAGTACACAAGCTCAGTGACTGGCTATATCAGAAAGTGCATTGAGGATGTCAAAGAGATCAAATTCTTCACCACCTGGGCTAACCAGAAACCATGAATGGATGCAGAAGTCTGGGCACTTCTCAGAGCTCATGATGCTGCCTTCAGGACAGATGTCACGAAGATCAGCCAGAGCTGAACTCTTCCATGCAGTCCGGTACACACAAATCCAAAGGTGTGTGACACTAGCAACACAAGGCACACATGGGAAGGAAACAAAACTATAATAGACCACTACTCAACCTTGTGAGTCAAAAACAATGACACTTCTCTTCCGGACAGACTGAACATCTTCTATGCATGGTTAGACAAGAAGAATTGTCTGATACCGAAGAAAGCTCCCATGTCCCCCTGATGAATGGGTTCCCTGCATAGCCACAACTGAAGTAAAGAGAACTATATCTAGGGTGAACGCACACAAGGCAGAGAGACCAGATTTCATACCTGGTCAGATACAAAAGGACTGTGCTGACCATCTGATAGAGGTCCTTTCAGACACCTTCAGCATGTCACTGCAGTAATACATCATCCCTGTGGGCTTCAAAACAGCAAGTACCATCACAGCACCAAAGAGTGGAACAGTAAAAACCCTCAAAGATGATCATCCAGTGGCACTGACCTCCACCATAATAAATGCTTCAAAAGTCTGATGACAAATGCTTCGTGCAGGAAAAGATCTAACTGAAGTGGGACATAATAAATTAAGGAGGGATTGGGTAGGGCATCATATAATTCAAATACCAGAGGTGTAGCTATATTAATCAATTAAAATGTTCCAATCAAAATAGAGGAGAAAATAATAGATCCAGCAGGGAGGATTGTAATGATAAAGTGTCAGATGTATTCAGAATTCTGGAATTTGATCAATATATATGCACCTAATGAAGAGGATCAAAAGTTTATGCAAGATTTTTTTTTGAAGATTGTAGATATGCAGGGGAATATAGTGATAGGAGGGGATTTTAACCTTAATTTGGACCCAAAGGTGGATAGAACTGAACAAAAGACTACAAAAAGAATAAAGTGGCCAAATTTATGGTTAAATCAATGAAGGAAATGCAACTTTTGGATATATGGAGGAGGGAACACCCAAAGGAGAAGGAATACTCATATTATTCGAGTACATAAAACATACTCAAGGATTGACTTGTTCCTGTTGTCAGCCCATATCCAAGGGAGAGTTAGGAAAATGGAATATAAAGCTAGATTGCTATCTGATCATTCACCCCTGTTATTAGCAATAGAACTGGAGGACATCCCACCAAGAACATATAGATGGAGATTAAACTCCATGCTACTTAACAGACAGCAACTAAAGCGGCATTGTCTGCAAAGAGTAGTTCACGGACAAGTTGCTCTTGTGTCTTGGTGTGAGCTTGCAGGCACCTCAGATTGAAGAGACTGCCATCTGTGCGGTACCGGGTGTAAACAGCGTCTTAATTGTTGAGGTCTTTCAGATTGAAAAGAGGGTTGGTGCGAGCTCTTCAGCGCTTGACGTCCTGTTTTGCGGAAACTGCCAAAATGTTTGGCCTGGAAGTCAGCCTGAAGAAAACTGAGGTCCTCCATCAGCCAGCTCCCCACCATGACTACCATTCCCCCCCCCCCCCCACATCTCCATCGGGCATATAAAACTCAAAACAATCAACCAGTTTACCTATCTAGGCTGCACCATTTCATCAGATGCAAGGATCGACAACAAGATAGACAACAGACTCGCCAAGGCAAATAGCGCCTTTGGAAGACTACACAAAAGAGTCTGGAAAAACAACCAACTGAAAAACCTCACAAAGATAAGCGTATACAGAGCCGTTGTCATACCCACACTCCTGTTCGGCTCCGAATCATGGGTCCTCTACCAGCATCACCTACGGCTCCTAAAACCCTTCCACCAGCGTTGTCTCCGCTCCATCCTGAACATTCATTGGAGCGACTTCATCCCTAACATCGAAGTACTCAAGATGGCAGAGGCTGACAGCATCGAATCCACGCTGTTGAAGATCCAACTGCGCTGGGTAGGTCACGTCTCCAGAATGGAGGACCATCGCCTTCCCAAGATCGTGTTATATGGTGAGCTCTCCACTGACCATCGTGTCAGAGGTGCACCAAAGAAGAGGTACAAGGACTGCGTAAAGAAATCTCTTGGTGCCTGCCACATTGACCACCGCCAGTGGGCTGATATCGCCTCAAACCGTGCATCTTGGCGCCTCACAGTTCGGCGGGCAGCAACCTCCTTTGAAGAAGACCACAGAGCCCACCTCACTGACAAAAGACAAAGGAGGAAAAACCCAACACCCAACCCAAACCAACAAATTTTCCCCTGCAACTGCTACAACCGTGTCTGCCTGTCCCGCATCGGACTTGTCAGCCACAAACGAGCCTGCAGCTGACGTGGATATTTACCCCTCCATAAATCTTCATCCGCGAAGCCAAGCCAAAGAAGAAAAGAAGAAAGACTTAAAAGACAGGAATTTAGAGAATTTATTGAATGCCAAATTAAAATGTACTTTGAAATAAATATGGAATCAGTGAAAGACAAATTTATATTATGGGATGGAATGAAAGACTTCAGAGGGCAGATAACAAGTTATGTAATAAAGATGAAAAAGGACTACAATCGGGAAAAAGAACAGTTGGAAAGGGAAATAGTAAGTACAGAAAAAGAACTAGTAACAAGGGAAGATACAACAAAAAGAAGAGAATTGGCAGACAAAAAATAAAAAATGAAATATTACAAACGTATAAGGTGTAGAAGAACATAATGAAAATAAAGCAGAAGTATTACGAGCTAGGAGAAAAAACACACAAAATATTAGCCTGCCAACTTAAACCAGAACAAGCTAAAAGAACTGTATTGGCATCAAGGAAACAGGACAAACAAATTACATATAACCCAACAGAGATCAATGAAAACTTTAAGGAATTCTATGAACAATTATACCGAACTGAGAACAAAGGGAAAGACAAAATAGATGAGTGTTTAGCTAAAATTGAACTACCGAAATTGCAAGAAGAGGTGCAAAACAAATTGATAAAACTATTTGAAATAGAGGAAATACAGGATATATTAAAAAAGCTGCTGAACAATAAAACACCTGGAGAGGATGGACTCCCAAGAGAACCATTGGCAGAACTGATAAGAACAGAAAATAAAATAAAAGGGATAAAAATAAAGGAGAAAGAATATAAAATCAGTCTATTTGCAGATGACATCACATTATACTTAATGGAACCAGAAATATCAATAAAAGAACTACATAAGAAATTGAAGGAATATGGACAAATTCAGGGTACAAGATCAACGCAAATAAAAGTGAAGCGATGCCGAAGAATAATGCGGATTACACAGAATTTAAAAATTAATCACCATTTAAATGGCAAACAGAAGCAATCCGATACCTAGGTATTATATTAGATAACAATTTAGGCCACCTATACAAATTAAATTATCAGCCATTAATGAAGAAATTACAGGATTACTTAAAACATTGGAAAAGAATTGCCACTAACATTGATAGGGAGGGTAAATTGCATTAAAATGAATGTCTTCCCAAGGATACAATACCTATTTCAATCATTACCAATTCCCTTAACAGAGAAATTCTTCAATGAACTAAAGAGAATAATAAGGAAATTCTTAACAGAATGGTACAAACAAGGTGGTTTGCAGCTAAGAAACTTTAAAAATTATTATAGAGCAGCACAATTAAGGTATCTATCAGATTTTTATCAAACAAGGGAAAAACCAGATTGGACCAAGATCGAGCTAGAAAAAATAGGAGAGAAGGTACCAGAACATATACTTTATAAGTGGGATGAAAAACTGGTGCAATATAGAAGTACTGCACCATTTACTCAACATATGGAAGAAGATATACACGTAGAAAGGAAAAGAATAAATTACCAACTACCAAAATTATTATTGAAGCAAAATCAACTAATCCCTTTCACAATAGATAACCTTTCCTTTAGAGAATGGGAGAGAAAATGAATCAAAAGAATAGAAAATTGTTTTTTGGGTAATAATTTATTAACATTTGAACAAATGAAGTACAAATATGGAATAACTCATGGCACAATGTTTGCATACCACCAACTGAAAACCTACTTAAAGGACAAATTGGGAAGCAGATTGAGATTACCAGAAGGAAGCAGCTTTGATTATGTGATTATAAAAACAATGATAATCAAAAGATTTATAACAAACATGTGCATCAAGCTGCAAGAGAAGGAAAATGATGAAATAAGCTATAAACCCAAAGAGGGAAAAAGATTTAAACATAAAGATAAAAAATGAAATATGGGAAAAATTATGCTCTGGAACTATGAAGAATATAATAAACACGAGGTTAAGCATGATACAGTATAATTGGTTAAACAGGCTAGAAATGCCCCAAAAGTTAAATAAATGGGATCCAACATTATCAGATAGATGTTTTCGCTGTAAGAAGGAAACGGGAACAACAGTACATGCAATTTGGGCACGTGAGAAAGTGAAAAAGTTTTGGGAAGATCTAAATCAGGTATTAAATAAAATCATAAAAAGCAACATACCAAAAAATCCAGAGATCTTTCTTCTAAGTAATATAAGAAATAAAGAATTAGGCCTCAAACTGGATGAAGCACAAAAAAGATTTATTATGATAGCATGAGCTGTTGCAAAAAAAATGTATAATGTCAACTTGGTACATAGAAATGAATAAATGTATTCCATTGGAAAAAATAACATATAATTTAAAAAAATAAAGTCACATTATTTGAACAAATTTGGAACACAACAGAGAGGACTTACCACTGACCTCCACCGCCTAAAATGATAAAATGAGAAGAAAACAAAATGACCTAAACCAGTGTGTAAAAGTAGATGACACAATTTTCTAGTTTATTTTCATTGTGTGATGACATTGTTTAATGGTTTTAGTGTACTGTATATGTTGAACGTTTAATGGGTTTGGAGGGTGGTGTGAAGGAGGGAGGGAAGGTAGGGGGGAAAAGGAGAGAAAATGCCACTGTGTATATTTAAGAGGGAAATGTTTGTGTGTATTTTGATTGATATGGTTCATAATGTGAAAAAATTAAAAAAAATAAAAAAGAGTCTGATGACGAATGCTTCAAACCACACCTCCCAGAGACACTGTGTAGTGCGAATAAAAGCTCCCACAACTGGAAGGAAAGCAAATGCTTTTATTAGTTTATAACTATGGGTAGGGTCTCACAGTAGTTTTCAGAAGGATTTTGGGTTTAGGCAAGAAGCTGGGTTTATAATGTGAGCAGATGGAGGCAGAGCTAGCCATCAGCACAACACACTACCAGTGAATCCCTGTTCACTGGAACCTTTTCAATTCACCAACAGAACAAAACGTTACACTGCTGATGCTATAGTCCTGTCCTTGACCCACATGGAGAATAATACCTCATATGTAAGCATGCTGTTCATCAACCAACTCGGCATTTAATACAATCATTCCGCAGATGCTGGTGGAGAAGCTCAACCATCCTCTCTATTATTATTAAATTCTGTTCTTGCTAACAGAAAGACCATAGTCTGTCAGGTTTGGCAGCAAAACATCGAGTACCATCATGCTGAGTACTGATGGATCTCAGGACCGTGTGCTCAGCCCATTCCTGCTCACGCTTCTGACCTATGACTGCATCAATAGATCCAGCTCTAACTGATTCATCAAGTTTGCAGATTACATGATAGTAGTTTGCTTCATTTGCAATAATGAAGAGTTGCACAACAGAGAAGAGGTAGAAAATCTGATGTGAGAATAACAACCAGAGTCTCAACATTGTCAAGACAAAGATGATGATTGTTGACTTCAGGAGTACCAGGGATGACCACCTCCATTACACATCAATAACTCTGTAATGGAGAATAGAGAGCACCAAGTTCCTCAGAGTCCACTTAAGTAGTGACCTATTCTGAACACATCTCCTCGCTTGTCAGGATGCCGCAACAGCAACTGCACTTCCGGAGAAGACTGAGGTGGGCAAGGCTACTAATGTTCTGTTTCCGAAAGTTGACCATCATGTTAACTTTCTACAGGAGCTCTATTGAAAACATCCTGGATGATTTCATGGTTGATGTGGAGCAGTCATTCCCATAGTGGGTGATACTACCCCACTGGGGGTGGTGGACAGATCCAAGAGGGTAGTGAGTAAAAAAGGGGGTGGTTTGAATGTTTGTTTGTATCTTACTGACATGGCCTGGATAAGATACACGTCAACCAGATCAGACAGCAGACGCCATAGGGACTGGTGATCTTCATATTTTCAGGACTGCAAGGGCCAAGGCTCTAGTTTTGCAAGCATTGCAAGTTATCTTCAGTTTTGTAATGTACATTTAAATTATAATATAATAAAGATATGATAGGGGACACCACAATACTTCCTTGTTTTGTTTCTGCTAATATTTTGCTGTGATTTACATGGTTTTTACATTTGTTTTTTTTTTGCTAGAAATGCTTTGCTTTATCATTCTCCTCTGAGGTGACACACAATATATTCATTCATTTATATTTATGTAACATCAGGCAGTGTTAACTTATATTTCATGACTGCACATAAGCATGTTTTACATATATAGGCTATGTTACGTTACCAGCTACACATAATCATTTTTGCTATGTATTTACATCTAACTGTACCTTCTAATGTTAAGTACAGCCATCCATCGACTTGCTTCCGGGTTATGTTCGAATTAGGCATAAGTCAATTATTACAGGCCTGAAGTATTTGAAGTCTTTTGTTTCTTATTCGTACTTGTAATATTGTTTCAGTAGCTTTCCTAGTAATTGCATTGCTATTATATTTCCTTATGTTTTTTCTGCTGCATTTTATCAATGATTGGCATGAATTTTATAAAGAACTTATATTTTTCGTTGTAGAAAAAAAAATGCGGCTGCAGCACAGCAAACAAAGAGAAGCGTAGGCGATATTGTGTGGAATATCTGAAATATGGATTGTATCAGCACCAAATAAACAACAGCAACCAATGTTCCTCTTGCGTGAAAGATTCTTTTCCATTTAAAACTGTGAAGACAATGTAGTTACAGGTGAGACATAAATTTACCCTTTCATATTGCTAAATAAATGGGTTTACAACTGAATAAGTTTTATTTGTGAAATATATACATTTCTTTATACTATTAGATAAGTTGTTGTTTTAAATTTGCAGTAGACCTATGTATGTGTGTATGTATATACATTTTATTTATATATTATATACACATACACATAAATAAAGTCAGCCCATGCTGTAATAAAACAAACGGCAGAACATGGCAGACCAATTATGTGTACAACAGTTTACTTTATTCAAACTTGATAATGCGAGCAGAAGGGGTACAAAGAAAGAGTTCAGTAACTCATTCTCTAGACTGAGACCCAACTCAAAACATTTGGAGTGTTCATCGCACTCTTAAAAACCTTTGGTCAGGGGTCTGCATGAGACTACATGTTTCACACGGCTGGTGTTTTCTTGTTTATTTTTATCTATCTGTTTATCTATCTATTTATTTATCTGTTTATCTATCTGTTTATCTACACAGTATGTTCCCTTGTGATGTTTATAGCTGGCTGGGAAATGTCAGGGTGTCATTTCTCAATGTAGATTTACATTCTTGTAGTGTTAGTTACTACCTCAACACAGCACAGAGAAGGTCATATTAGAAGGCAATGATATTCCCACCACTTTACAGGCAACTACTGCATTTTATCACCTAATACATTAACCCTTTGTTAAGCATATTAGTTAAACTTATTTTTTTATTTGGTGGGGGTGGGTGGGGCCTGAAAACCAAGGGGGCAGCAGCCTGAAAAAGGTTTGGGAACTATTGATGTAGAGAATTGGATCAGAGGTCAATATAACCTCTCCCCAGTTATCCTCTTGTTTTTTTTAAAATGCAAATACCTTATGTTTATGTTTAATTCTACTTGCCAAGGAGATTACATGTCATCTTCTTGCTTTTTGCTCAGACTTGATGAAGTGCTCAGGCCTATTATGTCAAGTAAGTATCTTTGCCTCCAGTGAATGCTGTGTGACCTGCTGAGTTTCTCCAGCACTTTTGTATATTAAACTCCATTCACAGCATCTGCAGACATTCTTATTTAAAAACATTATGTTCCCTTTGGTCATTTAATGCCCGTTGAGTTCTTTCTTGCCATCTTTATATTCTTCAAGGACCTTGTCTAATTTTAGCATTTAAAGCCTTACATTTGTTTCCTTTTAAAATCATGACAGGCAAGTGGAAAGGGGAATAGGTTTATTCCATATCTAGGACCAAGTATAGAGTGCTGTCTAAAAAGTTGAACACCTGTCAGAAACGTAAATAGATTGGACAGTTTCATTTAAATTTAGACATTGTTTGAAGTCTGAAGTGCTTGATCAGAAATTCTGAAGGAACAAAGAATAACAGGAAATCATTTCAATCATTTGTCAAAGCCCATCACTTTTCACTGAAAGATTTAAGTAATTAAAATGGAATTGTTGGTTCTTAATTATAATTACACTCTCTCCAGTAGTTTGATTCAATGTGTGCGTGCTTATACAAACATACAGTTGGTGAACATATTATTTTTATACGTATAAATGTACTGCATACGAGTTGGTTGTCTGTATGTGTGCTACAAATGCATGTGTGTTTGCATTGAAGACTGAAGAGCTCTGCTTTATCCAGTTGTACTTACACAATCAGATATAATTTGAACTTGAATTGCAGGAATTTGAATTTAGGACATAAAACAGATTTAAAATGTTAATCTTCTACTGAACTCTGAGAGCTTTATTGTATTAATAAGAATTGTTAAATCACAACTCCGACCAAGGGGGGAAAAAAAGACCCTTAGTTTGTAATGTTTTTCATATAATCATGCAATTTACACTGTGTACAGTAATTTTCATATACAAGTCAACTAACCTTACATGTTTGGCTTTTGGATCATAATCAATGAAGAGAGAAGTGAAATATTTGGGTTGAGGAACTACAGTGTATGGGTAGCTGGACTAATTAATTGCCAGTCAATAATAACCAATGATTGGACCTTGCACATCCTAGGTAGGCAAAGCTGTTTAGTGTAGCTGTAATATCTACAAGTCAAAAAGTTTGCGACCTCCCTACCTCTGACTCTGCTGGCCATTTCTACTGCAAGGCGTCAAGGTGACATATTGGCTCAGTTTTTCTTTCTTCATTAATACAGACTCCCCCATTGAGCATGTTCTGCAATTTTGCATGTTGAAACATTTCATAATTTTTCTATTATTACTCTTGAATTGAACTCACTTAATCCCAATTCAATTAATCACCAAAGTGCTCTTTTCCTTGCACATCCATCCTCTCAGTTTCTCTTATTCCTCCTCCTCTCTAAATTCCAATGACAAGTCTTCAACCTGAAACATTAACTATGTTTTATTTTACCAAAAGCTGTCTGATCAGTGAATGTTTACAGCAGTGGTTCTCAACCTTTTTATTTCCACTCACATATCACACTATGGGTGGAAAGAAAAAGATTAAAAATCATTGTTTTAATTGTACCTAACTGTCTCGTTATGTGCACCATTTCATAACTTCAAAGGAAATGGGCCAATGACAATTTTTCTCAAGCAAAATATTTCAGAAAAATTGGGTCTAGAGCGGTGATTCTCAAACTTCCCTGCCCACTCACAAACCACCTTAAGTAATCTTTTACTAATCACAGATCACCTATGGCATGCGAGTGGTATGCAAGTGGAAAGAAAAAGATTGAGACCCATTGGTTTACAGGATTTTCTGGTTTTTTTTGACAGCTAAACAGATTGGGTGGCTTTGCTTTCTGTAACAGATCAAGCATCCTGTTGGTTGCATAGAGTCAAAAATGGGCCAGACTTTTGTCACAAGAAAGGTTTTGTGATATTCAGTTATTTCATGTTTAGAATTAAAATGCAAACCCAAAGCTGCTCAATGAAGTTTGTAAATGCAAATCGAACAAGCTGGTTTAAATAATGATCTCAAATGAGTTGCTTTAAGGTGCAAGCAATGTTTTAGAAAAAAAATTAATAGGATGATGCTTTGAATTATGAACAAAAATGACAATTAAAGTAATAAAATAAAGCGAGGAAGGATTTTCTGAGATGCGTTACTTTTCAGTTAACAAAGAATCAAGAGGAAAGCAAATGTCCATTCAAGCTGTGTTTCTTGCTTTTTAGCCAGTGCCTTGTTACAGATTAATTGTTAAAATTATTTAATGAAAACTGCCATAACAATACATTTTGCTTGAAAATTCAATAGTAATAAAATACTTTTTCAAAACTTTACAACATGTTTTTCCAAGTAGCGTTGTAAATTTTTGAAACACTCTTAACCAAAGTCTACAGCCAAAATGTTCTTTCCCATAATCACCTCTTATTTTCCACAAGCTGAAGCCAAATATTATATCCAATAGCATTACATTCCAGGGGTCAGCGAGAGTGGTGCTGTTCATATTTTAAATGATTATACATCTCATGGTTTTTTGAAAGACTGCTGAACAAAAAATATGCTGGACAAAAAATGTGAACAAAATGAATCACCAAAGACCCCAATTTCTTTCAGCTCTCCGTACAATTTTAAAGAGGATTCCATCTTTATACCTTGACCAATTTTCATGATTGTTTATAAGTCACATGTAATATCTGCTCAGGAAATTAATATTTCCATGGTGGTCGATTGAAATTTAGTTTGTTTTAACTCAACAAGGAAGTTATTTTGGATTACCAGCATTGTTTTGGATCTTCCTCCTTTTTAAATTTCTGACAGTGACCATATTGTATTCAAAACATGCAAGTCCAAGAAAGGAATACATACTTGTCTTTCAGTAAAAGGCAGTGGGACATAATCTCCTCCTGCCAAAGGTTGTCAGTGTTGTGGGCCAGACTGTTTCTTCCAGCATGATCCTTGGCATAGTCTTCCACTGGGAAGTGAATTTCCATCTCTTTTTCAGAGGCCAGAATAGTGCAAGGCCTCTCCTCATGTCAAGAGCTGACTACAGTGATAGAATAGTTTTGCCAACAGGTGAAAATTTGCCTTGTTACTCACCAGCTGTCAATGCTGCCATTCGAATTGGCATTCAGTACCATGGCAAATTCTTCAGTATTTGTTGAAAAATAATGGAAAATAAATTAAAAGCATTAAAAGAATGTGAGATATTCCAGAGTAAAAGCACAGTTGTGCATAGACCACTGGAAAATATGAAAAACACTTCAAAAACATTTAAAATTTATGTAATTAAATCAAATAAAAAAGCCTAACTTGCCTTTCTTCCAGCTGAAATTTTTCTCATTCCCTATTTCCATACTTAGCCCAAAAACTCTGTGTTAAATCACAGAACTATTGCATTTCCATCACTCATTTGCTGTGTAAAATATTCTCATCCACTCACCCTCATGGATCATTTATTATGTCCATTTGACCTCTGTCAAAATAATGAATTAAATATATTCTAGGCACTAAAATACTGAAATTTCATTTCTTAACTCTTTCCAATTCCTTGATCGTTGTCAAGCCAATTCAGTTGGAAAAGTTATTGCATTTTTTAAAAAAAACTGTAGAAGCTACTATTTGATTAATAACTGAGGGAATAATGTTCAAAATAGGGATAGAGTTTGGGTGATGGGTTGGGAAATATGCAACAAAGTGTATTTATTTTCTAATATTCTCAGTTGTTCTGCCAGCTGCTGCTTAATTATCAAACCAAAGTGATAATTTGGTGCCATCTATTTTCAAGTAAAACCTGATATACATCAGAATTTTCCATTTTTTGCTGCCTTTATTGAAGAACAAGTGAAATTTTATAGCTAAAATGGATTGTTTGTGTTTGTTAAGCACAAACTGATCAGTGTAATCTCCTGCTTTTCTTGGTTTCAGTAAATTACTCTTTTAATCCAGCCAACCACTCCATTTGAACTCAGTGAAATCCGGGCAGCTTTTGGTCTCCCCGGAAGACAAAACAAATACTCAGTGGACCTGTCAAAACAAATCCACCAGCTTTTAGAAAATCTCCAACCCAAGCAAGTAATTAAATACAAGAGCGCATCATACCATCCAAGTCTTAAATTAACACATTTTTAAAAACAAATTTGGCCAATTATTGGATTGATGGGTGGTGGATGATAGGCAGGTGAAATGTGTTTATTTAATCTACAATTGGGAAGCAAGTGATGGACTAAATGAAGTCTATCATAAATATTTAATACATTTAACTAGGAGAAATGAGTGCAGGAAAGTGACTGGAAGAGCAATGTGCAAACAGATGTTCAGGAAATATGTTTTAAAATCTAAGGTTTTTCAATGAGTACTTAATTTTTAATTGCATTATCATGGAATTTTTGCAAGAAAATAATGTGGAAGCAGCCCATTGAATTTATTGTCTGTAGGAATTCCTATTAATAATCCACTTCAGTCACACTTCTGCTCTCCCCTTAGATACATGCCTATTTTTTTAAATTCAGTATCTATTCACTTCAATTTTGATTCTGTATTATTTACATGATCAGACTATATGTATCAAATTATTTTGCCAATCATTAAATATCTGCATCTTCATCTCCTGGATACAATTTCCCTTAGTTTCGTCACAACATATCATGTTTTTAAAAATGCTTATTAAATTACTTCCAAGCCTTTCTCTTTCCAATGAGGATGATTGCATCCCTGCTTCTACCCACAACCATTATATATGAAATCAATAGTAATTTTTTTTCTGAAATTGTGTTAGTTTTTATATTCTTCTCGGTTTAGCATCCATAATAGTCCATCTCAGACCAAATGAGTATTTTATATTGATCACATATAACTTCCCAGCTTTTGCCCTCTCTGCTTGAAGACAACAATCCCAAATGCCTTCTCCAGCAACTTTGCAAAACTGCCCTGCCGATTTAAAAGAAACACCCTTTTTATTTCATCTACTGTATGTTCATCCAATACATTAGATCATGGAGAATATTGCTAACTTCTTGAGATTGTCTCATCTGAGCTATCATTGCATATCAAAATCAGCTTTTGTCCTCGTACTGAATGCTGGGGATCGGCACAAAATATTTCCCTTCATTCTGAAAAATTAGCAACCTCCAAAGCTGTTGTTTTCTAATCCTGAGTCAAATTTGTGGATGTGCGTCTTTGCTTCTTTTATTCTTTGGTATTCAGTTTTGATAACAAGATTAATTTGGTACTTTCTCAAACACAACATCGTCTGTACTGTAATTATCTCCCCATTCAAAAATGACTAATATTTGCATTGTTATTCGATCTGTTTTATATTATTTCATTCATATTTCATTGGCTTTAATTTTTAAAAATTATTTCTTCAGAATTCTTGCATTTGTAAAACAATGTAAATAAGTCTGTAAACAATTATAATGCCTAAATGTTAACATAAAATATTTTTATGTTGGTAAAAAATATAGCAAAATTGTTAATGTGAAGGATATTGGCATAAGTATTAGCATCATTTTCCATTGGTAGGATGTTCATACTTTAGGGCTTAATGTTTTTCAGCTGAACAAATGTACCCAAAACTGGAGAGTTGCGATAACAAAACTAATGCAAAATAAATGGGCTTAAAATAAAGACTTTGAATGGGAATTAAACCTCAGGGGACGATGCACTGGCTGATCCACAAATGGCACTGAAAGGATGATCAGTCAGAATTAATAGGCAGACAACTATAATGGAGAACAAAGAGATTATTTCAATAAGAGATGAAGCCATACAGAAACTAAACACATATTTGGATAAACCA
This sequence comes from Narcine bancroftii, assembly GCF_036971445.1. Lineage (NCBI taxonomy): Eukaryota > Metazoa > Chordata > Chondrichthyes > Torpediniformes > Narcinidae > Narcine > Narcine bancroftii. The sequence goes on along the minus strand of NC_091473.1, from coordinate 26,496,337 downwards.
GACTATCATATACAGTGTCCACCCTCTCCTTCACACTTGTACTCTGTTTTAATCAACAAGATTTTAAAAAGTGATTTGAGATAGTTTATGAACAGCAGAGGTGAAAGCAATTCCACACCATCACATTTTTATGACTTACCTATTTATAGCCTATTGCTGATCTCTTTAATCCCTTAAGATATGATCACTAACCCCAAAGTAAATATCCTGGGAGTTATTTTACCTCCTAGTCTGCTCACCATTAAATTTGTAGACCAGGATTAAGAGAGATTTTAAGGAAAATGGTTTTACCCTGACACTATCTGAATTTCAAGACATAAACTGCAAACATATCACTCTTCCCAAATGACAAGTAAAAATATTTGTGATACAGTTTTCTGCTCAGAATAGACATGTTGATTATTCACTTGGTGGGAGGAAAAAAAAATCAATTCCCAAGAAATAAAAACCTGTGCCTGATCTTGAAATAATAACATGCCAAATATTTCCAGGAGGACATCCAATGAAATGTAACACATTGTAATGTTACACTAATGCAGAGTGGTTTGACATAAGCATTCTACTCCTCCCTTTTTCCCCTATCACTCCATTGCATATAGCCAACTTGCTCATTTCTCAAGTCAGGTTCAAAATAAAGGTATTGTGGAAGTAACATGAGACAATCAGCCTCAGGCTGCATAGATCAGATGCAGGGCTGATTTAAAAGCAGGTCAGTTAATAACATCAGTGTTATAACAGCCCATACAACAAATGGTGCAGAAACAGAGTAAATTAAAAGAGAAACATAAAACAGATTGGAAAAACATACAAACTCATCAATATTCTGCAGTTATGGTAAACTTAATGCAAACATTCAACATCTGATGCAAAATTAACAATTTCTGCGTTTTCTGAGGCAAAACAAATTGCTGCAGGAACTAAGCAGGTCAAGCACCATCAGTGGGAGAAAAATGATTGTCAACATTTCACATCGGGATATTAACCATTCTCCCACAGATGCTTGACTGCCGAGTTCTTGCAGCAGATTGTTTTTTTTTGCATTAGATTACTGCATCACCTTCCGTGTCCCCTGCTTTGTGTGAAATTGTATTGATAATTATATTATCTCCTTTTTGCAATGTTGGAATGGATTAGAAGATTGTGGACCACCTAAACTGGATTTTTATGGATTTCCAACTAATTAAATACAGTACAGTACATATTTTAGGAAACTTTGCACATCTTGTATTTCTATTGCTATCCCCAATGGACACCAACAACCAAAAATGACTACCAAATGTTAATTTATAACAGGAGTGAAAATTTTAATGCCATTATTTTAAGCACTCTAATGGGAAATCAGTTCTTTATTTGACTGCAGGTCTGTCACCGAAATCTAAAACCATGAGTCGAAGCAAAACTGTAATTGTAAAGATAATTAACTTAACACAATAAAAATTCTGTTTTCTACACACAAATCTACAGACCCTATTCTCTGTTAAAGCCTCATGCTGTGGTTCTGATTATTCAGTGAAAGCATAACTGTAAAAAACAACTCCCAAAATAGCAGAAGGAACATGAAAAAAGACAGCTCATACAAAAGGCTGCAATATTAAACTGCATAATATTGCACAAAACAACTATCTATAATTTTTGATGGGGAGATTCAATGTTAATGGTCTACACTTTAATGCTTCATTGCAACCCCACAAGATAAAGCAAATTACTGGTGCAAGACATTAATTCACAATATCATTGAATTGACAGATTTGGGCTTGCTGCATATCCTCACAGAGTCACATTATTTTTTTTTTAAAAGCTTTTGAATTTTTATATATGGCACCATAACAAACAAGAGCAAATATGTAATTTTGAACCATAAGTTTGGCCTGGAAGTCAGCCTGAAGAAAACTGAGGTCCTCCATCAGCCAGCTCCCCACCATGACTACCAGCCCCCCCACATCTCCATCGGGCACACAAAACTCAAAACGGTCAACCAGTTTACCTATCTCGGCTGCACCATTTCATCAGATGCAAGGATCGACAATGAGATAGACAACAGACTCGCCAAGGCAAATAGCGCCTTTGGAAGACTACACAAAAGAGTCTGGAAAAACAACCAACTGAAAAACCTCACAAAGATAAGCGTATACAGAGCCGTTGTCATACCCACACTCCTGTTCGGCTCCGAATCATGGGTCCTCTACCGGCACCACCTACGGCTCCTAGAACGCTTCCACCAGCGTTGTCTCCGCTCCATCCTCAACATCCATTGGAGCGCTTACACCCCTAACGTCGAAGTACTCGAGATGGCAGAGGTCGACAGCATCGAGTCCACGCTGCTGAAGATCCAGCTGCGCTGGATGGGTCACGTCTCCATAATGGAGGACCATCGCCTTCCCAAGATCGTGTTATATGGCGAGCTCTCCACTGGCCACCGTGACAGAGGTGCACCAAAGAAAAGGTACAAGGACTGCCTAAAGAAATCTCTTGGTGCCTGCCACATTGACCACCGCCAGTGGGCTGATAACGCCTCAAACCGTGCATCTTGGCGCCTCACAGTTTGGCGGGCAGCAACCTCCTTTGAAGAAGACCGCAGAGCCCACCTCACTGACAAAAGGCAAAGGAGGAAAAACCCAACACCCAACCCCAACCAACCAATTTTCCCTTGCAACCGCTGCAATCGTGTCTGCCTGTCCCGCATCGGACTGGTCAGCCACAAACGAGCCTGCAGCTGACGTGGACTTTTTACCCCCTCCATAAATCTTCGTCCGCGAAGCCAAGCCAAAGAAAGAAGAAGCTGAAAGTATTGATATGTTGAAGTATATTTTCCTTTTTAAAAATTAAGAATTTTCAAGGGGACTAATGAACATGTTTTACAAAACATATTTTACAAAACTCACAGACATCTGTGCATTCACTAAGAAATCCTTGACAAGGGATCAGGACCTTGAAATGAATTGCATTGAAAGCAGGATAGATCATGAATCAAAGATAAGAGAAAACGTGAGCATTAAAAATGAGTTTGCTGCATAAAAACAAGATTACTCAAGATCAAGTGTAATCCGGGTGAGAATGGAGTGACAGATAAAGACCAGAGAATAATTAGAAAGGTCAAAGCAAAGAAAGAGGTTTAAACCTTGCAATAAAATAAGCTTTAACTTGTATTCTGTTGCAAAATGGGGCAAAGATGGGGAAACTTTATTTGAATGCACATTTTTGGTTACTTGAATTTTGGCAGCTGTTCTTATAAAAGAATATAATTTTAAAATTAGTTGGTGCTGTAAGTTCACTGACATTAGAGTTTGCACAATTTCCAGATAATTTATGCCTGACATACATATATATATATATATATATATATATCAAACAGATATAAAGTTCTTTTACCAATTACACTTCATACTGTGAGAAGGTTTTTTTTTCACAAGTAGTCCAGCAAGTCCACTCAAACATGCATACAGTAGGACAGAGTAGAAGAGCAAGAACACATAACAGTTATTACAGTGAAAAGATTACTCATTGCAGAGCAAAGACAGTATGAGATCATTATTGTGAGGGTCATTCAGAAGTCTGATGACCATGTGTATTACACATTCCTACCCCCTTGGCTGGGGTAGGATGAGTCCTTCAATACCATCGCACACCATCACGCTGAGCACTGGCACTCCTCAGAACTGTCTGTTCAGCCACTCCTTTTCACACGACTGACCTGTGCCTGCTTCACCAGATCCAGCTCCAACTTAATCATCAAGTTTGCAGATGACACAACTGTACTACAGAGAAGAGGAGGAAAATCTTGTGATATGGTGCATGAGTAGCAACCTGAATCACAGTGTGGACAATATGAAGGAGATGATTGTGGACTTCAGGAGAACCAGGAACAACAATGCTCCTGCACATAAATAAATCTGTAGTGGAGAATGTGGAGAGCACCAAATTCCTGGTGTTCACTTAACTAGTGACCTGTCATGGACAGACAACATCTCCTGACAAGGCACATCAGTAACTGAACTTAGTGAGAAGAATGAAGTGGGCAAGGTGACTGGCCACCGCCATGTCAACCTACAGCAGTTCTATCAAGAATGACCTGGCCAGCTGCATCACAGTGTGGTACAGTTGATGCAGAGAAATAGATTGGATGTCTATTCACAGGACCATAAGAGTGGCAGTGAAGATAACTATTGTCGAACTTACCCACGAATGATGTGAGTTCAGAGGGCTTGTCAAATCATTGAGAACCCCTTTCACCCTGCATACAGCATATTTCAGCTGTTGCCATCAGGAAAGTGATACAGGACTACCAGAGCCAGAACCATCAGGCTGAGATACAGCTTCTTCTAACATGCAGTGAGACTGCTGAATGACCAAAGGAACTGCTCACACTGACCATCTGAGACTTTCCACAGATGACCTCTCAATGAGAACTGGTTCATATTCTCCTGATTTCCTCTTGAAGTCCATTATAGCCTCCTTGTTTCTGCTAATGGTGAGTGCAAGTTTGTTGGTGTGACACCACTCAACTTGCTGATCTATCTCCCTCCTGTATACTTTCTCATTTCCGTCTATGATTCTGCTGGTAACAGTGGTGTGACTGGAAAATTTGCAGATAGCATTTGAATTGTGCCTAGCAACACAGCCATGGGTGTAAAGTGAGTAGAGCAGTATGTTAAGCTCTTGATGTGTACCCGTGTTGATCACTAGTGAGGAGACACTGAAAATAAATCGGAAACAATGTAAACAATGTTTGAAAACCTTCTGTGCAAAGCATGGGCATTTGGGTTAGCGTAGCAGTTAGCGCAACACTCTTACAGCTCCAGCAATCCAAGTTTGAATCCAGCGCTGTCTGTATGGAGTTTGTATGCTCTATACGTGTCTGTGTGTGTTTCCTTCCAGGGTTCCGATTTCCTCCCACCCTTTAAAATATATGGGATTGTAGGTAATTTGGGCATTTGGGCAACACAGGCTCATGGGCTAGAAGGGTCTGCTAGCATAATCTATGTCTAAATTTAAATATTTAAGCACAACTTGAAAACCAATGGTCTGTTTTGAATAAGAGGCTGAAATAATTTTTTGGTGAAGTTAGCGAAAAGTTTTTGATGCAAAGTAGGATGAAAATAAATTACTTGAAACAAATAGTTCAGTAATTTATGTTCCCTGAGAGGAACAGCATTTGTGGTTTAAATATTTACAATATATATTGTGATGCTCCACAGAGAGCAATAGCTAAACGTTTGAAAACAATTCTAAAAGCAGCATTTTTTTTTTTGTAAAGAAAAGTTGGCAACGAGATGAAAATGAAACCAATTCTAATTCAGGCAAGAATAGGACAGTGGCATAATTATATCTGCAAGTGTCACAAGTCTAATAAAGGCTGGATAGCTCATACAGGGTTAGTACATTGTCCATAAGTTTTGCTATTTTTATCCGACAGACATTCATAGTTCTTCATTTTCGATTAGGTTAAAAATTTTGAACATTTCTCGTCCTCACAAAAAGGTGATAGTGAGCCACTGTCTGTAGTAGCTGCTGTTTTTCCAATGAAGGTGCTTCCATAATACTGTTGGGTACAGAGTTCCAGAAACATAGCAATGATGATGAAGGAAAGGCATTTTCCTTCTAAGTCACAATCATGTGTCATACAGATGGGAATCAATAAGGAACATAGAACACTACAGTACAGTACAAGGCCCTTTGGCATTTGATGTTGTGCTGACTCAAACATTCTTTAAATAAACCCTTCCTACCCCATAACCCTTTATTTTTCTTCCATCCATGTGCCTGTCTAGAAGTTTCTTAAATGAGCCTCCACCACCACCTCTGGCAAGGCATTCCAGGCACTCACAACTCTCTGCATAAAAAAAAATGCCCCTGTTGGCACAGTCACGGATGGATCCATGCATGGCCATAGCTCTGGGTGCAGAGAAAGCCTTAGATAGATTGGAGAGGGACTTTCTGTTCAAGGTACTAGAAAAATTTTGATTGGGACAAAATGTATTAATTGGGGAAAGACACTATTACAAACCCCAAGCCAAAGTTATTACAAATAGGAAAATATCTCCAGTGTTTCCGTTGAGTAGATCTAATAGGCAGGGCTATCCACTATCCCCAGCATTGTTCATACTGGCCATTGAGTTCAATGGGATTCAGACATAAAAAGTTCAAAGTGGGTCAGGAGGAGCACAAAATCAATTGATTTATCAATGATGTGTTAGTATCTTTGATGATCCCAGATGGTCATTGGCCAAGCTAAGGACCAGACTGGAAGATTATGGGAAGATCTTTGGGTAAGATAGTGTGAAATTATACCTATAACAAATGGGGATTGTAGACAATACCAACAGGTAACCCAATTCAAATGGCCACAAGAAGGCATTAAATGCCTGGGGTTAATGTAGACAAGGATTTACGTAATTTGTACAAACTCATTTATCTTTCTTTGCTCCAGAAGATTGAGGAGGACCTTGGTCAATGGAGAACTCTGTCCATAACTTTGGTAGCCAGAGTTAATCGTGTTAAAATGAAGGTGATACAAAGGCTACAATATCTATTTCATTCGTTAACCATTCCGTTGCCCCAGGGCTTCTTTAAGATGCTCAACGGATGTGTCAGAAAGTTCCAGTGGAACAGTGAAGTGGCTAGAATCTCCATGGAAATGTTGACTTGGGATTACAAGCTAGGAGGTTTAAAATTGCTAGATCTCAAAAAAAAATTACTGGGTAGCCCAGGCAAGGTTTATCACCTCACTCTTTGAGGGAGCCCCCCCCCCCACAACCCCTCCACCCGAGCACAAATTTGACTACATGTAGGAGGTGAAAAGATAGCAAGAGAGTTTATACATAAATGGGACACTAAATTAATTTTAAAGAAAATGGATAACCCCACACGAAAGCATGAACTTCAGTCATGGCAAAGAATAAATCAATGTATTGGACTGCAGGTGGTGATATCTCCCAAAATGCCCTTTATCCAAAACAACTTAATATCCTTGATGCTGAACAATAAGATCGTGGACACCTGATGCCAGAAGGGGGATCAGGTGTATCGAGGGCATTTCATGCCATTCAAGCAGTTGAAGAATAAATATGATTTGTCTAATGGAATATTCTTCTACCACCTGCAACTAAGATCTTCCTGAATGGATAAATTCAAAGAGGGAATGCGCACAAGTTTATCTCAATAATGTATCTCCTATTTCAAAATGAGGGCCTGAAGTCAGGGATAGACAGGTAGAGGGAAGGGTGAGAGTCAGACTTGGGCACAACAATCCACAAGGAGTGCATGTCAGACCTGTGTCTGGACAGCAAGATAGCAGTAATTAATGCCAGGAATAGATTGGTGTAATACAATTAGCTGCATCATAAATACCTCACATCACAAAATTACACAAATCTAAACCTTTGGGAAACTTATGGACATGTGTTTTAAACTGTCCAAGTACCAAATTCAGTTTGTGAAGGTCACCTTGGTGGTACCCAGGAAGTGTATGGCAGTCACGTGGAAATCCGACGCTCAACTAAATATTACATGATGGAATACGGAAATGTAGAGTTGCATTCCCCTGGAGAAAATCACATATAATTTCAACCCTTCAGAATCAAGGAAATGAAACAATCCGTCCCAGCAGAGAAATGATTCAGATTTAAGAAAATGGACATGGCGTAGGCGACATGCTCTTATTTTCTAGTCCCTTACCCCCCTTTTTTTATTGAAGTACCTGGGTGTTTTTCAGTTTTCTTCTTTGGTTTTTCGCAAGGGTCATTGGCCTCACCGGTATTTGTGTTTTTTATGCATTTGTATAATTTATATAACTATTCTCAGTTACAATGGGGCATGGGGAGGAGGGGAGGATGTAGGGAAGGGGAAAACAGAGTATTATAGGATATACACAAGTGTTGAAGTAAAGTGTATTGCTGTCTGAATTTATATGAGTCTTTGAAAATTAAAATAAGATATATAAAAACAAACTTTCCCCTGAGGTCTCCCCTAAACTTTCCTCCCTTCATTTTTACCCATGTCCTCTGGTTTTTGCTATTCCTGCCCTGGAAAACAGCTGCTGACTGTTCCCCCATCTATATCTCTCATAATCTTGTAGACCTCTATTAAGTCTCCTCTCATCCTTCTACGCTCCAAAGAAAAAGTTCCCAGCTCTGCTAATATTGCCTCATTTTCCAATGCATGTAATATCCTGATAAATCTCCTCTGCATCCTCCCCAGAGCTTTCACATCCTTCATGTAATGAGGTGACCAGAATTGAACACAATATTCTAAGCGTGGTCTCACCATAGATTTGTAGAGTTGCAACATGACCTCTCTACTCCTGAATTCAATCCCTCTATTAATGAAGTGCAGCACCCATAGACCTTCTTAACTATCCTATCAACCTGTGTGGTGACCTTGAGGGATGTATAGATTTGAACCCCAAGGACCCTCTGGTCATGCACAATCATAAGTCACCAACCATTAATCCTCTACTCAGCCTTCTGGTTTGTCCTTCACACTTATCGGGATTGAACTCCATCTGCCACTTTTCTTCCCAACTCTGCATCCTGTCTAAATCCTTTTGTAACTTTCAGCTCCATCCAGAACGCCTCCAACCTTTGAATCATCTGCAAACTTACTGTCCTATCCTTCCACCTATTCATCAAGGTAATTTTTAAGAATCATAAAGAGCGGGGGTACTCCATGAGTCACTGACCTCCAGGAAGAATATTTTCCTTCCACTACTACTCTCTGCTTTCCACCTGTAAGCCAATAATTTTATCCACACAGCCAAGGTTTCATTGATCCCAGGCTTCAAGAGAACGTCTTTTATGTGGGACCTTGTCAAATGCCTTACTAAAATCCATGCAGAACACCTTACCCTCATCAATTTCTTTTATTACCTTCTCAAAAAAACTCATTTAGGCTCAAATAGTGAAGCACGACCTCCCTTCACAAAGCCAACGCTGACAATTCTTGAGTAGACTGTTCTTCTCCAAATACTCATAGATCCTCTCTTTAAGAATCCTCTCCAATAGTTTGCACACCACTGACTTAAGACTCACCAGTCTATAATTCCCAGGATTCTTCCATTAACCTTTTGTAAACAAGGGGACTACATTTGCCATTCTCCAATCCTTTGGCACCTCTCCTGTGGTGAAATACTCAAAGATCACAGCGACTGACCTATAATCTCTTCCCTCACTTCCCATAGCAACCTAGGATATATAACATCCAACCCTGGGGACATCAATCTTAATGTTTTTTAGGAAGATCTAACACTTCCTCTTCCATTATCTCAACACTGTTCAGCATACAAGCCTGTTCTATTCCAACCTCACCCTGATCAAGATATTTTTCTTTTGTGAATAATGAAGCAAAGTATTCATTTAGGACCTCCACAACCTTCTTTTCCTCCAGGCACATGTTGTCTCATTTATTCTTTAGTGGCCCCACCTTCATTCACCATCCCTCTGTTCTTCACAATTGCATTGAATGCTTTGAAATTCTCTTTAATCCTTCATGCCAAGGCCTTCTCATGCCACCTTGAGCTCTCCTAAATCCTTTCTTAAGCTCCTTCCTGACTGCCATGTACTTCTCATGAGCCCTTCCAGTTTCCTGCATCCTACAACTAATATATGCTCCTTCTTCCTCTTGACTAGATGACTCACCCGTTTCTTCAACCATGGTTCCCTTTTTCTACCATTTTTTCCTTGTCCCAGAGGGACAAACCTCTCCTGAACCCAGCACAAGTGGTCCCTAAACTTCCTCCACTTTAATTTGTGGTTTATCCCTTGAACATCCGTTTCCAATTTACTCTTGCTAGTTCCTTTGTAATTAGCCTTTCCCCAGTTAAGAACTTTTCCATTTTGTCTGCTTTTATCCTTTTCCATCGCGATGCTAAAGTTCAGGGAGTTGTGGTCACTCTCACCAAAATGCTCCCCCACTGAGAGGTCCGCCACCTTACTAGGTTCATTACCAAGGATTAGTTTTAGCCTCTCCTCTCGCCAGCTGGTCCACATACTGTGCCAGGAATCCTTTATTTTGGACACACCTGATAAATTCAGTCCCACCTATCTTAACTTGATGTTCCCTTGATCTTCCAACCCCTACCCTTCTTGGTCATACACGACATGAATTTGGGAGGTGCTGTCAAAAGTGCCAAATAAATAACAGAGGAGAATTTTGTATTTGGAACATAGTGAAGTCACTATTTGCTGGAAGTGGACACATGATAAATAGTCTGCTTTTCCTAAAAGGCATTGAACTTCTTGGATTTTAAAGCTGCACTCATTCAATAAATGGGTATCCCACACATAACATATCCCTTGTTGATGGCTCTGACCTACTTTTGTAACTACGCTGTTTATCTGGCAAATTCAGGTGAATATTAATAATGTGGTAATAGATCAAATATTGCTCACCAATTCAGCCCATGCTTGAATTTAGTCTTGTTTCATATGCAATTGAAAGCTGTTGCAGGCCTCATGCAGGAATGTAATAGCTCTGAAAGAGCTCTGAAATCCAGGCCAGCCTTCATAAAATTCAAAAATGCACCACCAGTGTGAGAAACTGGAATGAGGAATAACCGCTAAATGATATTAACGTGATTAGAGGCTCAAATTCAACAAGCAACAGTGTATTTAAGACTCGAAGCAGCAGGAATATTGTGTCCTCTCAAGTTTGCTATGGCATTTAATGGTAATAAGATCATGGCTCATCCTTTGCCTCATGCTCATGTTACGCTGTGATCCACATACCCTCAGAATGTTTTAAGATCTAAAAATAATTTTTTCTCATAGTAAGCCCCATATCGTGCAGAATTCGACGTTTTAAAACTTGAGTGAACAAGTTCCTCAAAATTCAACACTTAATGTCATGTGCACAAAATAGACATACCAAAATAAAAAGTCCTTTGTTTCCTCAGTCTCAGAGCATAGAAACAGGCCTTTCAGCTCACCAAATCTCTATTCACACTGTGAGTTGTGCCACTGGACTGACCTTCATCTTCAGCTTTGACCAAAATGCCCAATCCCTGAACCTGAAATTAAGCCCTGCATACAGACAACACACTCATTGACAAAATTCACATATGAAATGCTCAACACCAAAGCCAAGGTTAAAATAGTAATTTGCAAAGGATGACAAATTCAAGATGGAGATAACATCTGGCCAACCACCTTCTCTACCCAACCTGACCACTTGTTTCTCCAAGGCTGATCATGTCCACTGCAACTGAGGAAGCTCAAGTCACAGTCAACACATTGGCACACACAGAATGGTATCAATCTGCATGAAACAATCCAGTTCCCTTCAAATATAACAAAGAGGCTTATGATTCAAGAGGAAGGTCAATAATTGCGAATAGCATTTCCAAGCATTAGGCAAACATTGTCCACCCAATAGACATCAACCACTATTCCTCAGCTTTTCATGACAAGATAGAACACTACAAGACCAGACAAACCCATTGGACCTTAATGTGGTGCCAACCAATATATTCCTAAAAAATAAGAAAAAGGGACACCCTCCTAACTCATAACCCTTCACTTTACTTTGAGCCATGTGCTGTGTAAGAGTCTCTGAAATTCCCCAAATGTTTCAGCCTCCATCACTACCCATGGCAATGCATTTCAGGCACCCACAGTTCTCTGTAAAAAAATTACCCCTGATGTCTCCTTTAAGCTTTATTCCCTTCATTTTGTACAGATGTCCTCTATTGTTTGCTACTCCCACCCTGGGAAAAAGATTCGGAATGTCTACCTTATATTTGCTTCTTAGAATGTTATAGACTTCTATTTAGTCATCTCTCATCCTTCTATGATCAAAAGAGAAAGCCCCTGGCTTTGTGAACCTTGCCTCATAAGTTGTATTTTCAAATCCAGGTAACACCTTGGTAAATCTCCTCGACATCCACTCCATTTCTTCTACCTCTGTCCTATAATGAGATGATCAGAACTGTTGTGGTCATGCTGACCACAGATCTGACATCTTGTCAAAGGCAAATGTCAACAGTTTGTGATCCGTGTCAACTGTAAACCTTCTGCCCTCAAGGAAATAACGAAAATGCCATATGGCCAAGTGAAGGGTGAGGAGCTCCCTGTCAAAAGCACTGTACTTTTGTTCTGGTGGTCTCAAATGATGATTAAAGGAAGCTAGGGGTTTCCAGATGCCGTTGATGAGCTGCTCCAGAATGCAGCCTAGTACAGTGCCTGACACATCCACTGTCAGAGCAGTTGGTATGTCAACCCTCATGGGTACAAGCATAGTGGCACTCGCTAGTGCTCCCTTGGCAGTCTCAAATCTGGCTATGACCTTGTCAGTGGTAATCTGGCATAGATTAAACTGGGCCTTAGCCTGTTTGAACCAGATAAGTGGCTCTGAGGTCCAAAGTAGTGGAGGTTTGAGTGCAATGGCATTCTGCGCATCCATAGTGTGCTCCAAATTGTCGTTTGGACCATCAGGGTCACCAGTGTAGCGAGTGGTGCCGAGCAGAAGTCGTCTGTAAAATAACTGCTGCCCAACCTCTCTTTCATCTCTCCTTTTGATGATGTAATAAGCACTGAATGTCCAACTTGTTGCTGTTCTGGCTCCCCTCTCACGAGGGCCTGAACCTCTGAATGATGGTTCAAGAACTAAGTGGCATGATCTGCCACCAAAAAGAGAAAAAGATGAGAAAAAGGAACAAATAAAAACAACAAGAAAAAGAAAAAAGAAAAAGAAAAACACAAAATTCCTGTCTAACAGCATTGCCAGATGTTATATATGATTAGTAATAAAAGAAAAATGAAGGTAGTAAAAAAGTGAAAATGTAACAGATGCAAGTCAGACAATTTAATTCCTTTGAAGTGAAATTATAAAGTCAGAAAGTGACCTCCATGATGTCTGAAATCTTATATCTGATTTTTTAACTTAATAGCAAATCTTTTCCAGATTCAAACAAGACATGATGTCATTAAACCACTGATCATGAGTAGACGGGGCAGCAATAACTTTCACTTAAGTGAAATTGCACACCTTGCCTCGTCAGAGTTTCTGATGAGATAGCAAACGTCCACAGTCTCGTCAGGAAGTAGTGGTGGTGTTGTCTTTTTTTGCAATAGCATTAATTTGATGGGTCCATGACAGGTCCTTCAAGATAGTAACTGTGGTGGTACACCACTGGCCTACTGCAGGGGGCAACCTCTGGACCTGCAGAAGAGCATGGGGACAAGACAACACCTGGCTAGCCGTCAATCAGCCAACCTGAATGGACCGAGCCCCACCCAGTTGGATGTCAATCACCCTCCGAGATATAAGCCTGAGCCGGCCCTTCAAAGTCATTCTCAGAGTTTACAGCAGCTCAATCTCACAGCCGGCTCTGTGGAAGTTTCCGTCGAATAAAGCCTATTGTACAGTCTTTTGGTTTTTTGTGTTTGCTTCTGTTAGACAGCGCATCACAGTAACACCCAGGAATTTAAAATTGCTGATCCTCTCCATTTCTGTACCTCTGGTTTTTCTTTCCTAAAGTCTACAATCAGTCATTGATATTGGTGATATTGAGTGAGAAATTGTTGTTGGCACACCATTAAACCAATTTCTCAATCTCCCTTCTGTATGCTGACTCATTGCCCCCTTTTATACAGCCCACTACTGTAGTATCATCAATGAATTTTATTACAATGTTATTGCACTGAGCCACACAGGTATGAAGTGGGGAGAGCAGTGGGCTAGGTATGATTCCCAGTAGTGCTCCAGTGCTGATGGAGTCAGAAAGGAGTGGTAATAACCTGGATCTCATGTGTCAAGTGATTTCCTCCAATAAACTGCTGAATCTGGTTATTAAACCTATCATTGAATCATGACATATAAATCTTGCTGAATCTAGGTTTTATTATGAATTGTCACAAAAAACAAAAAAAAAAATTCTTAGCTTGCCAAAAGAGTAGCAAGTGATAGTTCATGATAAGCAGACACCTGAATGAAGAGTTGAACATTTGTTCAAGTATGTTAAAGTCTGTAAAAACTCATACAGTATATTATTTTCCACTTATTTTACAATTTTCATGCAAAATCAGACTTCAACACTTCAGGAGGTAGAGTAGGGTTTTGAACTGAAATTCTGATCACAATTTTCCTCTGCTAATTTTTTCCTGACCCACCATTCTTTGAACAATTTGTTTTTGCACCATATTCCAACAACTGCAGTCTCCTGTGTCACCATTCTCAGAACTGGAATCGTAACTATCTGTCAAACAGTCAGTCTGCTGAAGACTTTAGTTTTACTATGTTCATATCTCTTGAAACTGGAAATACTTCTTCAACGTCAAGGCTCTTTAGTCTCACTAAATTTCCCTCTTTGCGTGTCATTAATGAGATGCAGTCACACAACTATCAAGGCTTATGAGTTGTGCACCATCCTTGAAATGTGGACAGCTTGTAGATGTGAATCAGTTGTCTGTTTCACATTATCTCATGTGTATGCTGTGCTTTCCTTTGAACCAAACTCATAAAATGTTGCCTTAAAATATACTCTCAAACATGCTTAACCAGTGCCACACTTCCATCAAAAATGCCTCCTGTTCCATTCCTCACTGCATTTTGGAAAAATGACACAAGGTTTTACTCCTTCTTCCCTCTCATAAGTTGAAAAGCATGGATTGGGGAAAGGAAATAAAACAATGCTGCTCTGAGGATACAGATGACTGCTTTGATTTGGCTGATTTGTCCATATCAGCAGCCAACCTGAATGAGTAGACCCCTGCTGACACAGGCTTAATTGGCAAAAGCAGAGAAGACGGTGAGCTCACGAAAGCAATCTGAGTCTTTTCCAACAGGAAACCATGGATGAATTGGGTGATCCACTCCATGCTGAAATACCAGTCTGAGGTACTCAAGACACAGATCTATCCAGGAAAATTGAGGAAGGCCATCAAGCATACAAATAAGCAATTGCAGGTCAAGTCAAATCCGAGACAAACCTTACACACCCATCGAGTGTGTCGAGTTTCAAAACAAAATGTCAGGAAGAATTGTAGGCAACAATGTGTCCCTCCCTGATGAGCTCAAGGCACTTTGCAAATACATCCCCAACTTATTTACCTCCAGACCACATCATTTCCATGTTAACTCTGACCACTGGTGGCTTGCAAGGCTGCATGTGCAACCCCTTATAATACACTCAATTAACATGATGTTATGCCTTATGATACACTCAATTAACTTGTGATTGTATGGCCAAACACTGCTTGAATTTCAGCTACATGTTTGCACTGTTGGAGACCACAGCACAGATAATGACATGATGGAGTATGGGAAGGAGATAGAGAGACTAGTGTCATGGTGTTAACAAAACAAAATCATCCACATAAGAATTAAGAAGATCAGGCCATTCAAGATCAGGACTGATGTGGTCATGGATACAGCTCCACAAACCTGCCTGTTCCCCATAACCCTTAATTCCCCAATTATGCAAATATATATCTATTTGTATCTAATGAGGCAGCCTCTACAGATTCCTTGGGAGAAGCCCAGAGATACTCTCTGGGAGAAGCAGTTTATCCTCATCCATCTTCCATTTGCTTCCATGAATCTTGAGGGAATTTCCCCTAGGTCTAGTTTCAGCTCCAGTCTTCAACCCCTCTGGAAGTGAATGCCAATATTCCACTCATTTTCTTGATGACTTGCTACACCTGCAAACCAACCTTTTGATTCATGCACAAGTACTCCCATGTTTCTCAAGAATAGAAACTGCTCTGCCCAAGGCTGCAAGAAACTGCAGAAAGTTGAAATCATTGCTCAGGCCATCATGAAAGCCAACTTCCTCTCCACCAATTCACTCTCTCCCTGCCACTGTCTCAGGAAAGCTGCCAACCTATTAAAAGACTCACCCCATTCTGATCATTATCTCTGCTTCTCCTGCCATCTGGCAGAATGTTCATGTGCTTGAAAACATAAACCTCCAGATTCCAGGCCAATATCTTATCTGCTGTTATTAAACTCAGAAATAGATCTCACACTGGCAAAAGATGATCCCCTCATCACACAGTTTTTTTTTAATCAATGGTACTTTTCTCCATACCCTTCATCATTTGACTGGTTGTGACATGACTCCACATATTGGTGGCCTTATTTATTGTTATTGCACTACCTGCTTTAGGAGTTGATATGCCTGGATTGCACACAAAATAAACTTTTCACTTCATCTTGGAATAATTCATTTCAAGAGCCAGGTCAAGAACAAACAAAGTTTAATTTAATCTTCAGTTTGGAGAAGTTTACAGTCAGATGGAGCGGTTGTTGGGTTGCAGATGAGATTCCAATTTATCCACTTCTTTGGCACAGTTAGCACAGTGGTGAGTGCAAACCAACCTTTTGATTCATGCACTAGTACTCCCATGTTTCTCAAGAATAGAAACTGCTCTGCCCAAGGCTGCAAGAAACTGCAGAAAGTTGAAATCATAGCTCAGGCCATCATGAAAGCCAACTTCCTCTCCACCAATTCACTCTCTTCCTGCCACTGTCTCAGGAAAGCTGCCAACCTATTAAAAGACTCACTCTGTTTCAGCGCTAGTGATAAGGACTGGGGTTCAAATACCCACACTGTCTGTAAGGAGTTTGTATGTTCTCTCAGTGGCTGTGTGGGTTTTCTCCAGGGTAACTCTAGTTTCCCCCCACTCTCCAGCACGTCAATTGGGTGTGATTCGGCGGCAGGGGCTTGTGGTCCAAAAAGGCCTGTGACCGTGGTGTATGAAGAATGTTATAAATAAAATCTTATCCAGGATCACTGCTCATATTAGCACATGAAGAAGTTTATATTTATAAAATTCTGCAGGGATGGCCCCGGCCTCGGTCGAGTGAGGCAGGCAGAGGCCCCGGTCCGGGCAGAGAGGTGGAGGTGGCGGCCCCAGTCCAGGCACAGGGAGAGCAGCGGTGGCCCCGGCCCCGGTCCGGGCAGAGGGTAGGCGGTGGCGGCCCCGATCCAGGCAGGAGCAAGGGGGAGGCGGCGGCCCCGGCCTCGGTCGAGTGAGGCAGGCGGAGGCCCCGGTCCGGGCAGAGAGGTGGAGGTGGCGGCCCCAGTCCCAGCACAGGGAGAGCAGCATGATGCTGAACCAAGCCATGAAAGACGTCAACAATGAAGATGCTGTTTACATCCGGTACCGCACGGATGGCAATCTCTTCAATCTGAGGCGCCTGCAAGCTCACACCAAGACACAAGAGAAACTTGTCCGTGAACTACTCTTTGCAGACGATGCTGCTTTAGTTGCCCATTCAGAGCCAGCTCTTCAGCGCTTGATGTCCTGTTTTGCGGAAACTGCCAAAATGTTTGGCCTGGAAGTCAGCCTGAAGAAAACTGAGGTCCTCCATCAGCCAGCTCCCCACCATGACTACCAGCCCCCCCACATCTCCATCGGGCACACAAAACTCAAAACAGTCAACTAATTTACCTATCTTGGCTGCACCATTTCATCAGATGCAAGGATCGACAATGAGATAGACAACAGACTCGCCAAGGCAAATAGCGCCTTTGGAAGACTACACAAAAGAGTCGGGAAAAACAACCAACTGAAAAACCTCACAAAGATAAGCCATTGTCATACCCACACTCCTGTTCGGCTCTGAATCATGGGTCCTCTACCGGCATCACCTACGGCTCCTAGAACGCTTCCACGAGCATTGTCTCCGCTCCATCCTCAACATTCATTGGAGCGACTTCATCACCAACATCGAAGTACTCGAGATGGCAGAGGTTGACAGCATCGAGTCCATGCTGTTGAAGATCCAGCTGCGCTGGGTTGGTCACGTCTCCAGAATGGAGGACCATCGCCTTCCCAAGATCGTGTTATATGGCGAGCTCTCCACTGGCCACCGTGACAGAGGTGCACCAAAGAAAAGGTACAAGGATTGCCTAATGAAATCTGTTGGTGCCTGCCACATTGACCACCGCCAATGGGCTGATATCGCCTCAAACCGTGCATCTTGGCGCCTCACAGTTTGTCGGGCAGCAACCTTCTTTGAAGAAGACCGCAGAGCCCACCTCACTGACAAAAGGCAAAGGAGGAAAAACCCAACACCCAACCCCAACCAACCAATTTTCCCCTGCAACCGCTGCAACCGTGTCTGCCTGTCCTGCATCGGACTTGTCAGCCACAAACGAGCCTGCAGCTGACGTGGACATTTACCCCCTCCATAAATCTTCGTCCGCGAAGCCAAGCCAAAGAAGATCTAACAATGCTACAAAATATGCCAAGGTAGATCATGCCCTGGTATAATTGTGGATAAATGGTGTTAATTGACCAAGGTTTATCTTTTCAACATTTGTGAGTGAGTGAGGTGGAGTCTCACAGTTGTCTGATCTTCTGTCATCTTGGAGAATTTTTTTTAAAAATCTGGACTTGTCAAGAGGCGATAATTTGTGATTCCATTGTATTTAATCTTTGTACTTGTATTCTCCAGAATGACTTATGGCTGTTTTCTAAATACCCTTGCTGAAGAATGCTGTCAGTATTTTTAACTGTTTCTTTTTGTGCCGATTTTCACAATATTTAAATGGCCTTTGAATAAGCAATGACCCTGAGGATTGTTTCAGATGATACTGCTGTTAGTTGATTTTGAGATAGTTAATATTCATTGTTGACAGGTTTGCTTCCAGCAGTGGAAGTGGATTTTCAAGAAAGCATGTGGCTTTGCCAAAGTCATACAGCACAGAAAAATAAAGACCCTTTTGCCACCCCCTTGCTCACACCATCCCACGTTTCTGCTGACTTTCAAGTGTGCTTCTATAATACATGCAAACTCCACTTTATACGATTAATTCATCCCAATATTTTCTTGTGTAAGATGAATTGGCGTTGTGATTAATAGAATCAAAGAAATAATTACAATGAATCCCCATCCTTTCAGATTGTTCATCAAAACAAATTTTAGCTGGAAAAACTGTTAAGGTTAATAAAGTTATGATATTTTTCATTTATTTCACATTTATATCATAACTAAACTATTCCACAGAAAAATATTTGTCCAAAGTTGACTGCACAGATTTTGATTTATTTTTCTCATTGTACAATTTCCCATAGTCAGCAATTGCTTTTTCTAAATTGCTGCAGACTTCCATGCTTCTTTCTTTGTGAGGATTGACATTTAGATAAAACTTCCAACAAGTTCAAATCTTTTAATGTGATTTCTTTAGCCATATTTTCAGCTGTTTCACCCTCTGACTTCAACTTCTTCAAATGCTGCATGTTGCTCATCGAGTTGAAGAAGATAATTTCCCTTCATTTTTCAACGTGTGAATCAAGCAATTCTTGCACATGTTCTGTATCCACGCTGAAAGCTATGTTACTTCCAATAGCAGTTATCACTTCAATTATTTAATCCATGGTACTCAAACCAAGTAAATCATTTGAACAATGGTGCAAAAGATATGTCAAAACTGCTCGCATATTTGCTGGAAGTAACCTCTTTGCACAAAAGTTTAATGTTTTCAATGGCCTGCTTTATATTGCATTTCTTCCAAAATTCTGTCCACAAAATTCCATTTTCTCCTGGTGTTGCTTGAAGTGCTTGTGTAAAAGTCCTTCAAAGATAATATGCTTTCGACGATGGAAGACTTCCTTGGTCTATTGGTTGCAATAATAATGTATTCAGTGGTGGAAACACATTTTTACATTTTCATTCAAATCTCCAAATGAAGTAGGATGTCATAGAAACATAGAACACTATAGTTCAAGCCCTTTGGCCTGGATGTTGTGCCAACCCATATTCTTTGGCTTGGCTTCGCGGACGAAGATTTATGGAGGGGGTAAAAAGTCCACGTCAGCTGCAGGCTCGTTTGTGGCTGACAAGTCCGATGCGGGACAGGCAGACACGGTTGCAGCGGTTGCAGGGGAAAATTGGTGGGTTGGGGTTGGGTGTTGGGTTTTTCCTCCTTTGCCTTTTGTCAGTGAGGTGGGCTCTGCGGTCTTCTTCAAAGGAGGTTGCTGCCCGCCGAACTGTGAGGCGCCAAGATGCACGGTTTGAGGCGTTATCAGCCCACTGGCGGTGGTCAATGTGGCAGGCACCAAGAGATTTCTTTAGGCAGTCCTTGTACCTTTTCTTTGGTGCACCTCTGTCACGGTGGCCAGTGGAGAGCTCGCCATATAACACGATCTTGGGAAGGCGATGGTCCTCCATTCCCACCCTACCCCTGTAACCCTCTATTTTTCTTTCATCCATGTGCCTGTCGAAGAGTCTCCCAGATTCCCCTCATTTTTCAGCCTCCACCACCATCCCTGGCAAGGCATTCCAGGCACCCACAACTCTCTGTAAACAAAATTACCCGAGGTCTCCCCTGAACTTCCCTCACTTAACTTTGATTTTATGTCCTCTGGAGTTTGCTGATACTACCGTGGGAAACAGGTGCTGGCTGTCCTCTGAAATCTTGTGGACCTCTATCAACTCTCTTCTTGTCCTTCCTTGTTCCAAAGAGAAATGTCCCAGCGTTGCTAACATTATCTCATAAAGCTTGTTTTCCAATTAAGGCAACATCAAGGTAAATCTCCTCTGCACTCTCTCCATAGCTTCCTCATCCTTCCTATAATGAGGTGACTAGAACTGAACACAATGCTCCAAGTGTGGTCTTACCAGAGATTTGTAGAGTTGCAACATGACCTCTCTACTCCTGAACTCAATCCCCCTATTCATGAACCCCAGCATCCTAATAGGCCTTCTTAACTATCCTATCAATGTGTGCCATGACATTGAGGGATGTATAGATTGGAACCTCAAGCTCCCTCTGTTCATCCACATTCTTAAGTAACTGACCATTAACCCTGTACTCAGCCTTTTGGCTAGCCCTTCTGAAATGCAGCACCGCTCACTTAATCCAGATTCAACCCCATCTGCAACTTTTCTGCCTAACTTGCATCTTGTAACTTTTGACAACCTTCAGTTCCATCCACAACTCCTTAAATGTTAGTGTCATCCACAAACTTATTGACCCATCCTTCCGCCTAATCATCCCAGTCAGTTATAAAAATCACAAAGAGCAGAGTTCCATAACAGATCCTTGCGGCACTTCACTAGTCACCGACCTACAGGCAGAATAGACCACATCTACCACCCTACCCTCATCAATTTATTTTGTTACATCCTCCAAAAAACTCAATTAGGCCTGTGAGGCATGACTTTTCCTTCGCAAAGCCATGCTGACTATCCTTGAGAAGACCGAACTTCTCCAAATCTTCATAGATTCTATCCCTAATAATCTGCTCCAATAGTTTGCACATCACTGACTTAAGACTCACCGGTCAAAATTCCCAGGATTCTCCTTATTACCATTTTTTTTTAAATGAGGGAACTACATTTGCCATTCCCCAATCCACTGACACTGGCTTCAGACAAAGTGAATTAAAGATCAATGCTACTTGACCAGCTATCTCTTCCCTCACTTCCCACAGCGACATGGTGTATATCATGTCCAGCCCCAGAGACCTATCAATCTTGATGTTTTTGAGAAGATCTAATACTTCCTCTTTCATAATCTCCACACTGTCCAGCACACAGGCCTGTTTTATGTTGACCTCATCCTGATCAAAGTCTTTTTCTTGAGAATACTGAAGCAAAGTTTTCATTTAGGGTCTCCCCAACCTCCTCCACATCCAGGCACATGTTGCCTCCTTTATCCTTTAATGGCCCCACCTTCATTCTCGTCATCCTTCTGTTCTTCACATACGCATAAAATGCATCGGAGTTCTCCTTAATCCTACTTGCCAAAGCCCCCTTTGAGCTCTCATAAATCCTTTCTTAAACTCCTTCCTGGCTATCATATACTTCTCATAAGCCCCTCCTGTTTCCTTTGTCTAATATATGCTTCCTTCTTCTTGACTAGTTGCCTCACCTGTTTTGACAGCCGTGGTTCCCTTTTTCTACCATTTTTTTTCCTTGACCCAGTGGGACAAACCTTTCCTGAATTCTGCACAAGTGGTCCCTAAACTTACTTTACATTACTTCTCTACTTTCACCCTTGAACATTTGTTTCTAACTTACTTTTGCTAATTCCTGTCTCATCCCTTCATAATTAGCCCTCCCCATAGTTAAGAACTTCCCCATTTTGTCTGCATTTATCCTTTTCCATAGCTACACTCAAGCTCAGGCTTGAGAATGTAACAAATGTTCCCTCACTGAGAGGTCCACCACCTGACCAGGTCCATTACCCTGGAGCATTATCTAACAGCAAAAGTGCTTTAAAACTAAGGTCATTATTCTTTAAATATTTTTCAACTGTTGGGCAAAAATGCAAAACAAACTGGTCTTCAAAATTTTTTTTGGTTATCCGCTCTTTTTTATTAGCATGCCAAATAACTGGTAGAGTTTGACTGTTAGTCCCTTTTGAAGCACGGGAATTCAGAGTAGGTGCACATTAGCATTGGCTTAAATCTTAAGTTCCCTTCTGCATTACCTCCTAATAAAAGGGTACGACAATCTTTCAAAGCTTTGTATCCTGGTTGAGAAGCTTCATCTTTAGCTAAAAACGTTTTTGTTGGCATTCTTTTCCAGAATAGGTCCGTTTCATCAATATTAAATATTTACCTATGATCATAATTGCCTTCTTCAACAATTATTTGAAAAATTTCTGGAAATTTTGCAGTAGCATTTGTTTAATAAATCAGCACCAGCGACTTCCCCCGTAATTCTTACACTGCGTAGTCCTGTTCAATGTTTAAAGTGGTCAAACCAACCAAAACGTGCGGAAAAAGTTTCTGTATGCCCTTGAAATCTGTTTTCTTTCAGGATTGAAAAGATGTTTAAAGCTTCGGTTTAATGTTTTTTTTTGCTTTTGGTTACAATCTTCAATCCAAAGATAAAGTAACCATTCCACTTCTGTTTCGAGTAACTTGCATGCTGAGAGAAACAGATGTAACTTTACCTTGTTTTTTATATTTGTGCTTAATTAAAATTGTGTCTACCATTGATCCATTGTAGCTCTGATTGTGTCAGATGTTCACATTCCTGGCACCGTCTTCATGTTGTTTAATAACTTCAAGTTTTTATTCTAAAGTCGTTGGTTTTATTTCATTTCAATATCACAGTCAGATTCTTTTACACATTTTCTTTTCTCCATATTAAATAGGGGGAACATACTGAGCCTGACTGTCATTTGCACAAATTTTATTTTGGACCATTCACATTATCTACTTGTAATTTGAGTTTTCCAGAAATTTCCAGAAAGATCTCGCAATAACTGAATAATTACACACGTAAAACTGGAAATGGTTGTAATTTTCCAAATCCTGGTAATTGCATGCAATCATGGTCCAAGCCTTCTGTGCCTTTGTGATGCATGTGAATATTCCTTAATTCCTTAATGTTGTGAGGCTTGTGACACTATCTGCATGCAACACCAAAATGAGGCAGTGCATTCCAACCATATTTTTGAAAACAATTTTTCCTCACGTCCTCTGATTTGGGGTAAGATTTCCTACTGGAATGGAGATCAGATACCATCTTGTAGATATTACTGTATCTTTTTTAGTTTGGCTATTTTTAAAATCAAGCCTCCCATGACATTCTGGTAAAAACAATGCTGTAGGAAATCACCTGGTCAAAAAGTTTATGTAGCAAAGCTATGTCTCTAATGTTGTGTTTTTGCTTCAACCACAGTGTCTGCAGACTTTTGTGTTTTACTTCCGTCTACAGCAGTGAGGTTCTCATTGCTAATATCTTCAATATTGGTCATCTATGGGAGGCCACCTGCCAGACTTTACAATTGAAGTTTTTGTATTCTGTTTTTTTGTGCTTATCTCCAGGAACCAAGCAAATGTCATCAATTGTCAGAGATGACCAATGGTCATATCACTTTAAACAAGGAATCATCTTGATTTGACATACATTTGTGTGATATGTTCTTACTTGCTCATGGTTCTCAATAAGTTTCATGTGGTTTACCAAAGTACATGAACAAAGATAAGAGCCATTAGGCTTGCATTCAAACCCATTCATTGTTCGAGTAACCCCTTCCATGATGGTGCAGAATTCAAAGTGAGCTTTCTGGTATTGAGCTCCTGAGAAGGATGAAGCAAAAGGTGCCAACTCCCATGCAAAGGTCCTGCATTAAATCATATGGTGAACACATTTTCAAACTACCGGCTGACCTCTGTTCGGTAGCATGATCTGAAGCACAAAAAATCTCTATGTTCAATGTAGTTGCAACAACATGTCACTTCTCGGCACAATAGAGATCAATCACTTGAGACCATTATTGCATCAGGTGGAATTACCAACCAAGACTGTTCACTTCATTCAGGCGAGGGAGCAGTCACCAAAAGATCAGAGAACAACATCTGCTGTAACAGTGCTGACAGCATGTTTAACTTTTACAAGAATCAAGTCAATTAAAATGAAAAAATAGACAAAACAAGAATAGCAAAATGAAGGTGGCTGAAAAAAGAAGCATTGTGACCTGCTCACAATGAGAAAGCTGTCTGTATTGGCTGACAATTGAATGAACTACATGTAGCTTCAAGAACACAGAGCAGACAAATCATCAAATTTGGAGTAAAGAAGGGAAGATCCAGAACCATCTTCTTGTCACAAGCACTCTTGGAAATGAGATACAGATGGACACCATTACAGAGTTGACATGCACAAACCGATAGCTCTCAATGAACATTATTTCCAGCAGGTCAAGCAAATGTACTATCTTTTCAAATATAACCATTATTCTTCACAATGTATGTTGTTTCACCAACGTGAGATCCCATCCGCGCATGTGTAGCCGTTACTTGCAGAGGAGCAGCATGTATTTGTTTGGGCGGGAACGAAAAAGCACTGAACAGTGTTAGATCTCAGGAAGAGCAATCTATAAATGGAATCAAACCCTCCATATAAGACCTCTAAAGAAGGAAGTGAGCAGAAAAAAATCCAGGAGGTTCCCGGGTCCCAATGAAGGGAAGTCCAGATGCAGCCCTCCGAAGATGGAGTTGTATAGGAAAACGTCTGTAACGACCAGCGGGAAATTTCCAGATCCCGATGAGGGGCTGAGCTAGAGGAGGAAGGAATCCAAGAAGAGCCCCTTTAGTGCTTAGACAGCACCAAAAGTCCAGCGGGCCTGCCAGGTTGCAGTGACCCAGCTGAGGTGAAACAAGCCAATCTACCTCCCCTGGGGGTGGGATAAGGCAGCAGGGTCCAAGTCTGGCTGCACCGACCTGGCTTCATGGAAGTCAGGGTCTCAAAAAACAAGCAGTGATTCCGTTATGCTGCTCCATGAGGTGATTGGACCTCGCACAAGAGCAGGTAGGACCTGATCACCTGATCGAAACCTCATGAATCGCATAGCAAGGTCGCCCGCTCGACGGGCGAGATTAACCGCCAGCCACAAGAAAAGCCCAAGGAAGGGCGCGGTCTCTGCATGACAGGCACCTGCTCGATTGGGGTCTGAGAGTAAGGCCCATCTGAGAGTAGAGCTCTTGACCAGCGATGAAATTGTAAGTCATCTGGATAAATTGGAAGAACTGGTGACGGCCATGATGAGTACATTTCCAACACCATCAGAGCAGGGGGAAAACCTCTATGATTATACATGGGATGATGATGAAGAGCCAGTAATGGAGGAAGAGTCATCCAAATACCCATATACTGATCAGGCTAGTCAGGATGAGAGTCAGATACCAACTATTGCCACAAAGTCTGCAGTACCGAGGGGTATCGGCCAGCCACTAGATTATATTGCAGGGTCAATAACTCAAATGGTATCGAATGCTTTTCAGGAGATGGAACTAAAAGAATCCATGAAGAAGTACCCCTGCCCTATTAACTGCCTTCTATTGGAGGTGCCTAAGGTAAACCCCATTATATGAGATAATTTGAACATTCCCACAAGGGCAGAAGACATGAAATTGTAAAGACTACAGGGGTCACTGTTTAAAGCTATCATGGCATTTGCACAAATGCTCTCGCATGATTTATCAGAGACACAACCAGACACTTTGGGGCTGTTATCCCATGCAAACTATGAACTTAATGCCTTCAGGAAGGAGCTGTCTAAGCCTGACCTGAATGTAAGATTCACTCATTGTGCATACCATCTAACCCTGTAATGAAATATCTATTTGGTGACAATCTCAGCAAACAGGTGAAGGATTTGAATGAGCAGCAGAAGGCAACGACTGGCATGGTCAGAGGTTCGAGAGCACAGGCAAGAGAACCTGTTGTGTTTCACCCCTATCACAGGTTATCGGGGAATTTAAGCGGCCACTTGAGGCAGCTTCCTACTCCAACCGGCAACAGTTAGCAGGCCTTTTTTAGGGAAATGCCCTCTATGGAGACAGCGGCAGCAGAATTTTCCCGGTCAAAGTGCTTCACGGAGGTGGGCCCAGAATGCACCAGCTCGCAGACAAGACATGTCGAGGAAGTAAATGCTACACAATTACATTTAAGTGCACTTGATAATTATCAGGTTTTAATGGTTGGCAGTCGATTAACACTATTCTATGACAGATGGTGTAATATTACCACTGATGCTTCTATTTGGCAGACAGTGAAGGGGTGAAAATCAAATTTGATCCCCAGAAAACTCCTCCGATAAGGAGGAAGGGCCTATATACATACACACGCAGCCCACAGCTGATGAAGGCTATTCATGCTGAGATTGTGGCATTAAAAAAAAATGTTATTGTACATTGTAGTCATGAAAAACATGAGTTTGTATCAAACATCTTCACATGACCCAAAAGAGGTGGCAGCACTAGAGTGATACTGGATCTATCGGATCTTAACAAATGTCTTGTACAGGCATTTTAAAATGAATAACATATTTTCTATGATGCTCCTGTTACGCAAGGGCTTTTACATAGCCTCAATAGATTTGTAAGACACATACTATTCAGTTGCGATCTTCCCATAGTACAGGAAATTTAAATGTTCCTGGAAGAGAGAGCTATGGCAGTATAAGGTCTTGCCAAATGGGCTGATCTTGGCACCCGGGGCACTTATCATGTTATTGAAGCTGATATTTGCAAGGCTCAGGAAAGAGGGGCACATGGTAATGGATTGCCTAGATGATGCCCTTATTATTAGGAGGTCACTTGAGGAAACAAAAAGGGCAGTAGCAGCCATCTTGAGATTATTAAGCTACGTGGGGTTTCTTATTCAACCCCCCGAGAAATCAGTGCTAGTACCTACTAAGAAGATAAAATTCCTTGGCTTCATTATTGACAAAGAAGCCATGAACATTACCCTGTCTGAGGAAAAGGTGGCAGAGATTAGGATGGCAGAGGGCTCATGACAAGAGTCTCATCCTCCACAAGAAAGGTGGCCAGGTGATTGGGAAATTAGTGGCGGCTTTCCCAGTGGTACAATATGGTCCACTATATTATAGGTTCCTGGAAAGGGACAAAATATCAGCACCTTAAGGCAGCTAGTGGACATTTTGACAGGCCCATGAGATTAAGCAGAGAGGCAGGATCCAATCTTGCATGGTGGATCGACAATGTCTCACTGGCTTCTGAGGTTCAAGCTCAAAAAGATGGGCCAGGAGATCAGATCAGACACTAGTGGTGAAGGTTGAGGAGCCATGAATCTAAAGGTCTTTGCTGGAGACAGATGGACGGACATAGAGCTCAGAGAGGCCTCAAAATCCAATATCAATTATTTGGAAATGCTGGCAGGTTTATTAGCACTAAAGTCTTTCCGTGCGAGGGAAGCTGACGTTCGTGTATTGCTGAGGTTGGATAACACTTCAGCAGTGGCCTACCTCAATAATATGGGGTCTTAAATCTGCCTCCTGTAACAAGCTAGCCATGGAGACTTGGCACTGGTGCATTCAGAGAAATATTTGGGTTACAGCCGCCTACATGCCGGATCAGATAAACACCCAGGTGGACCTGATGTCCAGGAAATTCAATGATAGCACTGAGAGGATTCTGGGGAATAAATACTTTAAAATGCTAAAAGATACCTTTGGCATGCCAGAGATTGATTTGTTCGTGTCGTTACTGAATGCTTAGGTTCCGAGCTATGTGTCCTGGCTCCCAGGTTGCCAAGTGAAGGCATTTGATGCCTTTACCCTAGATTGGGCTAAATATAACTTTTATGCATTTCCCCATTTACCTTGGTGGTGAAATGCCTGAATAAGATACAGGAGGATGGGACCTCAGGACTGCTGCGAATGCCAAATTGGCCTTCTCAATGTTGGTTCCCCATACTCCTAGGGCTTATGGTTGGGAGTCCGTTAGTATTCACAAAAAAAAAACAAAGATCTGCTAATCCAAAGGTATCTATGTTTGGATTATATCTATGTCAAAGATATCTCACCCATTGTCTCACTTAAGTTTGTTAGGTTGCAGGATCAGAGAACGAGTATCGACATAAACCCTCTGCAACCTAAAACTCTGTCCATTCTGTGGGTATCCTGGAGAAACTCTACACAAAAAACAGTATGCCTCCTTTGTGGGGAATGGAAAAAGTACTGTGCCCAAAATGGACTGCATGAACAGTCAGCCTCCATTGGAGGCGTATTGAATTTCCTAACCGATATGTTCTATGTGCAGGTGGCCAGCTACAGTGTGATGAATACAGCAAAGAGTGCACTGGCTGCTTTCTTGATGCTCCACAACTCTGGGCATGCGATGATGAACCACCCCCTGATCAAAAGATTTAAGAAAGGGATATTTCACTTGCGCCCTCCAGTACACAGATATGAAGAAATATGGAACATTAAGATTGTTTTGGACTATTTAAGACTTTTGTCCCTAATTTCCAGCATGGACTTGCGTAGCCTGTCCCATAAGGTAATCATTTTAGTAGCCTTGATATCGGCTCAGAGTGTATAAACTTTGTCTTGTATTCATATGGACTATATCCATTGGGATGCGGACTTTGCAAGCATTCAAGTTACAGACAATTTGAAACATAACGGGCAAGGGAAAATTGGGACAAAATTCTTATTGTATGCATATGGAGAAGATGAACTGTTATGTGTGTTGTATTGTTTAAAAAGATATGTTGTATCTACAAAACATATTAGGCTAAATGAGAAATACCTCTTTTGTTATATTAAAAAAAACGCATCAGTGGTCTATTTCCCAGACATTGGCCAGATGGCTGAGGGACGTCACGAGAGTGGCTAGAATGAATATTACTCATTTTGGGTCCCACTCAACAAGAGTGGCGGCAACCGCAACTGCCAATAGGGCTGAGGTTACGATATGGGAAATCCTCTTCCAAGCGGGATGGAGTAATGAGAGAGCCTTTAATCTGTACTACAATAAGCCTTTAAATTCAGAGGGGGAGAGTTTCACATCTTCCATCCTACACGCAGTAGAGTGACAAAGGCTGCAGATGGAGGACCCATTGAACTGTTTATAGTCTGTCTGACCACCCAAAGGGGATAAGCCACTGAGCTACGAACTCTCACATTGGTGAACCAATGTACAATGCGAAGAATAATGGAACATAAAACAAGCACTTACCTGTGCAAAGATTGATGATTATTATTCGAGCAATGGGAGTTGGTGAGTCAACGTGCCCACCTCTCCTTCCCTTTCTTGATTACTGATAAAGATGTTTGTTATGTCATAAACAATGTTCAATCACAGGTTTGTGATATGGTTGGTTCGTCCAGCTTAACTCATTTAAATTCAGTGGCTTCTCCCCTCTGGACTGAAAAGGAATGGCTGCACATGCATGGATGGGATCTCACATTGACTCACCAACTCTCATTGCTCGAATAATAATCATCAAACTTCACACAGGTAAGTGCTCGTTTGATGTTCCATTTAATTCCATCTGAGGGAAATTTCATAAACCATGGCTAATGACATGTTAGTATTAACTCTATATATAACAAAGTTCATAAAAATGCAGAAAATTTGGAGGATAATGTGATGATGTAATGGGGGGTGTATTATACTGATTGTTCACGGACAAGTTTCTCTTGTGTCTTGGTGTGAGCTTGCAGGCGCCTCAGATTGAAGAGACTGCCATCCGTGCGGTACCGGATGTAAACAGCGTCTTCATTGTTGGGGTCTTTCATGGCTTGGTTCAGCATCATGCTGAAGAAGATTGAAAAGAGGGTTGGTGCGAGAACACAGCCTTGCTTCACGCCATTGTTAATGGAGAAGGGTTCAGAGAGCTCATTGCTGTATCTGACCCGACCTTGTTGGTTTTCGTGCAGTTGGATAATCATGTTGAGGAACTTTGGGGGACATCCGATGCGCTCTAGTATTTGCCAAAGCCCTTTCCTGCTCACGGTGTCGAAGGCTTTGGTGAGGTCAACAAAGGTGATGTAGAGTCCTTTGTTTTGTTCTCTGCACTTTTCTTGGAGCTGTCTGAGGGCAAAGACCATGTCAGTGGTTCCTCTGTTTGCGCGAAAGCCGCACTGTGATTCTGGGAGAATATTCTCAGCGACACTAGGTATTATTCTATTTAGTAGAATCCTAGCGAAGATTTTGCCTGCAATGGAGAGCAACGTGATTCCCCTGTAGTTTGAGCAGTCTGATTTCTCGCCTTTGTTTTTGTACAGGGTGATGATGGTGGCATCACGAAGATCCTGAGGCAGTTTACCTTGGTCCCAACAAAGCTTGAAAAACTCATGCAGTTTGGCATGCAGAGTTTTGCCGCCAGCCTTCCAGACTTCTGGGGGGATTCCATCCATACCTGCTGCTTTGCCACTTTTCAGTTGTTCGATTGCCTTATATGTCTCATCCAGGGTGAGAAACTTGTCCGTGAACTACTCTTTGCAGATGATGCCGCTTTAGTTGCCCATTCAGAGCCAGCTCTTCAGCGCTTGACGTCCTGCTTTGCGGAAACTGCCAAAATGTTTGGCCTGGAAGTCAGCCTGAAGAAAACTGAGGTCCTCCATCAGCCAGCTCCCCACCATGACTACCAGCCCCCCCACATCTCCATCGGGCACACAAAACTCAAAACGGTCAACCAGTTTACCTATCTCGGCTGCACCATTTCATCAGATGCAAGGATCGACAATGAGATAGACAACAGACTCGCCAAGGCAAATAGCGCCTTTGGAAGACTACACAAAAGAGTCTGGAAAAACAACCAACTGAAAAACCTCACAAAGATAAGCGTATACAGAGCCGTTGTCATACCCACACTCCTGTTCGGCTCCGAATCATGGGTCCTCTACCGGCACCACCTACGGCTCCTAGAACGCTTCCACCAGCGTTGTCTCCGCTCCATCCTCAACATCCATTGGAGCGCTCACACCCCTAACGTCGAGGTACTCGAGATGGCAGAGGTCGACAGCATCGAGTCCACGCTGCTGAAGATCCAGCTGCGCTGGATGGGTCACGTCTCCAGAATGGAGGACCATCGCCTTCCCAAGATCGTATTATATGGCGAGCTCTCCACTGGCCACCGTGACAGAGGTGCACCAAAGAAAAGGTACAAGGACTGCCTAAAGAAATCTCTTGGTGCCTGCCACATTGACCACCGCCAGTGGGCTGATAACGCCTCAAACCGTGCATCTTGGCGCCTCACAGTTTGGCGGGCAGCAGCCTCCTTTGAAGAAGACCGCAGAGCCCACCTCACTGACAAAAGGCAAAGGAGGAAAAACCCAACACCCAACCCCAACCAACCAATTTTCCCTTGCAACCGCTGCAATCGTGTCTGCCTGTCCCGCATCGGACTGGTCAGCCACAAACGAGCCTGCAGCTGACGTGGACTTTTTACCCCCTCCATAAATCTTCGTCCGCGAAGCCAAGCCAAAGAGATTATACTGATTGCTTACTATTGACTATGTCTGTAGAGATACTCCACCCTTGATTTAGTGTAGCTGCTAAGGCCCAATCTGACGCATTGGATTCTACTTGGAATGGTAAATCTTTATGAATAGCTGACATTGTCGCTTTGGCTATATCCTGTTTGATGTTTTCAAAAGCATGGAGGGCTTCTTCAGACAGGGGAAAACTAGTAGTTTTAAACAGTGGCCGTGCTTTAACTGTGCAGTTTGGCACCCAGTGAGAGTAACAGGAGAAAAGCCCCAGGCAACGCATTGAGGGATCTTTGTGTCGCAGATAGGGGTAGATACCTGAGTGGTCTCATCCTCTCTGGGTCAGGGCTAATCTCCCCTTTACTCACTACGTAGCCTAGTATGGCTAGGCGTTTAATGCGGTTTACAAACTTGTCATTGTTAAGGGTTAAGCGCAGGTGCTTGGCCACCTGGAGGAATTTTTGTAAGTTCCGATCATGATCACTTAAGTCTTTGCCAAATATAGTGACATTGTCCAGATAAGGGTAGATGGCTTGCAAGTTATGAGCATCTACTAGTTTATCCATCTTCTTTTGGAAAACAGATATACTGTTAAGTCCTTCAGTTGGAGATAAGTCTCCCCATCTGTGCCTTTGCGTTCATCAGCTTGTATTTCAAAGCCCTCACAAAAGCTATGTTATGACCATTTCTAATCTTTGCTATGATTACAGTGAGCTCAGTTTGCCATGTGTTTTCTTCGGCTCGCGGCTCATTTTTTAAAAAACTTGGTATTCTCATTTATTCTATTTATAACCCTTGATCTTCTGAGATTTTTTTTTGCTTTTGCCGTTATTGTTTTTTCTTAAAATTGGCTAATTTGGAGGGGGGTGGTGAATGTGACAATGTAATGGGGGCGGCGAGCATATTATACTGATCGCTTGCTATTGGCTATGATATTCCTTTTCTTCTTCTTTGGCTTGGCTTCGCGGACGAAGATTTATGGAGGGGTAATGTCCACGACAGCTGCAGGCTCGTTTGTGGCTGACAAGTCCGATACGGGATAGCCAGACACAGTTGCAGCGGTTGCAAGGGAAAATTGGTTGGTTGGGGTTGGGTGTTGGGTTTTTCCTCCTTTGTCTTTTGTCAGTGAGGTGGGCTCTGCGGTCTTCTTCAAAGGAGGTGGTCAATATGGCAGGCACCAAGAAATTTATTTAGGCAGTCCTTGTACCTCTTCTTTGGTGCACCTCTGTCTTGGTGGCCAGTGGAGAGCTCGCCATATAACACGATCTTGGGAAGGCGATGGCCCTCCATTCTGGAGATGTGACCTACCCAGCGCAGTTTGATCTTCAGCAGCATGGATTCGATGCTGTCGGCCTCTGCCATCTCGAGTACTTCGATGTTGGTGATGAAGTCGCTCCAATGAATGTTGAGGATGGAGCGGAGACAACGCTGGTGGAAGCGTTCTAGGAGCCGTAGGTGATGCCGGTAAAGGACCCATGATTCGGAGCTGAACAGGAGTGTGGGTATGACAACGGCTCTGTATACACTAATTTTTGTGGGGTTTTTCAGTTGGTTGTTTTTCCAGACTCTTTTGTATAGTCTTCCAAAGGCGCTATTTGCCTTGGCGAGTCTGTTGTCTATCTCGTTGTCGATCCTTGCATCCGATGAAATGGTGCAGCCGAGGTAGGTAAACTGGTTGACCGTTTTGAGTTTTTTGTGCCCGATGGACATGTGGGGGGGCTGGTAGTCATGGCGGGGAGCTGGTTGATGGAGGACCTCAGTTTTCTTCAGGCTGACTTCCAGGCCAAACATTTTGGCAGATTCCGCAAAACAGGACTTCAAGCGCTGAAGAGCTGGCTCTGAATGGGCAACTAAAGCGGCATCATCTGCAAAGAGTAGTTCACAGATAAGTTGCTCTTGTGTCTTGGTGTGAGCTTGCAGGCGCCTCAGATTGAAGAGACTGCCATCCGTGCGGTACCAGATGTAAGCAGCGTCTTCATTGTTGACGTCTTTCATGGCTTGTTTCAACATCATGCTGAAGAAGATTGAAAAGAGGGTTGGTGCGAGCACGCAGCCTTGCTTCACGCCATTGTTAATGGAGAAGGGTTCAGAGAGCTCATTGCTGTATCTGACCCGACCTTGTTGGTTTTCGTGCAGTGGGATAACCATGTTAAGGAACTTTGGGGGGCGTCCGAGGCGCTCTTGTATTTGCCAAAGCCCTTTCTTACTCACGGTGTCGAAGGCTTTGGTGAGGTCAACAAAGGTGATGTAGAGTCCTTTGATTTGTTCTCTGCACTTTTCTTGGAGCTGTCTGAGGACAAAGACCATGTCAGTAGTTCCTCTGTTTGCGCGAAAGCCACACTGTGATTCTGGGAGAACATTTTCGGCGACACTAGGTATTATTCTATTTAGGAGAATCCTAGCGAAGATTTTGCCTGCAATGGAGAGCAGCGTGATTCCCCTGTAGTTTGAGCAGTCTGATTTCTCGCCTTTGTTTTTGTACAGGGTGATGATGATAGCATCACGAAGGTCCTGAGGCAGATTTCCTTGGTCCCAGCAGAGCTTGAAAAACTCATGCAGTTTGGCATGCAAAGTTTTGCTGCCAGCCTTCCAGGCCTCTGGGAGGATTCCATCCATAACTGCTGCTTTGCCACTTTTCAGTTGTTCAATTGCTTTATATTCCACCCTACGGGTGGAGATGCTTTACCATTGGCCAGTTTAGAGGTGGTTCTAGTCTGTTAATAAAAGGCCTGTATTGGTATAATACTTTACTGGTCCATGTCTACGGCATATCAGATATTTCATACAATGCCAATTAAAACAAGAATGGTATTCATCCCAAAAGCTTGCTTACACACAAACTATTTGACATTCTTGATATCGTAATGAGGAACGTGTAATATTCATAAAGACTACAAGAACAGGCCAGTCTTGAAAACAGAATTGAAAAATCAGTATTCTGGAAAAAAAGATGCTATTTATAATTATCATGTCTGATGATGTAATTGGAAGAAACATAGAACCCAATTGTCAGTCTCAGTTGATATGAAACTGCTTTCATAACATAGATCACAATGAACTTTCTTGTCTCCTTTAAAAATAATATTTCTCATGCATTTTACCTTATATTGTGTAAAGATTAGTTGATTGATTGTGAACTTCTTTGACCCTTAGTTTATATCTGGTCATTTTGACAGAATGACTTGAAAGTAGGCAAGTGAAGATGGCAACTGAAAGCACACCATGCCCAATACTGCAATTTTATTTTAATAAACTGTCCAACTAAGATAGCATGATAGGCTATAAAATGAGAAAGAAAATATTGTGTGTGTGTGTGTGTGTGTGGGGGGGGGGGGGGGGGTGTCAAGTTGTGTATAATCTTGGGTAATTATGAACCAGTTCTGAAGGAATTGTTATTTAATCACATACATTGAGTGGCTCAGAGCAAATAACTAGAATTAATGGATTCATAGTGAACTGTTTTTTTTTCCACATACCTCTTAAATTGGTTCCTATTTCAGTAGACATTAAGCTAATGGCCAAGAAACAGGATATTTCCCATCATGACAAAATTGTTATTCTCAGTTATTCCAAAGAGATCAGCTTCATCAATCTGATAAATTCCGACTGTGATTTGAAGTTTTAATAATCATGGCTTTAAATAGCCTTGAATTTTATCTATTTACAAATTTCTATGGATGGTTCAACACAAGGAAAACTTTAATTTATGAAGCACTTGAAAGGCAACAAGTTCAGAAATAAGCACATTGCATCATTAGCTAGACCTGAGGGTATTAATCTCATTTCTTTAAAGCAAACTACCCTTATTCATTTTGCAATCTTCTTGTCAGCACATTTCACCTTGGAGTCGCAAGGAATGTTGCTAATATGTAAATTTACAAGCACTCTTGTGTGGAAATGTGATAACATATTTTTTAACTTTCGAAAAGTCTCATCCTGCCATAGGCCAACGTTATGGTTTCCACGAGAAGGAAAATTCAATGTGGTTTGTTTCCTAAACCAAGGAAATGGAACCCGATCCCAGAAAAACACCCTGGGTAAGACTGGTCAATTCACCAGGAACAGAAGGAAAAGATGAACATGGATTGTATGGTGTTGCACACAACCTCCTCCTCATCCAAACTTAATCTCAACACTTTATCATGTCCTCTCAAAAAGTCCTTCATATTCATTTGAATATTCACTTTCTGGTTGCTAATTTTATGAGTTTTCTTTAAGAGGAAGTTTCATATGTCAATGAACAACATAATTTAACATTCAATCCTTCATTTGTTAAATTTCAGACAGGATCTGATGGAGGGATGGGCACAAGGCAAAATACAGGGATCAGTAGTGGGGTAACTGATGATCGTCATGACAATGTACATACACATTTAATTTTTCTTCTTGCTGCAACCAAACAGGCATGCTTGTTAAAAAAAAAATCATAACCACATTAAATTACCCCAGTATGGAAAGAGTTAATTCAGAAAAAAAGATGTATGTATATTAAATACAGTCTTCTCAATTACAGGAAGTGTAAGATAAAAGTTCATTAGTGCAATAATGCGGACAGGTCTTTTTGTGGTCCTGGATATGTAAGGTAATAAGGGGAGGTTCAAGATCCTGATGGCCACTGGGGGGGGAAAAAAACTGTTCTTGAACCTGAAAGTGCTAGACATTAGGATTCTGTGTCTTCTTCTTGGAGGTAGTAGCGAGAAGACATTGTGACCAAGGAGATGGGTGTCCTTTCTGACCGCCTTCTTGAGACACCAACTAACATAGATGTCTTTAATAGATGGGATTTTGAGCCTATGATGGATTTTAAATTTATATTTAATTTTTTTAAGCTAAATGTATAAATTTTAAATTTAAATTTAGAGATACAGGATGGAAATGGGCCCTTTCGCCCATGAATGGTGGGAGAAAGCCAGAGCACCTGGAAGAAACCCATGAAGACACAGGGAGAACATACAAACCCCTTACAGACAGTGTGGGTTTCGAACCCCTGTTACACTGTTGCGCTGACTACTAGTCTAACTATGCCACCCAAACTTGGCATTGTTTGCTATTTTCTGCAACCTTCTGCATTCTAGGCACTTAAATTACCAAACCAAACTGTGAAGTTTGAACATTCAATGACATGCCAAATCACCTCTGGATTCTTGGAAAGTAGAAGTTCTGGTGTACCTTCTTCACAGTTGCCTTGATATACTGGTTCCAGGAGAAGACTTCCAATATGTGAATACAGGAACTTAAAGATACGAATGCTCTTCACTGTGTCGCATCCACGATTCCTTGGCCTCCCCTTCTTAAAATCGATAATAAGCTCCTCAGTCTTGATAATGTTGAAAGCAAGATTGTTGTTCTGACACCACCCAACCAGATTTTACATCTACATTCTGACTCATCCTTAACCACTATTTAGCTATCAACAGTGATATAATCTGAAAATTTATCGATTGAGTTTGAACTGAATTTGCCTAGGCAATCATGAGTGCTCTGGGTAGGGTGCAGGTACTGAGCAGATGAACTTGAGGTGCTCCTGTGTTGCTGGTCAGTGAGGGGGAGGTGATGTTGCAAATCTGTACTGATTGGGGTCTGCCAACGAGGAAGTCAATGATACAGGTGCAGAGGGATGCACTATTCTAGATCTATTCCTTTGATCATAAATGTTGCCTGGTATGATGGTGTTGAATACAAAGTATTGTCACTAAACAATGGACTGACATTGGTGTTCTTCTTTTCAAGATGATCTTCCCTTTGTCAGAGGTCAATAACTTGTGAAACAGAACCTCAATTTAATATGGAGAAAGATAAGAGCTGAAGGAGCCCTCATCTCATTTTAAGGATGCAGAAAAGAATGTTTAAAAATATGAATCCCATACGGTCAGCCAAAGTGTAAGGATCTAGTATTGAAATATGGTAGTTACCTACATCGCTCTAATTCTGGCTGCACTTTCTCCTTTTGGGTTATAAATTTTAATGACTTTATGGTACTTAAAATTCAAAATTACTATTTCACATCTTCTTTTGCTCAGGGTCATTTAAATCAACTGTAATGCATGTACTTGAATGTCATGTTGAATCAGCTAATGCAATACTAGTGAGAAAATACACATGAAAATATGGCTTCAAATTTTTACCAGAAGCATTTCCTTTCCACTGTTAACTGATCTTCTGAATCTCTAATATGGGAGACACAGAGTGCATTAAATAAGGTCATTGTCATTGAGTACCTTAAACGAGAAATGCTCAACTCATGGCAAAAAATATTAATCAATCAATGGCCAAACTGCTATTCCAGGATCCTGCAAGGGTCTGTGCTCAACTCTACAAACAGGTTGAAGCTAAATGAGAACAATAAAGAACTTGTTTATACAATTGTGAGCTCCATGAAGTGCGACAGAAATTCACAAGCCCACCCATATATAACAAGACTACTGCTGATGTGCCTTTTAGCCTCAACAATTATTAGAGTTGCTTAAAAAAATAATTATCCCACGTATGAAGTTCTGAGAACCACAGAAACAGGCTACTTTGGCCCATCCAGTCTGTGCCAAACCATTCTTTTTGCCTCGTCCCACTGGCCTGCACTCAGTCCATAGCACTCCATACCTCTCCCATCTATGTACCTGCCAAATATCCCTTCAATGTTAAATTGAGTCCACATTTACCACTTCATCTGGAAACTCGTTTCATACTCCAACCACACTAAAAGTGAAGAGGTTCCTCCTAAACCTTTCCCCTTTCATCCTTAACCCATGTCCTCTGTTTGAATCTCACCTACCCTCAATGGAAAAAGCCTATCATCTTTCACTCTGTCTATCCCCTCATAATTTTAAACACTCTATCAAATCACACCTCATTCCTATACACTCCAGGAAATAAAGTCCTAACCTGTTTAACTTTTCCATGTAACTCAGTCCCTAAAGTCCCAGACCACATCCAAGTAAATCTTCTCTGCCCTCTCTCTATCTTATTGATAGCCTTTCTGTAGTTAGGTGAGCAAAACTGCACAAATCCTCCAAAATTAGTCTCACCATTGTCTTATATAACTTTAACATAACATCTGAACTCCTGTACTCAACACTTTGATTTATGAAGGCCAATATGCCAAAAGATTTCTTTACAACCCCATCCCCAAAATGACACTGCTTTCAGGGAATTATGTATCTGTATTCCCAGATCCCTCTGTTCTAGCTCACTCCTCATGGCCCTACCTTTTGTGTATGTACTTTCTTCGTTTGTCCTTCCAAAATGCAACATCTCACACTTGTCTGCATTAAATTCCATCTGCCATTTTTCAGCCCACTTTACCAGCTGGTCCAGATCCCTCTGCAAGCTTTGAAAACCTTCTTCACTGTCCACAGCACCTCCAATCTTAGTGTCATCTGCAAACTTACTAATCCAATTTACCACATTATCCTACAGATCATTGATATCGATGACAAACAACAATTGTCTCAGTGCCGATCCCTGAGGCACATTACTAGGCACAGGCCTCCAGTCTGAGAAGCAATCATCCACCACTACTCTCTGGCTTCTCCCATCCAGCTGTGGTTGAAACCAGTTCACTACTTCACCAAGAATACCTGGCATTTGAACCTTCTTGACTTAGCTCCCATGCAGGACCTTGTCAAAGGCCTTACTAAAGTCCATGTAGACAACATCCGCAGCTTTTCCTTCATCAACTTTGCTGGCAACCTCCTAAAAAAGCTCTATAAGATTGGTTAAACATGATCTACCACACATAAAGCCATGTTGACTATCTCTAATCAGTCTATGGCTATCCAAATAATTGTATGTCCTATCCCTTAGAACACCTTGCAACAATTTACAGACTATTGACATCAGGCTCACTGGCCTATAATTTCCAGGGTTACATTTGGAGCCTTTTTAAAAAAAAAATCGAACAATATCAACTATCCTCTAATCCTCTCTGGCACCACACACACGACTCAGGACATTTTAAATATTTCTGTCAGATCCCCTGCAATTTCTACACTAGCCTTGCTCAAGGTCCGAGGGAATATCTTGTCTGGGGGGTTTATCCATCCTTATTCACTTTAAGACAGCAAGCACTTTCTCCTCTTTAATCTGGTTGTTTTCCTTACTTCCCACAACTCGATGCCCATTTCCTGAGTGAATACAGAGGAATAAAAACCATTTAAGATCTCCCCCATCTCTTTTGGCTCCATACAAAGCCAACCACTCTGACCTTCAAGGGGACCAATTTTATCCCTTACTATCCTTTTGCTCTTAATATGCCTGTTGATACCCTTAGGATTTTCCTTCACATTGTCTGCTAAATCAACCTCATGTCTTCTTTTAGCCTTCCTGACTTCTTTCTTAAGGTTTCTCTTGCATTTTTTGTGTACAAGTACCTCATTTTCTCCATGCTGCTTCAACCTGTCTTCTTCCAAACCAGATCCCCTATATACCTTGAAAACCAAGGATCCCTATACCTTCTAATCTTGCCTTTGATCCTGACAAGAACATACAAACTCTGTACTCACAAAATTTCACCTTTGAAGGTCCTCCACAAACCTCGCACATCCTTGCCCGAAAACAACTTAATTACATTCCACGCCTTCTGGATCAGTGGTTCTCAGCCTTCCCTTCCTATTCACATACCACCTTAAGCAATCCTTTACTAATCATAGAGCACAGATGGAATAGGGATTACTTAAAGTAGTATGTGAGGAAAGATAAAGGTTAAGAACCACAGTTCTAGATCCATTCTCATTTCTTCAAATTTAGCCTTTCTCCAATTTAGAATCTCAACCCAAGGCCAAGATCTATCCTTGAAACTTGAAACTCAAGGCGTTATGATCACTAAACCCAAAATGTTACCCTCCGCATGCCTCTGTCACCTGTCCTGTCTCGTTCTCTAATAGGAGATCCAGTATTGCACCCTCCCTAGTTGGTGTCTCTATATATTAGTTTAGAAAACATTCCTGAACATATTTGACAAACTCCAAACCATCCAGTCATTTTACAGTATGGGAATCCCAGTCAATATGTGGAGAGTTAAAATCCCCAACTATTGCAACTTTATGTTTACTGCAGCTGTCTGTTATCTCTCTACAAATTTTCCCCTCCAATTTTCACTGACTATTGGGCAGTCTATAATACAACCCCAAGAGTGTTATCATCCATTTTCCTTTCCTCAGCTCCATCCATATTACCTCAGTAGATGAGCCCTCTGGTCTGTCCTGCCTGAGAACCACTGTGATATTTTCCCTGAGAAGCAATGCTGCTCCTCCCCTTTTATTTCCCCCCCCCCACCCCCAACCCATTTTATCATGTCTAGAGTAACAGAAGCCAGGAACATAGAGCTGCCACTCGTGCCCCTCCTACAACCAAGTTTCACAATATAATTCTTCGTGCAAATCCATGCACTACGCTCACCAACAATATTACATGGATTGAAATACATGCACCTGAAAACATTTTCAGATGTTCAACCCATTGCTTTAAAATGGTGCATGCAATTTTAAGATCATCTTTTCCCTCCTCCATCTGTTCTGGCACTCTGGTTCCCCTCCCCCTACAAATCTATTTTAAACACACCAGAGCAGCACTAGCAAACTTGCCCACAAGGATATTTATCCCAGTTGTCTCTATATCTCGCCACTGCTCCTTTTGGATTACAACCACTCTCTGCCCTAATCTTCTGGGAATGTGTCTCCTGGGGGAGGAGAAAAACCACAGGAAAATCTATGGACAATTTTAGGGAAAAACCTTGGGAAATTCCTCCCTAACTCCCTAATGGAAACCAAGGAGAGCTCCAGAAGATCATTGAAATTTGTGATACATTACCAGCAAGACTTATTCTTATTCTAATTGCTAAAAGATCAAAAATTGAGCTTCTCTTTTCTACTGCTCCCATTGGACCTTGCTGTGTCTTGGTGGCGTTCCTCGCCATTGCTCCCGCCCGGGCCTCACCAAGTCCAGCTCCTCGCTGCTATTCCTGCTCTCGCCGGAACTCAACCTTGTTAATCTTTTGGGCCCAGAGGACCACAAAACCCAGCAGCAAAAGAAATTCATCAAGACAAATGGTTATTTAAACAGACGTTGCTTTTAATTATCTTTAAACATGAAAATTCTAACTTATTACTATTAACTTAACTTGCCCTAACTTAACCCTCTTCTAATTCTAAGCACACATGTATGTAATATGTGTGTGTAAGTTCAAAAAAGTTATTTGATTCACAGACAAATCTCACTTCTCATTCCTCAAACTGTGCACAGAATTTAACATTTATAAGTCTTCACCAGACTTTGCTGCTTGAAAGATAAATGGTTACCGCTCAGGAAATTTCTTATCAGTTTTCAGAGATTTGTTGCTCATTGGACACAAACTGATTCCTTCCAATCAGCCATTTCAGTGTCTTGCCAAAGAAACTTGCCCCATCAGGGTTTTCCAGATGATAAGCTCTTTCTTTCATGTCACCACAAAGTTCCTTTTCTGTTTCCCTTATTTCAAGTGGAATATTATACAGCCGGCCATCTCCTCTTGTATAAACAACAAGGGCCTTGAACAGGCTGAAATCAGAACTCACAACCTATCTTCAAAATGGGGTTTTTCCACAAGCTTACTAGCTTGTCATGTTCCAGTCCCAGATGCTGCTGCTAAACTGCAGAACTGCATTCTCTCTCTCTCACTCAGAGAAAAGCCTGTTTGACTCTCTCTGCTGGCAAAACCACATGACATTCCTAGAACAGCAAACTGCATTCAGATAGACTGCTGCACCAGACCTAATCTTCCAAGTCCAATCATTTGTAGCTTTCCAAAACAATAATCCATTACTCTGCAGCATGTCCAATTAACACCTACTTGTGAAGTCTCCATAGGCATTCTTCAAAGTTTTTGCAAAGGCACCTGGAGCCTCAACTGTCTGGGTTGAGCTGAGCTCTGGCATTTTAACTGAGATCTATATTGTAAGTGTTTGTTTATGACCTACACTAATGAACCTGACACAATTTATCTCCTTTAAAATATAGCTATATACAATATAATATAACATAATCTGTCACATTTCAACTTTTCATCATTTCAGGAAGCATGAACATTTTCTCCATCAAAGCCTATTTCATTTTTGTTGTGCTCATGGTCAAATTTAAAAAAATATATATTTTTATTGGATTAGATAGAAATAGTACATAAGTAGAAACCATTCATTAAAGGTCATATACAAAAAGGAATATCAAGAAAAAAATGTTATATCAGAAAAATAAAACTATTATAAATAAACTCACTATCATAACGGAAAAAAAAGTACGAAACACAAAGTAATTGTTTAATGGTCAAAATTAAACATCCCTTCATTGAATGATTCATGTTCTTGCGGCATTGAAAGTCGAAGTGGCACAATCGAAGGGACGCATCGTGTCATCCAAATTTATTAATTTAGATATACAGCACTGAAATAGGCCCTTTTGACCTTTGAGCCTGTGCCACCCAATTATACACAAATGACCCTCAATCCCAGTACTTTTTGAA
This sequence comes from Narcine bancroftii, assembly GCF_036971445.1. Lineage (NCBI taxonomy): Eukaryota > Metazoa > Chordata > Chondrichthyes > Torpediniformes > Narcinidae > Narcine > Narcine bancroftii. The sequence goes on along the minus strand of NC_091473.1, from coordinate 26,453,204 downwards.
AGGCGGAAGGAAATTGGAGCACCCCCAGGAAACCCACACATACACAAGGATAACATACAAACGCCTTACAGAAAGTTCTGTATTTGAACCCAAGTCACTGATCCTATAAAAATGTGCTAACACGCTGCTCTTATTATCATAATTATGAATTTTGGATCATTTATCAGAGAGTTTCATGGCATGGAAACACACCCTCCAACCCAATAAGTCCATGCCAACCCAGAGGCCTTCCTAAACTTGTCCCATTTGCATTTCCTATCATGCACCTGTCTAAATGTTACAATTATACTCATCTCTGTCACTTCTTCTAACATCTTGTTTCACATTCCTATGATCCCCTGTGATCCCACTCAGATCTCTTTTAAATCCTTTCCCTCTCACTTGAAATTATGCCCTCAAGTTTTAGATTCCATAGCCAAGCAAAGATGATGACTCACCTTTCCTTACCAATGTCTCTTGTGATTTTATATATTTCCGTTAGATCACCCTTCAGCCTCCTCCACAGAGAAAAGCTCCAGTCTATCCAGGATTTTTTTAGAACTCAAGTTCTCTCGTGTCAGTAACGTCCTAGTGAATCTTTTCTGCACCCTTTACTGTTTAATGACATCCTTCCTATAACTATGCACAATACTCCCAATGTGGTCCTCCAATGTTTTGAAATGGTGTATCATTACATCCCAACTCCTGTACTCAATGCCCTTACTGATAAATGCAAGCATGCTCTTCAACACATGATGTCTACCTTTGTCACCACTTTTTCACCTGTCTGCTTACAACACTCTACAGGGCCCAACCATTTGCTTTGCAAGTCCTGCCCTGGTTTGACGTAGCAAAAAAAATCAACTCATGGTATTTGAATTTAATTTCACCTTCAATTCCGGAGTCCACTTCCCCATATCTTGATGTAAACTCAGACAACCTTCCTCACTGTTCACTATACAACCAAGTTTGGTGTAATCTGCAACCATACAAGCAATGTTAAAAATGTTGTCAGCCAAATCATTAATACAGATGACAAACAACAGTGGACCCAACATTGATCCCTGCGTCACAGAACTCCAATCAGAACAAAACCCTCCACTTCCACCGTTTCCTTCCAATTTGAATCCAATTTTACAGCTCACCCTGAATCCTTTGTGATCTCACCTTTTGGTCCAGCCTACTATGTGGCGCCTTGCTGAAGTCTGCACAAACAACAATGGACAAGCTTTGTCTATTCTCTTGCTGACCTCTTCAAAAAACTTGATCAAATTTGTCTGACATGAATTCCAAAGCGCAAACCATGCTGACTTTCCCTAATCAGTCCTTGCCAATCCAAATGCTGGTAGATTATTTTCTCAGAATCTAGTAAATTACCCACCACAATGTCAGTCTCTTGAGCCTACAGTTCCCTGGCTTGTCCTTGCAGGTCCTCCTGAATAAAAATACATGAGTCAATGAACAATCATCTCTGCTGGGCCCAAGCAGTTTCTTTCTCAGCATCCCAAGATGCCCAAGTATACACAAGGCCAGGCCTCTGGGATCTGACCATCTTAATATGCTTTAAGATTGTTTGCACCTCTTGCTTTTAAAAATTAAATATGGTCCAATAAAACACAATGAATTTGCCACAACACCCATGACATTCTCCCAGTAAATACAAGTGAGAAATACTCATTTAAAACCTCGCCAATATCTTGTGGCTCATCACTGGGATGGCAATATTGATCCTCAACAGACATATTTTCTTTCGAGTTACCTTTTTGGTCTTAATTTACTTGTTGTAAAGGTGATTCAGGAGAATTTTTCTCTTCAAGAGAAGCATACACATAAAATTTTAAAATGTTTTCTATTTTACTTATCCATTGAAGAATGCTCAACAGAAAATACAAAAGTAGTTATATGGATGGAGGCACAACTGGAGGCATTTATTTATGTAATTGATGTCCAGGATTAATATGCTTGTGTTGACATATGACCAAATTGAATACAGATTTGGAAGGTCACATCCATCACTTTGCCTCACTGATTAGAGTACATTCAAATCTCCAGCATTTATTCTGGCAAAATCACTAGATCCAGCCACAGGTTAGCCTTGGTACACAAACATGATCTTAAGGTTCTAATGCAGATTGCAAGGTTGCAGAGAAGAAAAAGGAAGGGAACTTTAATTTTTGTACTTTAATTTTGCTTTAGTATTCAACTGTTTCAGTGGTTTTGAATATATTTCATACATTTTTAAAAATGTTTAATTATGTAAAAAAACATTTTAAAATGGATAAAAACTTCTAAATATTCATTGAAGTCAGAACCTATTAAATGACTCTCCTGGCTTTGAAATGTAGGAAATCTGGAGATGGGGCCTAACCTACTATATAGACACAACTTCCACTTGCACTGTTGGTGGCCATGAAATCATACTGTGAGGAGCCCAGACTGCTTCAGGCCAGTAACATAGGTTGTCTGCATTAAGACCACATGTTGCAACTGTACACAGCATTTCTGAAAGGCTGGCCTGGTTCAAGGAGATTGAGGTATATATTTAAAAAGAAATGCAAGCTTTTATATTTGTAATCTTAAGTTGGATGCTTGTCCTTCATGAATCAAAAAGAGGAAGCTGTCATGTCGATTTTTAACAGATTCACATACATATTATTCTGCAGCTGCAGAAGTTATTTCATAAAAGACAGATTTGGTATTTTTAAGTTGCATCCCTGTGGTGCAAGCAAAAAATAGAAAGGTATAACATTTAAATGATTATTCATCATTAACTCCCACAGCTCTCTGTTGGAGCTACAACTTAATACATTGTGAAAACAAAATTTCAAAGAAAACTGTCCAATTTTTTGAAAAATAACTATGCAAAACTCATACATTATTTATTCTAATAATAAAATATAGATTAAAAGGAGCCCTAACTTTTCCTACTGCCTTTCGCGCTGAACTTGTAAAGAAACCCAAATTCTCATTGTTACGGTGATTTTAATATCCACACAATTGATACAGCACATTTTTTTTCAGCAGCGGAGCTTCTTTGAAAGCATGAGTTTATTCCAGAAATCACTCTCAGATTTATCATTAACATTGAGTACCAATCACTTCACAATTATGGCACCTCCAAAATCTGGTAAATTACAGATTTCCAACTACATCTGCACAATGGCTGAACACTGCAGTTGAAACAATGATGTCAATAATCATGTGGAGGATTCATCTTTATTTCTGCTCCTTTTTAAAATCATATCGACATTTTGGTTCACAGCTAATTTCTGCATTTTATCTGCTGCCTTTAAGCACACATTACAGCACCACTTGTAATAAGCCAGTTGATAAAGAACAAATGAGTCAAGAGCCCCGTGGAAAATAGTATATTGCACAGAACGTAGCACAAGCAAGTTAACATACATCAAGAACAATGAATTGGAAGCATATGCAATACACAAACCTTCAAATTCTGGGCTTATTTTTAACTTTCCAGACTATACTGAAATCACTGAGAAACCATTACATCATTGCACCATTGAGTATACCAAAGTAGTTTCCTAATATTGCTATTTGGTTATTTCAACTTTGATGCACTAATTTGTGAATAAAAAGGATTCTTGACTGCAAGAGTGAAGCAGCCAAATTTTTCTGTTTATTTGAATTTAAAAATAATGAAATACTTTATGCAGTTTAAATTTCATGAAATATTTATGTTTTTAAAAATGTAAAATAATAGATTGTAGCGAGGTCGTTATGGCTACAGCTAGGCTATAGCTTTCGGTTAGAGCCCTAAGGCTGCAGCTCAAATCCGCAGGAGAAGAAAGACACACTCACCACTCGAGTGTATTCGACACTAAGTTTATTCAGAAGAAGCTCTGCCTCTTATAGTCAGCTCAGCCACGTCACCACCGGGGTGTGGCTTGAGCAGGCCGACTGCCAATTGGTTACCTCCGATCCTTGGGTTCGGATTGGGACCCTGTGATCCACTGTTTCACCACTCTGCCGGCAGCCTATGGAAACAGGCGTTTCAACCCCCACGTTGCTTCGCTGTTCGCTGCGTTTGATGGCCATTTCCTGTGTTGGCCCGAGGCGTGGGCGAGGCGGGCTGCTACAAGAACATCCCCAGAATCAGCTGTGATAGTACACCACCGGCCTACTGCAGGGGGCGACCTCTGTACCTGCAGACGAGCATGGGAACAAGGCAACACCTGATCAGCTGTCAATCACCCTCCGGGATATAAGCCAGATCCGGCCCTTCGAAGACTGAACAGCATTCCTCACAGCCATCTCTGTGGAAGTTTGTGTTGAATAAAGCCTGAAGAATGGACTTTATGTTTTGTGTGTTTGCTTCTGTTCGATAGTGCACCACAATTTATTCGACATAAAATTTTAAAGCTGCTATAGAAAAGCTCCTGAGTACCAGGAGTTTCAAAATTGACTCACACCACCTGGAAGCACAAACACGCTTCGAGATCTGGAAGCAATGGGTTGAAGCAATCATCGAGGCACACGCCAACGACATCCTGGACTCCGACCAATAAAGGCTCATTCTACTCCAATCGAAGCTGGGTTCCCAAGCCTTCCAGGCACTCAAAGACTGCACCGGGTACTCGGAAGTGATGAACAACCTCGAGACCATGTACAAACCTTCCACAAACATGGTCTTCACAAGGTACTTCCTAAGTATCCGTGTCCAGCTGCCCAGGAAGATGGCCGAGTCCTACCTGGGAGCCTGCGTGAGTTGGCCCGACCTTGTCTGGCTGAACCCAGGGTAAATGAAAGGGAGGTCAAGAGACTGATCAGAAATGCCTACATCCGAGGGCTACATGCGAGAGCCATCAGGCAGAAGCTGCTGGAAGACAATATCTACTCCCAGGCCAAAATAGTGGAGGTAGTCCGAACCGTGGAGGCAGCAGCCCTGCACACCAAAGCCTTCGACTCCAGGCTTCCCCAGGCCTCCTTGTGGTCAGCACAGATGGCTGCTGTGACCCTTGACCAGACAGGGAATGAAAATATCACTGCTGCGGGCACCCAGCACCCTTGTAAGTATTATGGGCCCCTGTGAGGTTCTGATCGTCAAACGCACCAAAACTACCCGGCCAGAAACCAGTACTGATCGAGATGTGGCAAGAAAGGCCACTTCGCCAAAGTATGCCTCTCGAAGCCCGCCAGCAGCTCAGCAGCCCTCTATGACTTTCCCCCTCACTCTCGATCCCCGTCACATGCGATTGCTGGGTGACGCCATTGTTCTGCAGCCACTTTCGTCCTTCACAACCCTGGTGGCCCAACTTCTAGCCTCGCTGGCAACGATTGGCACATGCATGCCATGAGCCCTGACCAGCCCTTTCTGTCACCTGGACTACCTCCTGAAGATTACAATGACGACACTTCCGGTCTACGGAATGATGTTTCTTCCACTGCCCGTGATGTTGTTGCCCTCACCGATGGCTGATGGCGTGACATCACTTCCCCCAGTACAATTAGCGCAGCCGGAGAAGAAGGCCAGCCATACCTCACATTCTCACACTGCGCCGCCATCTTTGGTCGGTCAAGCGCAGGTGCCACTGCCACCCAGGCCCACCCAGGCCTCCAGCGAAGATGGTACTGATGATGATGATGACATGGTCAACATGGCCACAGACCTGGCTGCCCTACCGACGCATCCCATGCATCCAGACGCTGCTAACCACCACAAACTGCACTCCACGACTATGGAGAGCACCACCGGTCAACACTCACCTCTCCTGATGCCTGCAGAGGATGCCAACGGCCACGACTCATCTTTCCTGTCGGGGAACGATGACTCGGAGCCCGAGATGGTCCTAGCGGCCACCACCCTGACCAGGGACATTCCCCACGAACTCAGGTGCTCCATGATAGATGTCAAAATCAATGGGCAGGTAACAAAGTGCCTAATCGACAGTGGTAGCAGCAAGAGTTTTATTCACCCAAGTTTGGTCCACTCCCTAAAGTTAAAAATCCACCCCACCATGTTCTCTATTGCCTTTGCCCCCAAGGACCAGACTATCAATACCCTTGGATGCTGCTCATCTGATCTGACAGTGGTGGGGTGGTGGGGGGGGGGGAGACATACACCGGGTGAAGGCTCCGAGTCATGACCAAACTCTGCGCCCCAGTCCCCCTGGGCTTAGACTTCCAATGCCAGCTGCAGAGCGTCACCCTTGCCTTTGGGGGGGCCCCTACCCCAACTCACGCTCCACAGTGCACCGTCCAACCAGTGGCCTTTCCACTCTGTGAATCACCTCTCCCGTTCTCTTCTCACACCTCACGCCAGACTGCAAACCAATAGCTGCCAGAAGTAGGTGTTATTGCGCTGAGGACAAAGACTTCATCAGGGCAGATAAGTGGCGGCTTCTGGCGGAAGGTATCATAGAGCCCAGAAACAGCCCATGGAGAGCCCAAGTCCTGGTAGTCAAAGGGAGCAGCAAGCTGAGGACGGTCATGGATTACAGCCAGACAATCAACCGATGCACCCAGCTGAACGCCTACCCCTTACCAAGGATAGTCGACATGGTCAACGAGATAGCCCTCTACTGGGTCTTCTCCACTACCGACCTGAAGTCAGCCTATCACCAACTCCCAATCCACCTGAGGGGCAAGCCTTATACTGCCTTTGAGATGGATGGGCGTCTGTACCAGTTCCGCTGGGTTCCATTTGGGGTCATGAACAGGGTCTCCATTTTCCAGCAGGATATGGATCATATGGTAGACCGGCACAAGCTAAAAGCGACTTTCCCGTACCTGGATAATGTCACCATCTGTGTCCACGACCAACTGGACCACGATGCCAATCTGGAGAAATTTTTCCAGACAGCCAAGGAGCCGAACTTTACTTACCACAAAGAGAAGTGCGTGTTCAGCACCACCCACCTTGCCATCCTGGGGTACATCATGGCACACGGTGTCATCCACTAAGGTAGCAGAACGGATGCATCCATTAATGGAGCAGCCCCACGCTTAAAGTCCTCCGCAGGTGCCTTGGCTTATTTTCCTACTACTCACGGTGGGTTTCCCACTTCTTGGACACGATCCATCCATTGGCCCAGGCCACAACTTTTCATCTCTCACCTGAGGCGCAGGCAGCCTTCACGCGCATCAGGCAGGATATCGCAGATGCTACAAAGCATGATGTGGACAAGGACTCGCCCTTACAGGTGGAGAGCGATGCCTCCAATGTAGCCCTCGCCACTACCCTTAGCCAAGGAGGGGTGCCCAGTCGCCTTCTTCTCCAGGACACTCCATGGTTCCAAGCTAGGGCACTCCGCCATTGAAAAGGAGGTCCAAACGATCGTGGAAGCGGTCCGCCATTGGAGCCATTACCTGGCCAGCAGAAGGTTCACCCTCCTCACCAACCAGCAGGCCATGGCATTCATGTTCAACACCACCTACAGGGGCAAAGTCAAGAACGATACGATCTTGCTCTGGATATTTGAGCTGGCAATGTACAGCTACAACATCCAGTATCGTTCGGGGAAGTTTAATGACTCCCCCGACACCCTGTCCAGGACCTACGTGTCGCTCCACGATGACCATCTGCAGACACTGCATGAGTCCCTCTGCCACCCGGGTGTCACCATTTCATCAAGTGCCGGAACCTCCCATGCACCGTCAGGGATGTCAGGACCATGACTGAGGCATGCCGGGTCTGCGCGGAATGCAAACCTCACTTCTTCTGCTTGTCCCAGGCTCATATTGTAAAGGCCACTCGGCACTTCGAGCACCTCAGCATGGACTTCAAGGGACCCCTGCCTTCCACAAATCAGAACGTCTATTTCCTTACGGTCATAGACGAGTACTCCAGTTTCCCCTTCACCATCCCTTACCCAGACACCTCCACAGCCACCGTCATCAGGGCACTGACACAGATCTTCACCATGTTCAGCTACCCCGCATTTATCTCCAGCAACCGGGGGTCTAGCTTCTTGAGTGAGGAATTGTGCCAGTACCTGATAGCAAGGGGCATCACAGAGGTACTCGAGATGTAATGGACAAGTTGTGGTGAATGTCTGCCAAGCTGCCTGTCTCCCCTCTGGCGAGCCTTGCTGTACTAACATTGGCTGTGCATTAAGGACACTCCCCTTGGATATAACTGTATATGCACCTATTGTCTTTCATTATTGTACCATGAGTTTCTGCTAATAAAAGCCATGATTATTGTTTGACCACATCGTCTTTGTCTACTTCATCAACTGGCACTTCAATTTTATTAGCAGAAATGGATGCAGCCCTCAAGCCAGAGCGGCTGATAATCAACCAGTCTGCCCCGAGGGCCAGAGAAATAGTTCAACCACTGGATTGGTTGTTTTGATTACTACATGGCTCAAAACAACGTGGTTAATGCGGCAATTCAGTGGGGCCACCTGAACTCTCTGCTGGGTGAGGTCCCTTTCATCGTAACGCTATAGACCGGGAACGTCTGACTGCTTATTATGCAGTGCCACAGAATGTGGTGCTTGCTCGACACCAGTTGCTGACTAGACACCAGAAACCTGGGGAAAGTGATGTTGCCTATGCCCTGGCTCTTGACACACTGGCAAACGAATGTCAGGGCAGTCAATGTGCAACAACACCGCAATGCCTTGAAGCTGGATGCTTCTGTCAATGGGATTGATTCCATTTACATCCGACAGAGGCTGCTGGAGACAGAGCCCTTAACCTACGACCGGGCAGTCACTCGAGCCAAAACACTGAGAAGTGCCATGCAGTCCACTGAAATGCTAGAAACCGAAAAGGAAACATCCAGGAGTGCTGGAACCCCGAAGGAAAGAAAAGGGCAAACTCCTGAAAAATGATACTCCTGTGATAAGAGTTGGCACCCCAGACAGAAGTGCCCGACTTGATTTGCTACTGACAGCTATTGTGGGAAACTTGGCCACTTTGCTAAAGCATGTAAGGCGAAAAGTACTCCCACTGATAAGAGGAAGAAGAGAAGCACCAAGAAAATGCGTACTGGAGCTGCAGGAGTGGAAGACAACTGTAAAAAGAGGGAATCTTCAGACGAGCAGTCTGAATCGACTTCAAGTGATGGCAAGGTGAGATCCACTGTGATATCTCAATTGACTGTAAAGCTTGGGGGATTTTACAGACTGGAACGGTCGACTATGAAGTGGGAGGTGAATGGCGAGACTCTTGATTTTCTAATAGACTCGGGAAGTACTGACAGCTACATCCACGAGAGAGTTGCCAGAGCCTTAAATTTGCGGAGATATCCAGCGAACCAAAAGATATTGATGTCTTGGAGTGAACTTACAAAACTGTATGGGACAAGTGTAAAGTTACTTTAAATTTGCAGGGACATTGCCTTGCTGATGTGTGGCTCTTTATTATGCTGAAGTTCTGCGCCCCTGTATTACTAGGGTTAGATATTCAATCTCAGAATAACAGTGTAGTGTTAAATTTCGGTGGGCCACTACCCACACTTACCATCCCCCGCACTAGTTACTGCATTCTGTCTGCATTAAAGATCAAAGCTCGTTCCCTTTTCAGTGATTTATCCCGAGTGTCAGCCGATTGCCACTAAGAGCTGTTCTTACAGCAAAGAGTATCGTGAGTTTATCAAAGTGGAGAACCAGAGACTGTTTAAAGAGGGAGTAATTGAAACTAGTAAGAGTCCGTGGTGGGCCCAAGTGGTAGTCGTGAAAAATCACACCAAGAGATGACTGGCTATTGACTACAGCCAGACAATCAACCGTTACATGAACTTCGATGCCTACGCCCTGCCACGCATCAATGAAATGATGAATCAGATAGCGCAATACAAAGTGTTCTCCACTATCGATCTCAAAGCAGCTTATCACCAAATCCCCATGAAGAGAAGGAAATGGCCCTCTATGGATTTTGAGGCTGATGTGGGGGGGAGTGGTGGTTATGCCAGTTTAAAAGGGTACCTTTTGGAGTCACTAATGGCGTGTCAGTGTTTCAGAGGGAAATGGATAAGATTGTTAGGATGTATGAGTTACAAGGTACGTTTCCCTATCTGGATAATGTCACTATCTGTGGGAAAACACAGGCTGAGCACGACAACAACTTAAAGAAAATTTTAGCCACACCTAAAGAACTCAACCTGACATTTAACGAGGGAAAATGTGTGTTCAACGTGACAGAGCTACCCATTCTGGGCTCCATTGTCCGCAAGGGTGAAATCCACCCTGACCCGGAAAGAATTGCCCCCCTTAAGAAGTTACCACCCCAAGACTCAGCAAAAGCCCTTAAAAGGTGTATGGGATTTTTTTTCTACTACTGCAAATGGGTTCGGGACTACGCCACGAAGGCACGCCTTCTGTTTGACACTAAACCTTTACCTCTCTCTCCAATGGCCTTGAAGGCTTTCGAGAGTATTAAAGTTGATTTTGCCAAAGCTGCACTCTCGACCATTGACGAAGATGTCCCATTCCAAGTGGAAACTGATGCCTCAGACTGTGCCTTGGCAGGAACCCTTAATCAAAAGGGCAGACCTGTGGCATTCTTCTCCCGCACATTACGCGGACCTGAATTTAAACATCCTGCCATTGAAAAAGAAGCCCAGGCTATTATTGATGCTGTTCGCTACTGGAGACACTTTCTAGTCAGTAGTTGTATGCACCTATTGTCTTTCATTATTGTACCATGAGTTTCTGCTAATAAAAGCCATGATTATTGTTTGACCACATCATCTTTGTCTAATTCATCAACTGGCACTTTACAAGTAGAATGCGAGAACAGGATGATTTTGAAGGCAGTTCTCCTGGTTCTTAAGTCTAAGGGTGGCCCTTGGTCAGTTAGATGGTTAGGCCAAAATCACTCAGACTGGAGCCTAATTGTTTAAAGTGGGCAGTGTGCTCAGTGTGGGTGTGGCTGGAGATTAAAATGTTCTAGAGGTAGACGAAGGTAAAATGCAGATCCCAGCCCATTGCATCCATCAGCCTCTGGAAAGTCTGAGCAGCATTCTTTTAAGCCGAAGGGCATGTGGAGAAATTCGAACAATCCAAGCGGGGTTATGATGGCTGTTTTTGAGATGTCTACAGTGTGTATCAGGATCTGGTGATAGCCCCTGATGTGGTCCATCTTTGAGAATATCCATGCCCCTTGCAGGTTAGCAGTGAAGTCTTGGATGAGGGGCACAGGATATTTGTATATCTGTTCAGTATGGTGACCTCATTGAGGTGGCGGTAGTCTCCGCACAGCCTCCAACCACCTGTTGCCTTGGGGACCATGTGGAGAGGGAGGCCCAAGGACTCCCTTGGATTGCCGCACAATGCTGTGTTCCTCCATCTGTCTGAACTCATCCCTGGCTAAGTTGAGTTTCTCGGGGGAGACGTCGTGTCCTGGTGTGGAGGGGAGGGCCATCGGTAACAATTTGGTGCCTCACCCCATGTTTGGGTTCTGCCAAATGGAAGTGAGGCATGGTGATGGAGGGGAATTCTGCTAGGACCCGAGCAAATTCATTGTCGGCAGTATTCACTGAGTGTAGGTGGTGGCTGGTGAGTTCAGTTCCCTTGAGCGAGAGTGGCTGAAATGACATGGCATGCACAGCCGAGGCCTTTTGATATCTACCAGGAGTGAATTGGCCTGCAGGAAATCTGCACCCAGTAATGGTTGTTGCACGACCTCCTCTGTAAACTTCCAAATGAATTGTCTGTCTCCAAAGCATAGGGGAATGGTGTGGGTGCTGAATGTTCGTATGTTGGAGCCGTTTGTCACTCGGAGCTTACGGCCCACTTTGCTGCAGTGTGCCTCCAGGCTGGTTGGGGGAATGATGCTGTATTGTGCCCCAGTGACCTCCAAGAAACATCAGCCCGACAGGGAATCTTGAATGTGTAGCAGGCTGTGCAGTTGGCCGGTCATTGCAGCCATTAGTGACGGCTGGCCTGGACATTTCCCTGGAACACACAGGGGGGCGGCATTGATGGGCCTCTGAACCTACTGTCGGTGATTAAAAATAGTACTGCTCTCCGGTGGGGCATGATATTTGGGTGGATGGTCAGTCGGTTGGTGATCTTCCTGGCTGGGAGCTGTTGACTCGGTGCTGTCACCTACTTGAGCGAAGTGCAGGCATCCCTCTTCACCGCCCATAGTAGGTCTGTTCGGCCATCCAACTTACTTGGGTCATCAAAGTCTTCCTCCACGATGAGCAACTGGATGTCCTCTGACAACCTCCCCAGAAAGATCTGCTGGAACAGCGGGCAGGAGGTGTGGCCACCGTTGAGAGAAAGCATGTCATTCATGAGGGTGGAAGGGGCCCTGTCACCCAAACCATCGATATGCAACAGTTGGGCAGCATGCTTGCACTTTGAGAGCCCGAAAGTCTGGGTCAACTGCTCTTTGATGGCCACATACCTTCTTTGTTCAAGGGGCTGTTGGAGGAAATTGATGATGTGGGCTGCAGTGTCTTGATCGAGGTCACTGTCTACATGGTAGTAGTCCGTCTTGTCAGCGGAGATCTGTTGAATGGCGAACTGCACCTCGGCTTGCTGGAACCCATGGGATGTGATGTTCAGAAGCCGGGCAGATTCAATGCTAAGTCATTGATTGCAGGTTGCTCTTCCATCTTCGGGTCCAAAGCGCCATTTGGACCAGTTATGGTCACCATTGTAGCGAGGTCACTATGGCTATAGCTAGGTTAAAGCTCTCGGTGTAGCTCTAAGGCTGTAGCTCAAATCTGCAAGAGAATAAAGACACACTCACCAGTAGAGTGCATTCAACACTGAGTTTATTCAGTGGCAGCTCTGTCTTTTATAGTCAGCTTGGCCGCGTCACCACCAGGGCTGTGGCTTGAGCAGGCTGACTGCCGAATGATTACACTGGATGCTCAGGCACCGGTTGGGACCCCTACGATCCACCGGTAGTAATTGGCCAGTTTCACCACTCTGCCAGTGGCCTATGGAAATAGGTGTTTCAGCCTGCATGATGATTTGCCGGTCGTCGCATTCGATGGCCACTTCCAGCGTTGGCCTGAGCCACAGGCCACTACAAGATACAGATTTTGGAATATTACTCTAAGTTGAAGTTGCTGATTTACTCCAAAAACCTTCCATTTCTTATTCTAAGATTATTATAATGCATGTTCTTCAGAAGATTAAAGCCTACCTAGTTCATTGATCCTCAATCAGGATAACTTGAAAAATCAATAATTGATTTTTCAGGTTTAGAAGCAAAATATTGTCAGCTCTCCAGTAGTAAGGCAACATTCCATTGTAGCATCTCAACATATGAAGGGGGATTTTCCCTAGATTCACTGGCCATTGTTTACACTCATACAAGATCACCAGAACAAATTTTCTGGACATTAGTTCTGCTGTTTGTGGTAATCTGTGTGAGATAATACACATGGAGCAATGGTGACCACACATCAAAATGATTTTGTGGAATGGAAAATGTTCAGCCAATTCAATGGCATGCAAGCTTTACTTTTCATTCTTTTCTTGTGGTTTATAAAACTACCAATAAGTATAAAATCAACCTCCATATAGTGATTGACAGTGGTCATCCTTCTCATGTCAAACAACGATCATCGAGTTGGAAACATCAGCCATCAGGTGGAAAATATAAATATCAAATCTCTAGCAGGCAATAGAATATACTTGCATTTATTTTTTGTTTATAACAACACAGAAGAAGCCAGTTCTGGCCATTGAAACCTGTGCCACCCAATTAACCTGCTAATCCTGTATGTTTTTAGAGAGTAGGATGAAACCAGAGCACCCAGGGAAAACCCATGGAAGTCAATGGGAGAACATACTGAAATGAATTTGATGCCAGGTTGCTGGGTGCTGTCATAGTGTTGCGCTAAACTCTAAATTTAGACATCCAGGTAACAGGCTCTTTCAGCCCACGTGCCCATGCCGCCCAATTACAACCAATAAATGACCTTTTGAAGGGTTAGAGGAAACTGGGGCACCCAGAGGAAACCCACACAGAGAGAACAGATAGCACCAGATTCGAACCCTGGTCCAGATCGTTGGTGCTATAACACCAATGCACTAACCATGCTGAGCTAAATGTGCTCTCTGATTTAACGAATCAGAACTCTTCATACCTTGGCACATTTGACTTTGTAAAACACGAGATGCTCCATGACTGAAATGAATCTTAACTTTGTTTCTTTATGGTGTTCTTTTAATTATTTTCAAAATTTGTAAGATTAGTTGACTTTTGGTTTTTGACCCCATTGATTACTTTCCTTTTTATTATCAGCTAGTGGACAGTTCATCTTTAGCCAGTAGTCTCAGAAGGGAGGGGGTTGATAATTAGTATTTATTTTACCTCTTCTCAGTGTAGCATAGGTCTCAACACCATTTTTATGATGTGATTCATTAATATTTTATTATTATGTACCTATGTAACATTTACTTGATGAAACCGATAAAAAATATTGAAAAAGAGCACTCTTCATAGTTAATTTCCACTTAACCCAAGCTCAGTAATATGCAAGTTCATACTGTAAAGACAGAATAATTTAGAGATGAATATTGTAAGACTAAGAGAGGCAAAACAGACACTTTGCACACAGCTTTAAGTCATATTGTGTTTTGCTTGCTGGAGTAAATCTTCTAAAGATGTCTAACTATTTGGTGGGTGTTCTATCTTCCCATTGGTTGCTTACAACTGTTAAAAAAAAATTTCTTCTGTAAAAATAAAATCATTTAAAATACTGTGCTGGAATCATTAAATATAAATACAGATTGAAGCAGTTATTAAAACTATACTTTTTTCACAATTCTATAAAATACGCAGTTATGATGTGGATCTGATGCAGATTTTGAGGTAATTTTTATGGTATAAACCATCTATTTTCTATTCTGTCCCATCAATGTGGTTTGCTAATTGGAAAACATTTTCTGCTGTGTGAATTACTTGGACTTTAATTCCAATCTAATTTGTAGGTTCTTAAACCTTTCAAATGCTTCATTTTTCTTCTTGATGAAGATCATAGCCTCTCTCATCATCTAATGTTTTCTTACATTGCCATCCTTTGCATTTGAACATCCCAGTCCCAGTCTCAGAATAGTTGGTTCTCAAACGAGTACCTCATTGCAGTTATGGGCTTACCTAATAACAGCTGCTCCCAAAAACCTGCCACCCCCCCACCCCACCCTTACTTGGGGTCCTGTCCCATCATATCATAATTTCCCTCCCCCAATTTAGCACTTTTCTTCAAGACTCAAGGTTAACCTTGCTATGTTGATCAAGAAACTTGAGTAATCCCAAAATGTTCCCACTGAAACTCCAATCATCTGGCCAGGCTCATTTGCCTATGCAAGGCCTAGTATGACCACCTTCCTGGTTGGACTATCTACAGGCAACTTCAACCTACTCTCCTAGATGTACTGTACTTCACAGCTTCTGCACTATGTAAGCCTCTGGCATGAATAACACCCCAGTCAATATTTGGATAATTAAAGTCTCCTCCTGTGACAACATCCGCTTTCAAAACTTTCCATAACTGTTCCTCCACCTCCTGGTCGCTATTGGGAGGCCTGTAGTATTGTCCTATCAGAGTGATGGCACTTTTTTATTTCTGATCTCTACCCACAATGCCTGTGGTTGATTCCAACCTTAAGTCCTCTGGGTGCAGTTTTGAAGCAACTCTGTGCCTCTGTTAATGTGGACCTGAGGTTACTTGATAAACAAACACAAATACAGTTGCAACATATTTTAAAATTCACTCTGAAAAGTGTGAGAACTCTGTTACAGCAATAAAGCACTGACACAAGCAAGCTCGTCTCACCTGAAGAGAATCTGTCTCATGGCTTAAAAGCTACAAATTTTAAATTGACACATACAGGATGGTAACCGGACATTTCAGTCAACGAGTCCATGCCACCAAATTTATACCAATTAACCTCTATCCCCAGTACATATTAAATTATGGGAGGAAAATGGAGCCCCCAGGGAAAACCCATGCAAAGATGGGGAGATTGTACAAACTCCTTCAGACAGCGGGGGATTCAAACCCCAGTCCCGATCACTTGCACTGTAAAGGCATTACCATGCCAACCTTGCAGACAAACTTCCAGTTTATCAGAACATTTGAATAAACTTTCAATATACACTATAAGTATGTTTCCTAGAATTCCTTGAGAATTCATTGTGTTTCCCTTAACCAAAGGCTTTTGCTGTCTTTGCCAAATAAGGAGTTCATTATTAGCCCTAGACTTGTTGAATTATAATCAAGAGAATGGAATGCAGTTTGTCTCCCTTTCTCCCAGTCGACATTTTAAAACTCGCATTATCACCTCCACCTCTTTCACCTCCTTTTCTGTCCTGCCTAAAACAACCAAAGCTGGGAATATTGTCCCAGTCATGTCTCCATCATAATTCCAATGACCAATCCATGTTCCAAGTTTACTTAACTTAGCCATTAGACTCCTCACTTCCACATGGAAACATGTCAGCCCTCAGTCTTGCTGTGACCATTCATCTGTCCCTTTAGGCTTGCTGGCCTGAGCTATGGCTGAATGAAAGGCCTGGCCCTCAGCTACTTCACTTATTGCCTTGCTCTCACACCAGTTTAACATCAACCAGCAGCACAGCAAAACTCCCCTCAAGGATATTATTCCCCCCTCAGCTCCTTAGAACTGCTCTTTCTTCCTGTTTCTTGACTTACTTGATAAACAAACACAAATATGATACAGGTAGTAATCCTAAAGTTACAACCATAGAAGTCCTGCTTTATACCGTATATACTCATGTAATAGTCAATCCTGTACAAGAGTCAACACCTTTTTTGGCCTCAACTGCCCACCCATCTGAGCTCCCAACACCCCAACCATGAACCTTTGCCTTAACCACAAGTCCATCCGATCTCCCAACGCTGGATTCTCACCTTGGATGCCCACTCATCTGAGCTCCTGACAGTGAACCCTCGCTTTGGATGCCTACCCATCTCACCTTCTAATGCCCTGACCGCCTGCCAATCCAAGCTCTCAACACCTGACAGCCGCCCACCTACTGGAGCTCCTGATGCCCTGACTGCGGATCATTGTCCTGGTTGCCCAACCACAAGAGCTTCCGACTCTCTGACTGCACATCCTCACCTTGCCAGGGCTCCTGATGATCCCACTGTGGATCCTCGCCACTGCTGCCTCCCCACTGGACCTTCCGATGTCCCAACTGCAGATCCTCAACTTGGCTACCCGTCCATCTGAGCTCCTGATGCCCCAAGTGCAGACTTATCATCCAGTCAAAGTCATCCTAATGATGTAGATACTTACCATTGTCAAAAGTAGTATTTATGTAAAAGTCAACCCCCCAAATTTGACATGAATAAATGGTCCCCAAAACTTGGCTATTGCACAAGTATATAGATAACGTACCACTGAACTCCCTGAATTAATTCTACAAGACCATATTTCCCTCCCTACCAATGTCACTGGTACCAATATGAACTCTGGTTGCTCTCTCTTCTTTCAGAACACCTGCACCTCCTCAGAGACAGCTTAGACTCTCTGAATCATGAAACATTTGGACTGCTCAGATATAATACATTGTGTGCCTAAACTCAAAAAGCGTACAACTTAGCATTCATTGAAGATCACAAATTTCTGAAGCTGCATCTTCCTGAGCCCATTTCATTGCATGAAATATTGATAAGAGTTTTAAAATGTGTTAATTTTATTATTTTTAACATCTATATATAATTTTTGAGAAATTTAAAATAAATATTTCTTAATGTCAGAGACTTTTAGAAACATTCAATTGTTTTAACAAGTTTGGCCATTGACTAAGACAGAAAGTGTGGGTGAGCTTACTGTAAAAGCCTTTACAATGTGCTTTGTGGCCAAGGGATACTGACCCAGTTCCTTCTCAACAACATGTAGCATTCATTGGGCAAAACCCTGCCATCCTGTAAACATCACACATCTGAGATTTAAGATTGCAACTTTACATCAGAGTGCTCACAAGAATTGGGTTGTTCCGTCTGCAAGGTCAAGTATGAGTTTTGATGCCTTGCACTGAAAGCAAGTTATAAGTTGCGACTTTTCACTGGGTCATGGCGTGAAAGAGTCCAAAAGAAATCAGCAGGAAATATCTGTATCCATTTCTTGTTAGAAAGGAAGAGGATTTGTGTTTGCTGTTGATTTTACTATAGGTGTAGGAATCTCTCCACAAGAGCCAGAAATCATGAGGTGCAAACCAATTACAGACTGATGAGCTCAAAAAAGGTATTCTGACATTTCAGCACAGCATTGAGAGATTCTGGTGTTCTGATGAGTTTTTAATACCAAGCCTATTAAATTAATGCACAAGATCCAAAAGCTGTAGAGGACTTCTATGTGCCCTCCTTTCTCATGGAGATCAGAGAATGGATTGATCTTCTGGGGAATGGTAACCATAAAATAATGGAATTTACCATGTTTATAACATTCAACTGACAGATTCCTAGATTTTCAATGCTACACTTGATTCTTGCACTCACCTTCAATATCTGCATCTTTTTCAACGTGATACACAGAAAGGAGTTGAAGGGAATGTGGGGAGAATAAATTGGATTGGGATAGATATGGGGGAAAATGTGTGATTGGTCAGCATGGACTCAATGGACCAAAGAACCCATTTCCATGCTGTATAACTATGATTCAATGAATGGACTACTTCTTTATGGAAAGATAAAAGGTTTGAGTATTTCAGATGAGGATTTAGTAAACTGAGATGATTTAAGGAAATTAATTTTTTATTCATGATTATATTGATTGGAAGAGCTGCACAAGGCATTGATGAGTAGTGTGGAGTTGCAGCTGCCCCGTTATAGGAAGGACTGTGGTGGCGCACATATTTGAGGCATGAACCAGCTCCGCTTGTTATGCAAGGACAGCAGAGCAGCCGCACCAAAGATGGTGTTGTGGATCCTTTTCCAGTACAGAGCAGAAGTACGCGTATGTGCTTACGTCAGCGTGACACGAGTTCAGTGAAACTCGAAGTAAACTAGTTGTGCTTAACGAGATCACAGCCTGCCGTCTCAGTTCATCCTGCTGCGCTCGCGCACCCGCTACCACACTGGTGACCCGAATGGGTCTCCATATTCTGAAGACTTGGCACAATAGACCCTGCAGCTGTAGGCACTGTTGCGTTACAGCTACCTACATTCTGGATGAACAGACCCTGCACTTGGTTGGGCCAAGCAGAGGCTCAGTTCCAGATCAAACAGATTATCTCTGATTCGACAAAATATTTCCACGTTGTCAGCTCGCTGGACCAGGAAGCCACCGCACGAGTTGATGAACTCATCCAGGTGCTATCAGAGCAAGGTAAATACATGGCTCTAAAGACCCTCCTCCTAAACATGTGGGATTTTGAGGCATGAAAGGGCTGCCAGGCTCCTCCACCTGGACAGCCTCGTGGACAGAACACCATCCGCCCACATGGACAAGATGCTCTCCCTGGCAGAGGGACACAAGGCCTGCCATATGTTTGAGCAGATGTTCCTCAAGAAAATACCCAAAGACATTAAGCTGCTATTGCAGACTTCAATGACCCACATAAAGTTGTGGCACGGGGAGACATCCATTACTGCTCCAAATGCAAGCTTGCAAGGACAGTCAACCGTGTTACAAGTCCGCCGCTCAAGACCAATCCAATATGTAAGACAGAACAGCCCCACCCATGAACAAAGAAGCCTGACCCAAAGTGGTGCCTCTACCACCAACGATG
Organism: Narcine bancroftii; assembly: GCF_036971445.1. Taxonomy (NCBI): domain Eukaryota; kingdom Metazoa; phylum Chordata; class Chondrichthyes; order Torpediniformes; family Narcinidae; genus Narcine; species Narcine bancroftii. The sequence goes on along the minus strand of NC_091473.1, from coordinate 26,433,590 downwards.
GGGTGCAGGAGCTTGCAGGTGCTGCTAGCCATCCTCATTTCAGGGAAATGACAGGGCCAGCCACCATAAGTGGCCACAGTGGCTGGCCAGGCAAACAGCCTTTTCCACGTCTGGGTCAGGATCTCGGGCATCACTCGAGACACACACGAGACTCCACGGCCCCAGGATATCCCACTGGACACTAATGGCGTGACCTTGATCTGCAATGTCTCCACCAGCCAAGGTCGACCAATCATCATTGCCCAATGGAGATTAATGCTTTTCAACACACTGCATAGCCTTTCCAATCCCTCCATCCGAATGATGGTGTGCATGATATCCTCTCAGTTCATTTGCCATGGGCTGCACAAGCAGGTTAGTGAATGTGCAAAAACCTGCATGCACTGCCAAACTGCGAAGATCCAGTGGTACACCAAGCCCCGCCTCCAACAATTTGACACACCGACTCACAGGTTCCAATCTCAAGATAGTGGGTCCCTTGCCAGTCTCCCGAGGGTCATGCTACCTGTACATGATGGTAGACAGATGTACTAGATGGCCAGAGGCCATACAACTTCAGGACACCACTACTGACACTTGCGACCGGGCCTTCCTCTCCACCTGGATCTCCCGATTTGGTGTCCCAGTGCACTTAACGACCAACCGGGAGGCCCAATTCACCTCTGCCCTTTGGAATGAACTCTCCAAAGTCCTGGGCATCCAGCTACACTGCACCACCGCCTAACATCCCCAGTCCAATGCCTGTTCCATGCTATATAACTTTTCAGAATCCTTCCGTTCCCCCCTCTGCCAACTCACACAATTTTCACTGCTCCAATGTTCTATCTTTTCACCATGCAGCTCTCCTTCCTTCATCACACATTCCCTCTTTCCAGATCATACATGTTCCCCTGCATGATTAATATTTTGCTGCATACTTGCTTCCATGGCTAGTTATCTTGAAATTGTTTTACATAATGTCATTTTCCCCAAGTCAACAATACAATAAGACTCATATGAAAAATAGACCATCCATAATTCTAGACAAGTACATATTTGACACTTATCTAGCCTGAAAACCCCCATTCTCTCTTTCCTTCATCCCTCTGAATCCCTTCTTCAAGCTCCACTGCCTCTGACCTTTCTTTCTCCTATCAAAACTTACCTTTCTGAAGCCTCTGGCCATATCACACCAGTTCCTTTCTCTTCTTCCTTATCCCACTTGATTCCACCTATTACCTGGTAGTTTATGTTCCTCTCCTTTCCCTCCCCCCCTCCACCCCCCCCCCCCCACCTTCTTATTTAGGCATCTTCCTGATTTTTGAGATTGGCTCTGACCCAAAATATTGACTCCCTGTTGCTTTCGATGGATGCTGCATGACCTGCTGAGTTTCTCCAGCACTTTCGTGAACTGGACCAGTGTTTAATTCCATTCACACCCTCTTTTCTTCAGCCTATCTGAATAATGACTGATACACTATCAATAATATCAAAAGGCTGGAGTTGCAGAAAGACAAGCTTTTAATACCCTAAGACTTGGACCATGTTCCTGTTTTGGCCTATCCCAGGACTTGTACTGAGGGAGGGACTTGGCTAAACTGCCTTAATTAGGGGATTCCAGAGGGTGGAGTCACCGAGGGAAGGCAGGCCAGCTATACATGTGCAGTGCCAGTAACCAAGTATCACTTAATAGCACAATGACAAAGGCCAAGAAGCTTTTTAACATTTGTTTTTTTTTTCTGTTCCAGAACATGTCCCTTCACTATTTTACCCAAATGGGGTATACTTGAGGGCATACTCCTGGTTTGAAGTCACATACCATTCCAGCAATGATATCTCTCCTTCAGGCAGGTTATTCTTTGATCCAAAGATGCCCTAAATTGTTAACATTTAGAGCCTTTGTGTTCATGCACAGGGGTAGACACCTTGCTGCAAACCCTTAGCTTACTACACTGTTGTCTCCACTACCAAACCAAATACCTGCTTAAAATTGAGGGTTTTGTTTTTCTCTCTGAAGCATTTAAAGCTTATAACTTGATTAATTTAAACATGGAAAGATACTGTAATTTCAGTCCTGCTGCTCATCATGGATCTTTCACAAAAACAAAACATTTTGATCACTCTCTCTAGAAGTCCATTCTTCAAGTAGTATGATTCATATCATGAAACTTTTTCCAGAAATTGCCTTTTTTCTTCCTTGCATTGGTAAAGCTAGGTTTGTCTTGTTAAAAACACTCACTTCATTTGCATTTCCCCACTATCATAAACCTGTTTTCAGAAAGCTTCATCATCTCTGATTCAATATTGTTGTCACCCCTTCGAAAGAAGAAACACAAACTCGACTAAACGATATTTTATGATCTCTTTTAATTAATTTCACAATTAATCGTTCAAAAAGATGAAGATATTACTTTGAAAAAAAAAATTGTCAAATGGTCGAGTTAAGCTGACCAGTTTCCAAAACTATCTTTCCTACCAGGTCTTCATCTTCTGTCTCTGGGATTTGTTCTATTCTTTTGGTTTTCTTGTTACAGTAAGATTTGTTCTGATGATATTAATTCTGCATATGCTATGCTTCTGTTCACAGATTCTTTTGGTCATGCATTTCTATAATAGACACTTCAAACAGTTTACTGACATGTCGAGATCACCCTAACAAAGTCAAGATGGAAGCATTAATTTTAAAATGAACCTGCTGCAGCAAAAAAAATCAAGGAATTATAAAAGCCAAGGAAGATTTTGAAATCCTTACCACTCATTTCCAAAAAGAGAATTCGCAACTGGTCTGTAATACAAACTTGACCCTACTCCTAGATCAGCCAAATCTCCATAGCAAGTTTGGCCAATCATGCCATTTCAATGCTTTCAAATAGCTAATTTTGGCACACGAGAATTAGAACACACCTTTTAGTTTATTTTAAGTAACACGTGACTTCATTGAAACTCGCAAACAATTCTGCAAAGTTTCTGCTAAGTTACATTTGAATTTATTTATTTAAATTTAGAAGACATTCAGCACAGCAACAGCCCATTTCTGCCCACAAGTCCATGCCTCCCAATTAACCTACACCCCAGAAATATTTGAATGGTGGGAGGAAACTGCTGGCCCTGGGGAAACTTTTCTTTGTTTCAAACCAGTTACTGAATCAAATGCAACCAAATTACCACCTTTAAAAATATCAAGGAATATTTATAATGCTGGTGTTCTGCCTAAGTCAATCCATTATTTTTAGTTTTGAAAATGTGTAAAAATGTTTGAGCACAAACTTGAGTTTAAAAAAAAATCTGAAAAATAACACCATTCTTGCTAAGATTAATGGCCAACTCTAAAATAGAAAGATTTCCTGATTTTTTTTTTAAAATATATACAGTGGGAAAATATTTATGCCTTTGTATTACACCTTTTAATTGCTTGCATTTTATCTCAAAAAAAAATCCAAAACAATTCCAACCCAATAATGCATGATTTAATCCAATCAAAATTAAAAAAAAAAGAATTTACAAATTTACAAAGGAATGAATTAACTATGAAACATTTTATACAGGAATTTAAAAAGACAAAATAATGCCTGTCACTTTTTATTTGTGCCCCTATATTTAATTAAATATTTCCAATTTAATTATCTATTTTCTTCAATGAGTATTTGTTTCATGTAATAATTTGGCTCGGTGATCACACTAAGTCAGCGGTTTAATCTCTGTCATGGAATTCTGCTTATATTCTTCTTCAGTGCAGCAATAAGTGGTTATGTAACATCAGAAGAAAGGTCAATTTGTAAGTACAGTACATAAAAGATTCAATGGGATAATCCAAAGAGCTGTCATTTGGAACACCACAGTCAGTGCGGATCAGTAACAAAGTCTCCTCCTCCCTGACAATCAAAACAGTCACATCTCAAGGATGCATGCTTAGCGCACTTCTCAACTCGCTCTACACCTATGACTGTCTGGATAGGCACAATTCAAATGCCATTAAAAATATGCCAATGACACCTCTGTTGTCAGCAAAATCACAGATGACAATGAAGAAGTGATTAGGAGGGAGATAGATCAGTTAGTTGAGTGGTGTCACAACAACCTTGCACTCAATGTTAGCAAAACTAAGGAAATGATTGTGGACTTCAGGAGGGCGAAATTAGGAGAACATGAACCAGTCCTCATTGAAATGTCAGCAGTGGAAAGGGTTACAAATTTCAAATACCTAGATCTCAACATTTCTGAAGATCTGTCCTGGGGCCTCCATGCTGATACAATCATGAAGAAGGCTCACCATCAGCTTGACTTTGAAAAGAGATTTGCTATGTCACCAAAGACTCTTGCAAATTTCTACAGGTATACAGTGAAGAGCATTCTGACTGGTTGCATCTCTGATGTGGAGGTGCCAATGCACAGGACAGAGAGTTGTGAGCTCAGCCAGTGTCATCATGGGCTTCAGCCTTCACTCCATTGACATCTACAACAAGTGGAGGCTTAAGAAAGCAGCCTCTATCCTCAAGGACCTCAAGAAATGGACAAGGAGCCACAGACACGACCTAATTTTCTGTCATTTATTTGTTTAGTTTTAAATGTAATTTATAGCATGGAGCCTTCACTGAAGAAGAAGAGGCAACAACTACAATTCGGAGGTCAGAGATCATGACAGATGGAGAGACATGATCGTCTATGCCAAATGGCATGGCACCTGAATTATGATGAAGAATTTATAGCAATATTTACACTGTAATGCTGTTGCAAAACAAGAAATTTTGTGACATGTCCATGAAAATAAGTTCTGATTCTGAAGTGAGGATTAAGAGTTTGGAAAGAGATCTGTGGAAGAATTTCTTCACCAAGAGGATGGTTGTGATTTTCACCACCCAGCCCATGTCCTCTTCACACTGCTACCATCAGGAAGGAGGTACAGGAACCTGAAGGTGAACACTAAGCAGTCCCCTCTGCCATCAGATTTCTGAATGGAAAATGAACCACAGACACTACCTCACTTTCTCTTCTCTTGCACTCATTTATTTTTTTAATGTACTGTAATTGATCGCAATATTTGTACTGTAATACTTCTGCAAAACAATGAATTTTGTGACTTGTTTCATCAGAAGTTCTGATTCAATCATTCAATAGTACAATCGATTATCGGTGGTTGAAAAATTGGCTGCATTTCTCCACATGTAAATATGCCTGTAAATATACACACACATTTATTGTCTATGCACCATATGGGCATAAAGGGTATTCTTAAAGAGCGAATTCGTTGGATAGTATATCTGCTTCAGATTGTTGCAGGAAATTTGCAGGCTGATGTGCTGCAGAAGGGGAGAGATGTACATGTGCCTTGGGTTTGCTGCAAGAAAGGACAGAGTGAGTGGATTACTTTCAGGCTTTTTACTGTCAAACTCAATCTGAGATTTGTACTTTGATTCCTGGACTATATCTCATGAGGCATACAGGATAAATACTCACTTAGTGCACAATTTTTAAAAGCGCAGTTTTATTGCTCATTTCAGTTCCAGAGCAGCTGTTTGACTCACATTACTGGGCCTCAAATTAAAGAGCCAGGCTGAAGTATCAGAAATAAATGTAAACATTAGCTGAACTTTCAAAGAGAGTCACTCACCACCAAACGCTCGAAGGCGTGCCCACTATTGACTAGTCTCGAGTCAGGAGTGGCATGGAATACTCTTCACTTGACTATACAAGTGTAGCTACAGCAGGGTTCAAGATGCTCAACACCATACTGGTCAGATCAACCTGCTTTGTGAGGCATATACTTTTTCCACCACAGGCACACAGTAGCAGCAATTGGTTCCATTGACGGGACACACTGCAGCAACCTACAAAGACTGTTTTGGCAGCATCTTCCAAATCCATAACCTCAACCAGTTAGGACAAGGCCAACAAAAGCACAGAACAGAAACCCCTACCTGGAAGGTGCACCCTGATCATCACTGGTCAAAATCAAAGGACTCTCTCCTCAATAACGTTGTCAATATTCCCGATTGCAGCATTTCAAAATGGCAGTGGACAATCACTTTTCAAGGGCAATTAGGGATGGCAATTTAATATTGGTTCAGCTTGTAAAGCCCATATTTCTTGAATTATTTTTTAAAGTGTCTGATTGGTTCCTGGCTCTACTGGGGTGGGTAGAGGAGGACACTGATCCTTGAAGGCACTGTGACATGAAATGCCTCAGTTATCTTTTTTTCTTCTTAGCTGTTCAATATGTTTCATCACATCCAATTAGACTAATTTTACTACTTGTCTCAGAACGTCAAGGAACTTTACAATGTCTGTACTCTAATATTTTGCTTTGCATGAGGAGAAGTGGAAAATTTTCCTTTTTGCTTGAATGAGATTAATGTTCAATTGAAGGGCAACATTTTGGATAAATTAGATGAGGAATGACAAATCTACAGCAATAGTAAATATACAAAATAATTTTTAAGAAGAGGGGAAAGAGAGCTGAACATTGGAAAATAAGAGATCACGTTGAACACATACATGTACAAGGTAGATTTTGTTGGTATTTTAATGCCACACAATTGTAATGTTAATTCTCCTGAATTATGAAAGCAAGAAATTAATTGTTATATAGATGCAAAAAAAAATGATCAGCAAAAAATATAATTTCTCATCCAAAGCAGATAAAAACTGAAGTGATGGCTCACACTTGTTTTACTGCTTTCCCCATGACACCTCAACGCACATTTCCGTTTTTCAGACCTTTTATTTTACCCATCAGTTCTATTTAATGCTGAATGCCTTGAGGGACACAACGTAACATGCTCTATTTGGTAACTGATCACACAAATCCTGTGCACAAATTCCATTTGCTAAGTACCAGAGGTATCTTGTTCATAATCTAACTTGTGAGTGTGTTATTTCCTTCAAGACATAAATGATACAGTGTCCTATAAAAGCAGCCAAACTTTAAAATAATAAACATTATCAGATGCAATTAAAAAAAAATAAATGCATGAAATTAAATCAATTGAAATGCTGGCCATTGCCAAATTATGATGATTTAAACTCAGAATACTTATACAGTTATTTTCTTTAATCAACAGCTTCAAATATTGACAATATTATTCCAGATTATCCACCAATTTTAAAATTTAGATGCACTCAATGGAAAATATAATCTACAGGTGCAACCCCTCTCAGCAACTTTTCAGCAAAGATTTCAGACGGTTCTTATTTCTTATTAAGTCTGTCACAAAAGGTCAGTCAGGGCTATGGCTTGTTATCAATCATCTTATTCAGCATTCCATTCAGAATTCCCCCAGACTTCAATTTATTTCAGAATCTCCACTGAAAATTTGCATGGATTTATTTATTTTCCCATCTGTTTGACTGTTACTGTTCAAGCTGTACAATTGAACAATATTTCTATGTCATAAGGTATTAATCGTCTTTTGATAGACTTTGCTTTGCTTCATTGCCTGCCAATCAGCAGGAAGCTTTGAGGGCTTAGAGGGAGCAAGGTGAAGGATTTTATAAAAGTAGAAAATGAAATTGCGACATATATTTTATGACTGATGGCAGGTTGAAGATATTGAAGCTTGTGTCTTGAATAAATACACTGGTCAAGTACCATGTAAGATGTAGTTGTGACAATTTAATACTGCAAGGCTGAAGATAAAAAGACTGTGCCTGGAATAAATTCCACAACCAACTCCTGCAGTTACATCTGAAGTTAACAAGTCAGAAGAAATCACACTCTCTCTGGCATTACTTTGATTTTTCCCCTGCACTTTTCCTTTTAACAAATATTTTTCAAATGGAGTTTGTGAAAAGTGTGTCTGATAATTTAAGACTCTGCAAATTAAAAGAAAACATAGAGTGATGTGATTTATAATTGTTCAGTTTTGGCAGTCAGCCATTTAAAGGATTGTATTGTGACTGCCTTCATTCTCAGCTCAACAAGGGGCACAGAAAGATCCAAAGGTGATGTGGAAGCCTTTCAATAAACTAGCTCTTTGAAAATTCTGTTTTACAATATATACTCTGCAACAGATGTGTTGAATACATATACATTATAGTAATTGAATTGTAAAATCCTAAAAATGCTGCAAATATGAATAAAAAACAAAATGCTTTCAAGAAGTGCTGTTCAATGTATCTGCCTGACACATGCTACAAAGTCAAATTGTGTCCACTGGAAATACCTCGCAGATTGGACATCATCTGTGAGGAAAGAAAGAATTAATGTTTGGATCAGTAAAAATTCAATCATAATTTCTGATAATGAATCACATGAATGAAGTTAAATCTAAGCAATTCAATGTGAAATGTTAACTCTGCTTCTCTGCTCACAGTTGCTGCCTGACTTGCAGAGTATTTAGAGTGATTTTTGATCTGTTGCAAACAACAGTTTATACCTAAACAACTCTGATTTGAGAACCTGAAAATAAACAGAATGGACAGGTAGAGCAATAGTCATAGGGGACGAAGTAGTTAGGGGAACAGAGAGGAGATTCTGCGCCTGCTAAAAAAGACACCAGTGTTGCCTTCCAGTGCTTGGGTCATGGATGTCTCTGAGTGGCTGCAGAACATTTTTCAAGGGGAGAGTGAGCAGCCAGGGGTCATGGTACATATTGGTACCAATGATACAGGCAGATGTGGAGTAGAAGTCCTGCAAATTGAGTTTAGAGAGTTAGGAAAGAGGCTGGTACAAGACCTCCAAGATGACAATTTCTGGATTACTCCTGGTGGTATGAACAATGGAAGGCCAGAAAAGGAAGATAGCACAAATGAGTAGCTGTGGAGATGGTGCAGGGGGCTGGGTTTAAAGTTCTTGGATCATTGGAACTGTTTCAGGAAAAGTGATAACCTGTGTAAGTGGGACAGGTTGCATCAGAACTGGAGGGGAACCTATATACTTGCAAGGAGTTTTGCAAATGCTGTTTGTGGGGGGGGGGGGGGGGGTAAACTATATTTGCAGGAGTGTGGATACCAGAGAGAAGAGGAATAGAATATAAGAACAGGATGTGAAATTGAGGCTTTATAAGGCACTGGTGAAACTTCACTTGCAGTATTGTGAGCAGTTTTGGGCTCCTCATTTGAGAAAGGATGTACTGATATTTGGAGAGAGTTTAAAGGATATTCTTGGCCTGGTCTCATTGAAATTTTGGAGAATGAGGGGTGATCTCAATAAAACATTATGAATGTTGAAAGGCATGAGGTATAGAAAGTATTTTTTTCTCATAGTGGGATAGTCTAGGAGGGCACAATAGGATTGAAGGTCATCCACTTTGAATGGAAATGCGAAGGAATATCTTTTAGCCAGAGGGTGGTAAATCTGTGGAATTTGTTGCTACAGGCAGTTGTGGAGGCCAAATCACTAGGTGTATTTAAGCCAGATTTTGAAGTGTTCCTGATTTGCCAGGGCATCAAAGGTGATGGGAAGAAAGCCAGGGAGTGGGGCTGAGTGGAAAAAATGAATCAGTTTGTGAATGAATGGCAGGGAAGACTTAATGGTCTGAATAGTCTATTTCAGGACCTATTTCATGGTTTTAAAATCTGTGGGGCCGATTAAAAAAAAAATCAGTAAGAAATTTGTTGTGCATGAAAACTGTGAATGATGTGGCTCATTCAGACACTAGGCAGACAGAGGACAAAGGATACAGAGTTTGTTGTGAGGTTTGAGAGCAACACCTTCTGTCTTCCCAGCAGAGAGAAAGATTATATTCATCCATGAATGGTGCTGCTGAGGTCAAGTTGAGTAAAATCAATCAATACTGGAGCATCACTTGAGTAAAATCAATCAATACTGGAGCATCACTTATATTTTGCTGACACAATCAAAGTGCAGCATATAGTTGAGACATAAAAGGGATAATGGGAAAATTGTTGGGCAGATGCATATATTACTGTGCACAAGTCAGAAGATAAAATGTTGCAAGTGACTCCCTGGGTATGATAAGAATTGAACCTTTGGAGAGCAATCATGCCAGATGGATTACACAAGAGGAGCTGCAGGAAGGATATGTACTTACCAATGGCAAAGACAGCAGACACCATTCATTGCCATTGACAAGTGCCTTGTGCTTAGATTTGAAGGTTATACCTTTCATGTGGCATGCATTTCAAATATATGTTTTGAAAAATCTCAAGGCACCCTTTATTGCATTTTAAACAGAAAATTCAATTTTATCAAATAAAATTATTAATTAAACTTGGAGTGTGCACTGTTTTTTTAATAATAATTAGGACTGCTGGGTGGTCGAAGCATACTCAGGTCTACAGGTGCATTTAATGCATTGAGGAAAAAGTGATTCATTATGTGGTCATTATGGAGGATTATTGAGAGTTGCAGATCAATCTCAAAATCCATATTCCACAACCCAAACTCTATTTCAGTATTTAGCTCTTTAATGCGGGATTATAAGCAATTCAATGGCAGCAAAGTTCATCAATATCCATCACTTGATCTGAATATTTTACGATTCAAAAACGTCATTGTGGAATGTTAAATTTATCTTTTGTTTATTTGTTCCTTTATCAAAAGTAGAGTTGTGGATGTACCATTCTCTCAACCACATTTTGCACCACTCTAAAATTCACTTTCAAGTCCCCTCATTCTAATCCAACACATCTAAAAGTATCAGTTGCACATCCTCTTCCTCTTCTGTAATTTGTTTCCGTTAAATGAGTCAGATTTTGGAAGTGAAGATTCTTGTACATAACATGTTTCAACATTCAATTCATTGTCATGTCATAAAACATGAAATTGCTTTTGCCTGCTGTAAAACAGACAGATTCCCCAATGGCAGAAATGGCCTGAAACACCTCCTACAGTCAGAGAATGAAAGCAAAAGAGAGTCCCCCCAGAGTCATCGAGTGTCTGTAGGTTCGCCCCCAGCGTTCCTACAGCCGCACAGAGTCCAGTCCAAACCATCGACAAGCTCCAGATCCAAACCTCCAACATGATCAGAAACCCTTCAGCCCCTTCGACACCCCCTCGCATCCCGATTCTAGTATCTGTAACCCCTTCAGCCAGTTTCAAGCCAGTCACCAGCAGTCTGCAGCCTGGCATGTGTCACCTGACAGCAGTCTCCAGCAGCTCACAGCCTCCATGGGTTCCTCGCCTTGAGTTGCCAGCAGCTCACTGCATGCATGGGTCTTTCATGCATGAGCCCCCTCACTAGACTGCTGCCGTGGTCACTGTCCCACGGCTCATCTCTTCTGCTTCTCCTTCTCCGACATGTGTGGTCTCCCTGTTTTCTGGTGCCCTGCTTCAGTCTGCAACCTCTTGTGGCTGCTGGTAATTATAGGCATCACCATCTTGGGTGCAGACGCCGCAGTCATGAGATTCTAAATAAAACAACTGCTGGCTCCTTTAACAGGCTGATCAAAGCCTGTGCAGAGGTGGCGGCAGTTGGCTGGGTGGTTGGACCTAGCAAGAGTGCTGTATCTCCACTTCTCGCTCTCAATAGGTCCTCACCAATGGTGATCCTGCAGTTACATCAGCACTGGCAATACCACCATTTTGTAATTACTGCTGACAGGTTATGAATTTGGATGCACAAGTTTCTGCAGCTTTGCTTTCAAAAATCGTACATTTGACACTACCTTCAGAACATTTGCATAATAACCTGCAGTAGCTGGACAGATTGAGTTGATATCTAAGATCTCTTTCTGGTTTGTATTTATTCAATGACTATAGATGAGGGAGCAAAAATTTGTATCATTTAAAATGTCATCTACCATTGGCAATGCCTTATAAATCAATAGCCTTCTGTCTTTGAAAATTGGGCAGATACTCTCTTTGACTTTGAAGTTGGATTTATGGGTAGTGCAAAAACTGTGCTCAAGGAAAGATACTTATAAAGAGAGAGAATTGTAAACAAAGAAAATAAATGTCAACCAACTGACTGTGCAATACAGAAAAAAATTCAATCAATATTCAGTAATAAATGATGCACAACATAGGAGTCCTTAAATAAACTCTGAGTTAGTTGTTTAGGAGTCTGACAATAGAGGTGTAGCAACTGTTTCTGAACATGGTGGTATGATTCTTGTGGCGCTTCAGCAATAATACTGAAGGGTTAGAGTCAGTGTGATCGTACAGGATACTATCACCAATGTATATATTTGTATATATTTACATATCGTAGTAGTGATTGGCTGAGAGCTGTAGCCACGCCTCCTGGCAGGTCATAAAGGGCTGCTCCTAACCAGACCCAGGTCAGTCTGGACTGGTCAACTTCGATGTACTACGGTCCAATCTTTTGTTAATAAAAGCCTTGGTTTGAGTCAGGCAACAGTCAGGCAACTATAATAGGGAGTAAATAGAAATTAGGGAGATGCTGATGGAAATTGGCTCAACATATTACAAAGGAAGTACAGCAGGTGCAGAAAACAATTCACCCATTGATAATATGTCCTTAAGTGGGGGAAGCAAGATGGAAGGGATTGCTCATAGAATAATTAAGAAATTAATGGTCTCCAATGGATGTATCTCTATACATGTGACAATAACCAAGCCCGAAACATTAGTTGTACATTTATCTTCGCTAAATAATGTACACTGTTTAACGTGCCGAGTTTTTCCTGCATTGTGTTCTTTCTACAACCACGGTGTCTGCAGACTTTAGTGTTTCACTTCAATTCAAAATTGCTATTTCCTGTTGGAGAATGGAACAAAGTAATTAAAATTTCAGGTTACTGAATGAAATATACAGAATGTTTTCAGGATTTGAAACATGATGATGTAAAACAACTCAGAGCTGTCCTGTCAACTGTATCTGAGGAATTACCTTGCATCTGCAATTTTTTTTCAAAGGTCCCCAATAAATTAACAAACATGAATGTTTTGTTTTCAAATTTATTTTTGGCATATTGTAAAATTCAACTTAGAATAATTTTTAACAGTTACATTCTGTTGCCTCAAGAAGAAAATGTAATAGTTCTAGTTCTGTGAATGAGCCAAAAGTGTCTAAAATAGATCTTGGAATAGTTTTCAATGATGCAACATAAACTTCAGACCTGCATATTTAATTCTCTTGTTCTTCTCAATGTTTAAATTCCAGTCAAAATAATGGCATCTCACATGAAGGAAAATATAATCCTGATACATACAATGAACTTAATTTTGCTAATTCATGAAATTCACAAAGGTGTTGCTACAAACTGAGAGAACTGCACTGATGGACACTGCATCTTTAGATGAGATGTTCAAACCTGCTTTGAAACTTGAATTGATTTTTCCATGAGTGCATAAAAGTCTGACAATACTTATTGTAGAAGAATAGACTGCTCTCCTGGTGCTCTGTTTTTCATTCTT